>NC_084597.1:18785412-19137912 GCF_033807715.1 Cololabis saira
AGCCCAGGCTCTTCTACCATACTTAAAACAGTTTGGGAGACAGACTTGGGGGAGGTGATCTTAGATTATGTTTGGGAAGATATTTTAAAAAGAGTGCTCAAATCTTCAATTTGTGCCAGGCATGGCTTTATGCAATGCCGACTTCTCCATCAAGTCCACTAGCTCTGCTTGCGAAAATGTTTGAAACAGTGTCTCCTCTTTGCAATCAATGTCAACAGATCACTGCACACAATTCACAAATGTTTTGGACCTGTCCCTCTCTCAATTTTGGTTTGTCATATTGGTATCGCTTCACTGGCAGTGTAATTTGATACCTCGGTAGACTCAGAGTTCTGAGAGCCCGCACCGACCGGCTGAAGAACAGCTTCTTCCCCACGGCTGTAAAGAGACTGCTACAGGAGTCATACTGTAACACCAGTCCTTATGTAAATAATTTAATTGCCCTTTATTTTTTGCTGTTTGGGATTCTGACTGTGAATGTAGCTGCTGTCCCTGGAGGATGCTGCCGTTATACTGTACAATGACAATAAAGCTTCTTATCCTATCTTATAATCAGATTGTTAAAAAAAAAAGAAGGGCCAGCAGTAAATTGTGCTACTTTTACATGGACAGGTACATTATGACCTGTCATATGTCCTATGACTTTTTTTTTTAATTTAATGTGTTTATAAGTCTTGTACCAAGACTGTTTCAGTTTTTCCACGATGTGCTGGTATGGGAACCTCAACATGAATCCAAAAAACACTCAACAAAACCGAGAAGTGAAGACAGGTTTGCAGCTTCCTGCCAGATGCTGCCTGCCATCTGTTGCCTTGTCCTTTCCTGCCAATCTTGTAATGTTAATTCCAACAAAAGTATTTTTTATTTCAACTTCATTTTATATGCCTCAATTATTTGAAACATATTGTATACCTAAATTGATTGCTCTCCTAATGAAAGTCCCTCTAACCTCGCCTCCTGGCGAGTCCTCAAGTCACATGACTTCTGTGAACCAGTGTGGTATTTTGAGAGAAATCAAGTTTAAGAAAGAGAGCACAGTAGTCACCTTAAAACAATTTTTTTAAATAAAACTCCGAACCACAACTGTCACATGAGTGATCAACTGAGGGGAAAATGTTAGGAATCTTTTGTTTTGACCAATGTAAGCTGTGTATTATTTTAAACTGCGGGAGGCAACGCCTCACACATATTGACGAGTCGAGAGTTTGTGTGAGGGCTGTTCACCATTGTCCTTCTGTAATCACCCTGCCGAGGTCGTCTTGCCGGACTGTCCTCAGATAATCCATGGTAGCTTTATCAGTTAGCTTGCATTAGTATCGCTTCCATTGAGGATCGGTAGGGAGCCTTTGAATATGATGAATTATTTGCTTATCTGTTTATATTTGTGAAACTGTGTGGAAGGGGAAACCCTGATCTATGAATATATCAAAGAAGTTATGAATGCCTTTTTTAAACCCATCCTTAAACACTATTATTAAATGAAGGTGTAAAGGGGTGGTTTTAGAAGAGGGCCTTGAAGCAAACCAGACTGACACCCATAAAATATTTGAATCTGGGACCAAATCTTGAGTGAGTGGGATGCGATTGGATCAGATAATGAGTCAAGATCTGTAGTGGGCCGGGCTGACAGCAGGTGTTTTCCAACAGGCCACAGGTACTTTTATTTTAAAGACAATATAACTGGTTTTGCTGTTAATTGTCTTAAGAGACAGTTGTGACTGGTTCTGGGTAGACGAGTTCGAACATAAAGCAAAGCAACCCAAAGTAGCTTCACCTCCAGTCAAAGGCTACAAGTCTGGGCTTACCAGAGGACCCCAGCAGGACTGTCTGTTGCACATCAGCGTCTATGCAGAAACGAGTGCTGCCAAAGCAGAAAGAGATGTCTGCTGGGAGGCACAGTCACCTGTGACTCAAGAGTCTTACACCGGTAGGCTTGCTAGACCAGCAGGGGACTACAACTGTGGCAGGCATCCAGGGGTGGAAACAGAAGCTTCTTGTTTCAACTCCGGCAGCATTTCTTACAGATGCGATTCTGGCCGTCAAACTTGAACTGAGGATATTTATACAGATTTGATTCAAATAAATTCAAAGTAATAGTGGCATAGCTTAATATTAGCTATGGTAACCAAGAGAATAGCTAAATAATGGTGACTGAACCGAAACTGACATGTTCTAGCTGACTTTAAGGCCTGCTTGTTCTAGCCAACGTTACAACATGGCACCATGCAATACGAGGAAAAAGAGTCTTCAAAAACTCTCTTTGAAAAACCTATGGGTGACATCACAGGGGGAGGCTTGTCCAGTTCTTCTCATACAGTGTATGTTGTGTTTAGCTATCATCAAAAACATGCCATACTTAAGTTCTACCCAACTCTTGACCGCTGGAATATATCCCCTTGCTAGTGCCAAACCGAGCCAAAAGTGTAAACAATGTGTCTGCTGCTTTGATAAACACTCAAAGACTGCTGCAGGTGTGAGATCTTCCTTTTTCACCCATAACATCAGCCCGGATACTTCCTCAATGTGTCAAAGTGAGAACAAAGAACTACTGCACAGAAGTACCATCCACCACCATCACAATCAAAGCAGAGACATGCTGCGTCCAAATGTGTTGAAAATGAAATAGGGTTGGGTTTATTGTCAAGAAGTCATCTTACACTTATCGTCTGTGACTTAACATTTGTGGCCAAATTGACAGGTAAACACAGAACAAACCAAACAAAAAAAACAACAACCCACTCAAATCTATTTCAGGCATGTTGGTCTGACGATCTTCCTTCCTTTTCTCAGCCCTGCATCTGCACAACTCAGCTGCTTCCTGCATGTCTGTACATTCCCAGCCCCCACAGCTCTTTTTTCCCATGACTGTTTTTTGTTTTAAACTAATCAATGAAAGCTTTTTTAAAAGAAGAACATTTAAAAGAAGTTATAGAAATAATCCTTGTAATGCAGATACACAAGTAGGTTGTGCTAGATGGAGATAATGTATGAAAGTGTCCTGCCATCAGAAATGGTAGGACACAGGTGTCTGCATTAAAACTGCATTAACTGATGAAACAAAGTAGAGCATATATGTCATTTATTTGTTTTTAATTCATCTGAAAAATATTTAAAGTCATAAAACTGATACATTTTCCTTCTAGGGGACTACATCCTCCCTTTTTAATGCTTTTAGTACTTTCTATGACATCATGGCTGTATTTTGTGTGGCTTTGTGGGCTGAGAGGTAGCTGCCTTCCAGCCAGAAGACGTCCAGATCTTTTTTCAGCCCTGCATGTCCTGGTCAGGACACCGAAGCTCCCATCGCCCTAGCCGCGTTGGTCACAGGCCAGGATGGAGCAGAACAGCCATACTCTCAGTAGGAATGGGTATACCTGAACCAATTACAACAGGGCAGGGGGCAGGCTTTACGCAATATCTCATAAAGAAGTATCCCAAATATATTGCGTATGTTCATATGGATAACAACATTTCAATCGCAATGAGATTAAGGCAATCCTCTGATGTAAAAATGAAAAGACCAACAGAAGTTGCTATCACGTGTTATTTTTATTCATGTTCACGAACACATGCTTGAACCAAACGTGTGCCAGATGCAATCCTTGGACCATTTCATTTCAGACTTGACTACAGTTAAGAACATGGTGTATACTCAGACTGAACTAATAGCTTTCTCTACAGACACACTTCAAAAAGACAAAAGACGACACAATAAGTTGTGACTTTGTTTACTATTTGTCATATTGGTATCGCTTCACTGGCAGTGTAATTTGATACCTCGAGAGTAAGCATATAACTGATCACGCTCAACTTCTTGGTGAAAAGAAAAGAGAAAAACTGTGGAAACGTTTTCCAAACTAATGTATATGCATAAGTTCACTGAACAAAAACAAACCAATGGATACAACCGTCTGGTAAACTGAGCCTATTTTTAGTTCAACAATTATAGTAGTGGTAGTCATTTTTAGACTTTACGCTTGGGAATACAGCTGTAAGACGGAAACATGTTCCCAGGCGCTGCTGCACCATTGGGAACGTGTAAAAAAGGAATTACTCCAGTATTCCTTACCTAAGACACATTTTTCAGAGTTACCATTTGTGACGACCCACCCTATTTTAACAGGGTGTTCTGTTCAGGTGCAGGAGGAGGAGACCAGCCTGCATGGGTGTGCCTAGAGGAGGAGGCACACCTGACTCCAATCAGGCCCAATATTTAAGCAGGCTGGTCAGGGCCATTTGGCCTCTCTCCCCTGCTCAGTAAGCATGGCTTTCTTTTGGTTGTTTTGAGTTTGTTTGTCTGTCTTTAGTTTTCTGCACTTGCACATACACTACACTTACACACATCCACACCTGCCATACACCACTGATCAAACTGATGACTCACACCCCACTTTACCTGTTAGATATATTTTGATTGATTTAATTATAAATAAATACATTGTTTTGAACATTTATCCCTGTGTGTCGTCTCCCATTTTTGTCATGACGAAGTCAGTTCATGACAAGATGGGGGCTCGTCACTTTAGTTAAAGCGACACTACGTAACTTTTCCACCTTAATATAATATTTCCAGAGTCATTGTGATGGTTCATCAACTTCCAACAGGTTTAATGAACCTCTGTCATGGTCTGAGGGGTCTGTATCGCCTCCACTGGCATTATGTAACTTTGAGGAGCATGGTAGGAACCCTGCCACACTACTGGTAAAGCACTACCGCTTTTGTCCAAAGGAGACGCCAAACTCAACAAAAGCTGAAAGTTACGTTGTGCTGCTTTAAGTTTATTGGTAGATTTGGTTGTTACTTTCTTGTTTTTCTATCAATTGTTTGGTAAACTTAAGCTTTGTTTGTGTTCTGTGGAACAAACTGGTTTGGGAGACACACATAGGTTTTGTATGTATGGGAGGGGGGAGAGCATTAGGAACTCATTCTTTCACTGCAGGTTTATAAAGTTTATAAAGTGCTTTAGTCCTTGGGGCTCCAACTCCCGGTAGCTTTTAACAGTGGGTCTCCATATGTGACCCACTGTCTTTTTTTTTGTCTGGTTTAGATTGCATTCCACGAAAGCTGGAGTGTGGTGGTACCACTGAGTGGCCCTTGTTGGAGGGGGGGACTCGGGAGGGCCACTGAAGACTAGGGTTGAGCCAGTCAGTCAGGTTTTGGGTAGGCAGGTTACATAGGGGAGTTGGGCCCTGGGGTCTTTTGCTATTTGTTAGTTTAAACCGTTGCAGTGGGTTTTTTTTATATTTAAAAAAAAAAAAAAAATGAGTTCTGTGGAGGACTTTCTGCAGGATCCATCTGTGGATAGACTGGACAGATGCACAAAAGACCAGCTGGTACAAATAGCAGAGCACTACAAAATTGCTGTCCGTTCGAAACAATCAAAGGTTAGGGTGAAGATTTTTCTGATCGACAGTTTGGTGACAAAGGGTGTGTTGTCAGAGGAGGTAGTCCCAGAGGATGATGAGAACCCAAGTGCTGGTGGGACTTTTTCATTTTCTTCGAGCCAATTAACTTTTGAACAACAAAAGGAATTGCTTAACATTAAACTTGAACATGAGAAAGAAATGGAACAGATAAAACAAATGACTGAGTTAAAAAAATTGGAATTGGAGCATCATAAGTTCCAGTTGACTGTTCATGAAGCAAAACAGTTTAATGTTGGTTCTAATCTGCAATTACTTCCCAAGTTTACAGAGAAAGATCCAGATTTGTTCTTTGCCCTGTTTGAGCGGGTGGCAGGCGCCAGAGGTTGGTCAGATGGTGAGCGCACCCTACTGCTCCAATGTGTCCTTACAGGTAAGGCCCAGGAGGCCTATGCTTCCTTATCAGTGATTGATAGTCAGAAATATGGGGTTGTTAAGGAGGCAGTGCTACGTGCGTATGAGTTGGTGCCCGAAGCCTACAGACAACGTTTTAGGACTTGGAGGAAAGAGGAACATCAAACGTATGTGGAATTTGGGAGGGATATGTTGGTCCAGTTTAACCGATGGTGTGTAGCATCAGAGGTTAAAACCTTTAATGGGCTTCGGGATTTAATGACTCTGGAACAATTCAAAAACTGTGTGCCCGTTGATATTGCCACTTATATAACTGAGAGGAAAGTGAAGACCCCCCAAGAAGCGGCCATCTTGGCTGACGAGTACTGTCTAACACACAAGTGTATTTGGTGACTACACGCTTCAAACTGGTGGGTCCATTCGTACAGGAAAGCAGGGGGATTCAGGGGTACTAAATTCGGAGCATGGTTCCAGGAAACGGAGTGACCCTAATGTTTGTAATTTTTGCCATAAAACTGGACACTGGAAAAATTCTTGTTTTGCTCTTAAAGCTAAAGAGACGACATTGAGTGGTTGCCAAATCAAACCGTCCGCGTTGGCTGCACCTGTAGTCCCCTCACCTCAGCTAATTGTTAAAATGGAAGGTGTTCCTGACATGTTTTCTGCTGGGGGTGACCCTAAGGCTGAGTATTCAGCATTCCTTTCAGAGGGTTTTGTATCACTGTCTGGTGGAAAGGCAATTAAGGTTAACATCTTGAGGGATACGGGTGCGTTACATACTTATGTCCGTCGCAACATAGTTCCATTCTCCTCCACGTCAGACACGGGCGATTTCGTTTTGATGCGAGGTATGGGTATGCAGATAGTTCCGGTGCCCCTACATAGAATGAGCATTGTCTGTGGGTTGGTTAGTGGAGAGGTGGTGGTGGGAGTGCGGCCTGAGTTACCAGTGGAAGGGGTCGATGTAGTACTTGGAAATGATTTGGCGGGGAATAAAGTGTGGGCTGAGGCTATAGCTCCAAATGTGGTTAACCAGGTCCCAGTCTCGTCTTACCCAAGTAAACAAGAGGGAAAAACAGAGGTTTTTCCGGCATGCGCAGTAACCCATGCTAAGAAGAAAAAAGTGAAAGGCCTGGGTAAAGAAATCACCCTCCTCATGCAGACCCTCAACACACTGAGCACCCCCGAGGAAAAGCTTGGAGGCCTTTGCACGAAGTACGCCGAACTGTTGGAAGAGAACCGTAACACTCAGAAGCAGATGAAGGTGCTGCAGAAGAAGCAGAACCAGCTGGTCCAGGAGAAAGACAACCTGAGGAACGAGCACAGCAAGGCCATCCTGGCCCGCAGCAAGCTGGAAAGCTTCTCCAGGGAGCTGCAAAGACACAACCGGACACTCAAGGAGGAAGGAATCCAAAGAACGCGGCTGGAGGAGGAGAAGAGGAAGGAGGTGGCTTCTCATTTCCAGGTGACGCTGAGCGACATCCAGAGTCAGATGGAGCAGCACAACGAGAGAAACGCCAGCCTTCGACAAGAGAACGCAGACCTGGCAGAAAAACTCAAGAAACTCTACGAACAGTACAAACTGCGCGAGGAGCACATCGACAAAGTGGTGAAGCATAAAGACCTGCAGCAACAGCTGGTGGATGCAAAGCTGTATCAGGCACAGTCTTCTTTTCGAAGAAGTTCAATTCCTTTCAGAACCCAAATCAGCAGTTAATGAGATGGGCATTATTCTTGCAGCCATACAATTTGGACATTCGGCACATTAAAGGTCATGAAAACGTAATGGCTGATCCCCTTTCACGTGTATTATAGTGCAATGCTCAGTTATTTACATATATATATTTTTCTTTTTTTTGGTACCTGTATTGGTTATGGGTAAAAGTTACGGAGTACCTGTTGGTCTCCTCTCTTAAGGGGGGAGGTGTGACGACCCACCCTATTTTAACAGGGTGTTCTGTTCAGGTGCAGGAGGAGGAGACCAGCCTGCATGGGTGTGCCTAGAGGAGGAGGCACACCTGACTCCAATCAGGCCCAATATTTAAGCAGGCTGGTCAGGGCCATTTGGCCTCTCTCCCCTGCTCAGTAAGCATGGCTTTCTTTTGGTTGTTTTGAGTTTGTTTGTCTTTAGTTTTCTGCACTTGCACATACACTACACTTACACACATCCACACCTGCCATACACCACTGATCAAACTGATGACTCACACCCCACTTTACCTGTTAGATATATTTTGATTGATTTAATTATAAATAAATACATTGTTTTGAACATTTATCCCTGTGTGTCGTCTCCCATTTTTGTCATGACGAAGTCAGTTCATGACACAGTATTTGTTGCCTTGCTGCAGATGGTCCAGGTAAAACTAAGCACTTTTTTTAAAACGCAAAGCACTTTTTTTAAAACAATGTTCCAAACTGCTTAACACAACAGCGTAGAAAATTACATAAGGATACGGCAGTTCTCTAAAAATACAGAAAAGATTAGAAATGCACCCCTGCTGTAACAAAGAAAAGTGTGTTTCACTGTGTAAATATTAGATAAAGAATGCATTAATTTGAACATTTCATTGATATATATTTTTTCACAATAGAACTTAAAACTGAACAAATGTTGGAAATAGGCATTTTTACTTCTATTGAGAAGTACAGTCTTATTTTGAAGTTGTTGGTGGCAGCAACTTTTACTAAAAAGAAAAGCCGGAGGGACATCGTGAAGCTAAGTTGCTTCATTGACAACCAGCCAGCGACATGAGTGGGTGTAAAAAGAACATCTGTTACCCCATTCAGACAGAACCTTTAGGTAGAATGCATCTAAAACATTGAAATGCACACAGCTCAGTCAGATACACAGCAGTATTTACTGCTGAGACAGTGCTGAGAGGTTTTCCACCATGATCTGGTAAAACCTTTATCGGTGAGATATATATGCATTTTAATTTTGCAGTGGATGTTAGTTTTCTAGATGTGGGGGAGAGCGAGGGTGTCTTTCGTCAGCCTTCTTTGAAAGAACAGAAGTTTCCAACACAGACAAGAAGGAAACCACAAATGACGCATGCAAAATGCAAAGGTGTGAACCCGTCAAGTTCATCGTTCACCATAGTTCTGAGTTACTGGGTTGTGTAAAGAAACCAAAAGCATGCATACAAAGAAAAGAGTAAAAGTAAACAGCTGCAGCTCGGCTCAAATGTGCATTTAAATGCATTGAATGAAGCACTGAAATGTTCTTATTTAGATTACTTCAAAAAAGCAGAAAAGCTTATTCCTATTCCAATACCTCGTATTGAAGATGTCCCTGCTTATGGACCTCTAGTGGCTGCACAGCCTCTCTGTACATACACAGTCCTCGTATAACAGGAAACAGCCCTGCTCCTTCTGCTGCAGGCAAGAGCAGCTATGCTCAACTAAAGAGCTACAGACGGGCTCAGAGAGACGCCAGCTGGCACAAAACAGACATGTCATGCATTTTCTCAGGAGTTTGTGGAGAGAAAGCAAAACGAAGAGGAGAAGTGTGAGTCAGCAGCCACAGAGCGGCCACAAACACCACTCAGACTAAATGTTTGGTTTCTCCAGTAGTGGCTTTAATGGATCTGTGTTCCTCTAAATTATTCATGACTGTGACTGCAGGTTGTTTTGCATTGCCTCCAAACCAATATTCTGAGCAGAGTTTAGCAAAACCTGCATCTCAAAACGGTGATATATCATAACACTGCAGAAGCGTCATCTGTTGGGACAAAGATCAAGAGTTCAGGAAAGTCAAAATAACAAAAGTCGCTTCCCTTCTCCTCAGACATCAGTTCGCTACATATTTATGGTTAATATTTAAGTGTAAATAGAAAATACAATAGGGCCTTCGCACTGTAAGTGCTCGGGCCCTAATTAATCGTTGTAATAAATCTGTTTTTGCCTCTATTGTTCTCTTAAGAGGACGTTTACACAATAACAAGATTTTTAAGGCCCGAGCACTTACAGTGCGAAAGCCCTGTTGTATCTGTAGGAATTTTTATTATTATTATTAGGGCCCGAGCACTTACAGTGCGAAGGCCCTATTGTATCTGTAGGAATTTTTATTGCCGTTATTCTTTCTTCTGACAAAAGGAAGGCCTTTTTGCCCCCCTAAACGTGCCCCAAAAGTCACAAAATTTTGCACGCAAGCCACGCCTGGCGAAAAATTTGATATTTAATGGTTTTCATTAATGGCCGTGGCAAAATTGCTCAAAAGCGCCCCCTAGAAAACTTTGTGCCTCAAACCCCACAATGAATGAATCGTGTCATTTTGGCGAAATTTATGCCATTTCTTCAGCCGCTTCAGAGCCCGAACCGTAACGTGCACCCAGGTGTGTTGTACATCAAAATGTGCGTCTCCATCCTGCGACAACGCGCATTACTTTTCTCTTTCAAAAGCATTACCTTGGCGACGCTAGACGCCAAAATGTGTGCCCACCCTTCATCTGATTGGTTCAGAGAGAAAAAACTTTGTTCCTCAAGCCCCACAATACGGTTTGACGTACATGCACGAAAATCGGTACACACCTGTATCATGTCGCAACTTAAAGAAAAGTCTCTTGGTGCCATGGCCGAAACCGAACAGGATGTCGGCCATTTTGAATGAATCGTGTCATTTTGGCGAAATTTATGCCATTTCTTCAGCCGCTTCAGAGCCCGAACCGTAACGTGCACCCAAGTGTGTTGTACATCAAAATGTGCGTCTCCATCCTGCGACAACGCGCATTACTTTTCTCTTTCAAAAGCGTTACCTTGGCTAGACGCCAAAATGTGTGCCACCCCTTCATCTGATTGGTCCATATTTGATAGTTCCCCAAAAGTCACCAAATTTTGCACGCAAGCCAGGCCTGACGATAAATTTGATATTTCATGGTTTGCATTAATGGGCGTGACAAGATGGCTCAACAGCGCCCCCTTGAAAACTTTGTGCCTCAAGCCCCACAATACGGTTTGACGTACATGCACGAAAATCGGTACACACCTGTATCATGTTGCAACTTAAAGAAAAGTCTCTTGGCGTCATGTCCAAGACCAAACAGGAAGTCAGCCATTTTGAATTAATCGTGTCATTTTGGCACAATTTATGCCATTTTTTCAGCTGCTTCAGAGCCCGAACCGTAACGTGCACCAAGGTGTGTTATACATCAAAATGGTGCGTCTCCATCCTGTGACAACGTGCATTACTTTTCTCTTTCAAAAGCGTTACCGCGGCAACGCTAGACGCCAAAAAGCGCGCCACCCCTTCATCTGATTGTTCCATATTTGATAGTTCCCCAAAAGTCACCAAATTTGACACCCAAGCCAGGCCTGGCGATAAATTTGTTATTTCATGGTTTGCATTAATGGCCGTGGCCTAATGGCTCAACAGTCCCCCCTAGAAAACGTTTCTCTGCCATAACTTTTGAACGGGTTGAGATAAAGACATGTGGGTGGTGTCATCGGACTCGGTATTGAGTCCTTGACCTTCATTGGCCTGAATTAGCCCCGCCCCTTCTTCTTATTGGTGATCCCTATTTTCTGTTAGAACTTTTGAATGATTTGACATAGAGAGCTGTGGGTGGTGTCATCGAACTCGGGTTTTGAGTACTTGACCTTCATTGGTGCAAATTAGCCCCGCCCCTTCTTCTGATTGGTCGATATTTCATAGTTCCTATTTTTGGCCATAACTTTTGAATGGTTTGACATAAAGACTTGTGGGTGGTGTCATCGGACATGGTTTTGAATCCCTTGACCATAATTGGTGTGAATTAACTTGGTTCTTTTGTTTTGGTAAATTTTATTTTTGTTTTGGTGTTCTTTCTTTAAAGCTCCTATTTGTTCTTTTCTTACTTTTTTGCTTTCCTTCGCCTCTCATGATTACCACCACCTGTTTCTCATCTTCCTTGTAGACAGTCAATAGTGCATCTCTGTCAGCGCTTGGTTGTTTTTGGTGTAAAATCAGACTCAGACGACTCTTTTTTTACAAAAATGAAGCCAAAAATAACTAAAATAATGAAGGCAATACTGTGTACTTTATGATTCATTAGCTCTCTAGAGTCAACTTTAAGATCAATAATGTGAGCTAGTCACTTCCTGTATGACTTTATCAGTCTCTCTAATGTCTGTGGAGGAACATTGCTCTATTCTTCTTCACAACATTGCTTCACTTCATTGAGGTTTTTATACACAGCTCTGTCCCACCACAACATTTCAGCAGGGTTGATGTCTAGACTTGAACTTGAACTATTCCCAAACCTCCATTATCTTATTGTTTTATTCACCCTGTCCTGTCAATTGACAATGTCAGTCTGTCAGACCATCTGATACACGGTGTCTCTGCAGAGAGTATATATATACATATATACATATATACATAAGCCGGAAGTCTTACTGGTTGACAGGTGATCAAATACTTATGTCATGCAATAAAATGCAAATTAATTACTTGAAAATCATACAATGTGATTTTCTGGATTTTTTTTTTTAGATTCCATCACTCACAGTTGAAGAGTACCTATGATAAAAATTACAGACTTCTACATGCTTTTCAAGTGGGAAAACTTGCAAAATCGGCAGTGTATCAAATACTTGTTCTCCCCACTGTATATATATATATATATATATATATATATATATATATATATATATATATATATATATATATACTGTATATTCCTGTATCTTTCCTGTCTTTATTTGCTTTCCTTTTTTTTCTTGATATAATATCCTGATATGGTTGTGTAAAGATTATATGTATTGTATGTACTGTATGTATTTGATCAACTGCTCTCTTCAGACGGGTGTCTTCCCAGCCTCCTTTAAAACAGCGTTGGTGAAGCCCCTTCTGAAGAAGAGTGGTTTAGACCCCAATGTTTTAAATAACTACCGGCCTGTATCCAACTTACCGTTTTTAAGTAAAATTTTAGAAAAACTTTTTTTTAATCAAGTAAATTAATTTTTAAACTCAAAACACATTTTAGATGTTCATCAGTCCGGTTTTAGGATGAACCACAGTACAGAGACAGCACTTTTAAAGATTTTAAATGACACCAGGTGTAATTTAGATACCAAAAACTCAGTCTTGGTTCTGCTGGATCTAACCGCCACCTTCGATACAGTAGACCATCACATTTTATTAAATAGACTGAGGAACCTGGTCGGCCTCTCTGGTACTGTTCTTAACTGGTTCACGTCCTACCTCGCTGATCGAAGTCTTTTCGTAAGTATGGATACCTGTTCCTCAGAAACCTATAAGATAAGGTATGGAGTTCCCCAAGGGTCAATTTTAGGTCCAACTCTTTTTAATCTGTACATGCTGCCCCTTGGGGACGTCATTAGAAGACACAGCATCAGCTTCCAAAGTTACGCTGACGATATGCAACTGTACATCGCCGTGTCTCCTGATGACACTGGGCCAATTGATGCCCTTTTTAACTGTATTTTAGACATCAAGTCATGGATGGCAGCAAAATTCCTACAGCTCAACCAGGGCAAAACGGAGGTCTTACTCATTGGTCCTGAAGGCCAGAGAGAGAAACTTTTACCAAAGGTACAGGATTTTAAACCCTCAAAATCAGTTAAAAATCTGGGCGTGATTCTTGACTCTGAGCTCAGTTTTATTCCACATATTAAAAACATAACAAAGATAGGTTTTTACCATCTTAAGAACATAGCCAGAGTCCGCCCGTTTCTCTCTCAGGCTAGTACGGAGGTGCTAATGCATGCTTTTATCTCATGTCGTTTAGATTACGCCCTGCTCTCCGGTCTTCCCAAAAAGAACATGTATAACCTACAACTAATACAGAATACAGCCGCACGCGTGCTGACGAGGACCAGAGGGCAGGAGGACATTACACCTGTTTTAAAATCGCTGCATTGGCTCCCTGTGCGCTTCAGGATCGATTTTAAGGTTATTTTACTAGTTTTTAAGTGTCTTAATGGTCTTGGGCCTTCTTATTTGTCTGCACTACCTTTTACCCTATCAACCCTCGCGGACCCTGAGGTGCTGGCCTTTTAACAATACCAAAAGTTAGAACCAGGACACACGGGGAGGCGGCATTCAGTTATTATGGCCCCCGATTGTGGAACAGCCTCCCGGAGAACCTCAGGGCCGCAGAGACTGTTGATGTTTTTAAAAAGAGGCGCAAGACCCATCTCTTTAATCAGGCTTTTAACTGACTCATTTAACTCTTTTATGCCCACCCCTATTTCTATTGGATCTTACTACTCTGTTTTATATTAATTTTTAGTTTATCCTGTTTTATTATCTCATTGTTTTATCTCAATGTTATATTTAAATGTTTTAGTCATTATTTATGGTCTATTTTATACATTTTATTGTCTTATTCTCTAATGTCTTGCTTTCTATACTTTTAGTGATTTTATGTTATGTTATAGTTTTTAAACTCTTTTAGCGTATTTTATCCTGCTTTCTTGTAGCTTTTAGCTCCAGTGTTTCCTCATGGGGAGCCTCCATGCTGGGAGTGACTCTGGCCTGCAGGGGGTCGTCCTGGGGGTCGTCCTGGGGGTCGTTCTGGCCTGGATGGTTGTGGAACTCTGCACCACAGCTTCACCGCTGTGGTGTGGACTCCTCTATCCATCCGGGCTGGGATGGTCTCTGTGGAGTTATGAGACCTCCTGGCGTGGACGGCTCCCTGTTACCATTTCCTCACCTGGATCCTCAGTGCTCAGCCATGTCTACACTGTGTGTCTGCGTGTGTGTCTGTGTGTAACTTGGGTGAATTGTGGTGTGCTTGTCTGTCTGTGTGTGTGCAGGGAGGGGGGAGGGGGGCAGGGCATTAATACATTTTATGTTTGTATTTGTTTTATGTAAAGCACTTTGTGTTGCATTCTATGTATGAAAGGTGCTTTATAAATAAAGTTTGTGCACTTGCACTTTCCAGTGAAATTACCCAAGAGTTTATGTTGAAAAACACAGGCTGTGGTCTCCTCGTGGTTCCATGAACAACATGTGGGCCCACAGTGGAAGCCACATGGCCATTACCACGTTGTTAAATCCACAGCTGTCATATGTAGCCAGAGAAGAACTGTACCAAACTGGGCTAGAAAACTGACTTTGCCAAGGAAAAAGGAAGAAGGAGAACCATCCTGGTGATCACTTTTGGCTACAATACAGGGCATTGTGGGGGAATACAACCTAAACAAAAATGCATGTAGTGTGATTTCTGGATGAAATCAAGCCTCGTTTCACCCACTCCTGCAGCTATAAGCGGTCCAGTTGTCCATCTTCCAGCTCGCTCTGGCTGGTAGCCTTCAGTTGAGGGTAACTCCTCCCAGCTGCTCTGGCAAAGGAAATTCAGCGTCCTGAACAGTTTGTCCTGGATGGGAAATCTAGCTGTTGACCAAAAACTTTCCCCAAATCTGTGTCTTTCTTCTGTTCGGCTGAACATCTTAATGCTAGGGTCAGTTTTCACACCTAATAGTCCGGTAAAGTCGATACGATTGGGGTCTCAGTCGAAAGATTTGGCAACAGACCTGCTGCTAGCTGTTGTTTGCTGTGGTTTAAATGGGCAAAAATGAACTAGAAGTTGGTTGGAAGATATAGCTGGTGTCATTCATAGGAACTGTTCTAGACCCACTCTGAAAATAAATAACAACAACAAAAGGCACAAGAGTAATAACACGCAGCACACATAGGGCCAAATCCACAAAGAACAGATTGCGCCCGCAAATAGCGCTGTGAATTGCGCCGCATTTGCGCCCGCATTTTGCCCCGCTTTAAGGTCCTATTCACAAAAGATTTTGCACTAATGATATACCGGCGCAGACACGCCCATAAAGTTTTGGAGCTGAGTGCAATTTGCACTTGTCTGAGTCGAGCGGAGCTGTTTCCAGTGTTCTCCATATTTCAGCACACAGATTGGTCCATAATGAAAACTGCAGAAATAAAAAATAATGCAAGTGAAAATAAAACGCCGTGAGGCGCAAGGGCGCAATTTCCACTGGGAACAGGGGGGACATGCCCCCCCACTTTTCAAACTCATGCTTTTGTCTCTCTCCCCCCGTTTTTTTTTTTTACAGTTTAAGAACTAATGGTAGGCTCAGCCTGTAAATCCTCAAGACACTGTGCGAAGAGCCCCATTCCCTCTCCTCCATCCTCCCTCAGTGCTGTTCAAGGCTGATTTATGGTTCCGCGTTAAATCGACGCAAAGCATACGGCGTAGGTTACGCGGCGACGCGCACCCTACGGCGTAACCCTACGGCGTAACTCTACAGCGTAGGCTCTGCGTCGATTTAACGCGGACCATTATTTAGGCATAATTAGGCTTAACTAGTGTGTGCGTATGTGACAGACGTGCATGGGACGATTGTGAAATACGGAATAAACTGTTTTATATGAATTCTAATTCCGAATTACGTAACAATTCCGTATTTCAAAGGACGGGTGGCAGCCCACCCGTCCAGCTGCTGCATCTGCAGCAGCAGCTGAGAGTCCTGACTGATGCTGAGCTTCACAGGGACACGATCAGCGCTATTTTATTATAAGTCTGATATATGTTGTGATATGTGATGACATTATTAAGCTGTTAAACACACACATTCTAGATGTATATGTTTATATGGTGGAATTGTTTGTTTTTGTTTTAATAAAGCAGCCCCTTACTGTATGGATGAATCCTGAGCTCCGTCCTGTTATTTTTATTTTTAAATCCGAGATAAGTCCACAACCCCACTTGATCTGACTGTGTACAGTCATGTCTGACTATAGATTTCACCCTTAATATCATTCAGTATCACACAGGCTTGAATGACATTGAAGAGAGAGAAACAGAGAGATGGGGAGTGAGGAGAGAGTTTGCGCGCAGTTTAATACACGCTTCGAAAAGACGGTATTTGCTCCACTATTTTTGCGTGTGGCAAATAGCGCTGGCCTTTGTGAATTAGACGGTTTTTGCAATGAGGCTTATTTGCATAGAAAGGGGGCAATTTTGCGCCGAATGTATGAATATTACCTAATTTACATGCATGCAAATGGCACAGGCGCACAATGCCACTATTTGCTTGGCAGCGCAGTTTGTGGTGCAATTCGCCCTTTGCGGGTGCTTTGTGAATTAGACGCTCTCTTTTTGTCTCATTTGCACCGGTTTAGCGGCCGCAAAAGCCGCGCAATCCTTTTTGTGGATTTACCCCATAGTGTTGCAGTACTTTATATCTGAGAGTGTAGGGTTTCTATTTGGATTTTTTTTTTAGGTTTGACCTTGTTTTAAAGTACTTCCTGTTTTACTTTTAAAGCCTATTTCTTAGTTTCCAAAGTTCTAGTTTGACTTCTGTTTTTTCATCACTCTGTTTTGTTTGCGTGTTGTTTTGTCCTCCCTCCCTCCGTGCATGTCCAGCTGTGTTTCATCCTCTCTGTTTTCATTTCTGTCTGTCTGCATTCCTGTTCTCTTTTGGTTTATTTCAAAGGATTTTTTTTATGAAACTTCACGATCAACTGGATTTGGGTCCTCTATATCCCCTGACGACAGTGTCCCCTCTCGAGTAAAGGAGAGTATTTTAGTGATTGACAAGTGACCCATTTGTTCTTCTTCATCCCTTCATATTTGCTCGATTGTTGTAACCAACAACTCTTGTGTTGCTGTCTTGGTGATTTTGGGTTGGATATGTTTTCCCTGGTGTGTGACCTATGCTGGTGTTACCGTATATGTCCTGATTCTCCCCACCGCTTCTTCTCGTCTGTTTATACTCCCATCTCTGAGGCCATGATCCCTGCTTCCTTCACCTATCTGCTCATCTCACCCATGTGCTTTGAACTTGTCCTGACTCTTTTGGATTTCCTGCTTTGGGGCAGTGCTTTTTCTTGTTAAAGGATATGGTTTTGTGCTCCTGCCAGAAAATATTGAGCAAAACAGCAGCAGTCCGGTGGTTCTGTTGGCCTCTGATAAGAGTCTGAACATGAACCTGAAACCTTCAACAAGCATTGCACGAGTGTGCACATTGCAAGTGCAAGTTGTAGTTTGCTTTTTTTTTGCATTAGTGGAAGTGGTCAGTGAGTACCAAAGAAACGTCACTCTCCAACAAAACCCAAACTATAAACAACATTGTAGGCAGAACCCACCCTTTAAAGCAGGCAAATTTATTTTACCACCATTGGTCAGCAGGTGGAAACAAGCCACCAACTATTAAATAATACTTTATGCACATGTCTCTGTAGGTCCTACCACTGCATTTTAGTCAGGTTGTCATCTGGACTTTGACAAGGCCCGAACCTTAATTTGTGCATCTTTTTTAATCATCATCAACTTCGATGTGCAAAATAAACTGTGAACCTTCCTTCATCCTGCTGGTGTGTCGATCTGAGCTGTTGGTGCATATGTGCTCCATCTAGTTTTCACCAAACATAGCATTGAGCATGGCCCACAAACACCTCCACTAATTTTTTGGTTTTATTAATATTTTTATGGTTTTGTCAGACGCAGTTTTACGAATCTAAATCATTGTAGTTTATGAATCTTTGCTAACCTGAATGTTGTTTGCAGAGAGAAGAGGCTTTCTCTTGGTAAACTTTCCAAGTAAAAAAACTTGTTCAGTCATCTTATAATTGTACGGATAGGTCATATAATTTCAAACATACTCTGAACGTTGAACAGTCCCAATTTGGGATGACTTTCCCAGGATATCTGCTCCTTGGAACACTAGGCACGTTTCCACTAGCAGGAGTTCAGGGTAGATCTGCCGGACAGGAACCTCTGCCAAAGCCGACCTCCTACTCGGCCTCTTCAGATGGCGTGTTTCCACCGACTTGGCGTTCCATCCATCGTTTTTTTCATGTACTCTCTAACTGCATCAAATTAACTCGTAGCAAAATGTCTGGTCAAAATACTTAAATGATTTGTGGTCACATGATTTAATTTCATGTGAGAGGGCTGAACCATTTCCTGCTTTTAGAACACCCAATCAGCAGAGACCACCCACCCACCCGTTAGCCCCTCTAGGTCAAAAAACATCCCTCTCCTACAACAGGGCTGTTTTTTGCCCCCTTAAAGATTTCTGAATACCAGATTACAGGGCCATTCCTGGTCATAGAGAAACATACAAACGGCCTGGCCCCCCGAAAAATCTACCCAGAACTCTCGCTAGTGGAAACGCGCCTATAGACTCCAGGCTAGAAGGATTTCCATTTGTTCATAATCTCTCTCACTAAAGACTGATTGTCTCAGTTTTCTTTAGAAAATAAATGTAGAAATATTTTCTCAGTAATGAGCAGCAATAACGGCTTCTTAGACATTACTGCTGATGTTTTCTGCCTTGGCATAGTTAAAAAAAAAAAAAAAAAAAACCTGGAATCTACTTTTCAGAGGTGCAATCAGTTTACGATAAATCAGACTGTAAATGTGTTAATTTCTGCTCCAAAGTAGCTCATTTGGTGGTGAAGGGAGATCAACTGGCTTCTGGGGTCGGCCTCTGGTGGTCAGTTGAGGAACTGCACATCTCTTCGTTTCCCGGGATCGGGTCAGACTAGAACTCTTCATGGAGCCCTTGTGTCCATGTCCTGTGCATTTTCATTTATTGGACCTCAGTCTCTCTGAGAACATGGTTGCATTCATAAGTTTATTAAAACAAACAGGTGGAAGTAACGGATAAGACACCCTGTGGGGACCAGCAGTTACTGTCTCACTGACATTTTTTCATCTTCTGTTACTTTTTTTTCTCTGTTTTTCTCAGTTCTTTGTAGTGACCCTTCAACACCCTTTTGTTGAATAACTGCCCTTCCTGACAAGCGAAACCACCAGGGAATGATAAAAGTGTTCATTTTGGCTGCGGGCGCTGAAAAACAACAGGAATTAAATTTACGCCAGTGACATGACTGCGGAGCTAATCTCCCACAGTCTGTATCCTGCCTCCCCCTCACGCAGGAATGAGCTAATGCCGGTTCAGCTACGCCCGGGAACAGCGAGCTGCAGGAGCAAAATGACCTCCAGGCTGTGAACTATGTCCAGATGTACCTGGTCTCGCAAAATGTAAATAAAAAACATACATTTGTTCTTCTTTTTTCTCTGCTATCAATAAACACAATCTCTCATACAGGAAAGAGATCAGTACAGGAAATGATTGCCCCTCGTCAGTTCCCTTTCAGCACTTTTGGAGATAAAACATCTTCCTGCTCTTTGTTGTGAGTTAACGCTCGCATTATTCTGTTTTGAGCAATGCCAGGCACCATTTTCAGAGAGAGAGCGAGAGAGAAAAAACTGACAAAACACCAGCAGGCTGGCGACATGAAGAACAAACAACTGAGTGACATGGAGCCTTAAAGTAATAACCCAGAGTCTGTTATTAGATAGTAAGGACTGTAAACGTTTGTTAGGGACCAAATTTGCCTGAATCAAATCTGTTTTAAGTCACAAAAGGACATGTTTGCAGCAAAATGGGGACATGTCCAAATAAATTGCAATTTAAGCCTCAAATGGCGCTTTTACACTAGTACCTACTCGGCTCGACTCAACTCAGCTCGGCTCGACTCGACTCAACTCGGCCAAGTTTCTTTTCCATTACAATTCAGCATCTGGAGAAGTAGTTGGAGCGAAGCTGCTGTGATGTATTTGATTGTGTGATCTTAACGAAGAAGACAACACTAAAGATGTAGAACATTGAGGAGATGATACATGTGCTGCTGGCAGAGGTGGACAGAGTACTCGACCCCAGTACTTGAGTAAGAGTACAAATACTACTGGTCAAAATTTACTCCGTTACAAGTAAAAGTAGCTCAGTCAAAATATTACTCGAGTAAGAGTAGAAAAGTACTTGCTTTTAAAGGTACTTAAGTATCCAAAAGTAAATGCTTTTAAATTTACTTTAATAATTCATTTTATTTAGCGGCGCCTTTCAAATCACCCAAGGTCACCTTACAGAATAAAACAAAAACAAAAATACAATAGAAATACAAATACAGGAAATACAATAGAAATACAATAGAAATTATAATACATACACATATACAATGGACAACCGAGGTGCAACAGTACAGATAACGCAACAGTATGGTGGGAAGTAGTGTGTGGTGACCGGTCAAAGTGAATGGGCAAGTTTAAACAGGTGAGTCTTGAGTTGCGTTTTGAATGTGGTGATGGAGTCTATTTGTCTTATGTGTGGGGGGAGGGAGTTCCAGAGTCTGTTTAAGTAAAAGTAAGAGTAAGAGTAAGAGTAAATTTCTTATTTTCCACATCAGTAAATTACTATATTATTACTATATAATTTCTAAATTAATTTAAGAATCTTTTAACTCTTGTTTCTGAGAATTCGATGTTGAGTTGTTGAAAGCAGAGAGGTAGTTCTGCTTCGGCAGACACAATAAACATTTGAAAATAAATGTCTGTGGTTTGTCTGTGCCCTCGTTTTTTACTCGGTCGAACTCAAACATTGAGTTAAGATACGGCCAAGGATTTTGTGAAAGTCCCTGCTCCGAGTCCGGCTCATTATCAGACTCAGACGACTCAGCGGATTGTCTTTCTTCTCCTGACGCAGGCGTAGCCATTGTTGCGGCTCTGTCTTGACTTGTTGCGGCTCTGTCTTGACAAACGCAGGCTACTTTGGCGGTATCGTTTTGAGGAGGCTTGACGTATTTCCGCTTTACGTACATCCCAGTGGAGAGCGTGCACTGTGATAGGTCTCCTCCTTTGACAAAAACAGCTTGTGTCCAATAGGATTTTAGGGAAGAAGAAAAAACAGCAGACCTGAAAGTAACGAGTACTTTTCAGCCTTCCTAGAAATTTACTCGAGTAAAAGTAAAAATATTTGTCTTGGAAATGTATTCAAGTAAGAGTAATAAGTACCAAAGAAATCTAATACTCAAGTAAAGTACAAATCCTCTGGATATGTACTTAAGTACAGTACTCAAGTAAATTTACTCCGTTACTGTCCACCACTGGCTGCTGGGTCTCTGACTTGTGTCTGAAATCAAGTTAAAAAATGAGAGTAATGCCGCTTTTGCACTAGGACTTACTTGGCCCGGCACGGCTCGGCGCGGCTTTACACGGCTCCACTCGTGTGTTTTCGCACTGCCAGGGGAGAAGCGGGCAGGTTTGGGTGAAGCTGCTGTGACGTACTCGATTGCGCAGCACCTTTGTTCATGTCGGCGCAGATGAGAAATCAGCTGGAGCCGGGAGCGGCTGAGAGTAAAACAGCCCGTCTACATCGCTTTTTTAATTTTTTCTCGACAGCCACCAGGTTTATGAACATCTGCACCTCAGAATTGGATCACCAAACAGACGTTTTGCGCTTTATAATAAAATCGCCGTGAGCCGCGGGTCGCTCTCTCTCTGACTCCCGCTTCCTGATTCAAACGTCTGACGGTCCCGCCCCCCGACCAATTACTGGCGCGGAGGGTGGTGACGTCAGAAATAGTCCCTGCTCAGCCCGCAAAGAACCTGGCTGAAATGGTTACAGAAAAAAGTACCGACTTGGAGCGGCTCTACACGTCTCAGCCCTAGTGCGAAAGCGCAAAACGGGTAGAACCGAGCTGAGGTGGTACCAGTGCAAAAGCGGCATAAGAGAAGCTTCAAGCAATGATGCTTTTTTTTTGTTTGTTTGTCTCGGCTAACTGCTGAAAAGTCTGTTGGGAGCCGCGAGCAGCTATGAAGTGACCGAGCGCCTGGTAGATCTGGTCGTTCCTTATCGCGATCCCTTTTGAATTCTCTCCTCAGTAACCAGGTTTATGAACATCTGCACCTCAGAGTTGGATCATGAAACAGACTTTTGCGCTGCCTTTGCCTGTCGAACAAAATTAACAAGAAGCCACGAGTCGCTCTTTCGCTGATTCCCGCTTCCTGATTCAAACGCCTGACAGCCCCGCCCCCCAACCAATCTGTGGCGTGTAGTTTGATGACGTCAGATACAGCCTGACTCAGCCATTTAGAGCCTCGGCAGAATAGTTACAGAAAAAGTATCTGCTCGGCATGCATCGACCCCTAGTGGAAAAGCGCAAAACCGAGGCGAGGCGAGTCGGGCTGAGGAGGTACTAGTGGAAAAGCGCCAAAAGAGTCTGGGGGATGCTTGACAAGTCCAGCGAGTACCGCTGTACTCGAGGGGGACGCCGATGCATTTTCCGGCCTCCGTGCCGACTATGAGCCTAGAAATCTAAATGTACCATACTGGTGCGTCTAGCTAGACTCAGATCTCAGATCGTTTCCTTTGAAAGGTTGATACCCACGAAGGCTTATACGATGCTGGACAAGGCCCACTCAAAACAGAACTGTGCATCGCCTCTGAGAACAGTGAACATAGAGCTCGTAGTGTTGCGGGGCCTCTGCACCAGTTCTTCATGGAGAACAACCTTCAGAGCACTTTCTCAGAGACTGTCAGCCTTTTTAAGAGCCTCATGACGACACCGACGACAACGGCTGAATAGAATAGAATAGAATAGAATAGAATAAACTTTATTAATCCCCCAGACGAGAAATGTACTTGTGCAGCAGCAAACATACACACTCTCAACAATTTTTCAAAATACACACAAAGTATGAAAAGGTATAAAAAAAAGTATATCCTAAAAAAAAATAAAAATAACCAATAAATAGCTAAATAATTTAAAAAAAAAGAGCAATATAAAATATGAGCAATGTACAAAATAAATCTGAGAGAATCTGAGAGGTGATCCTCCCCTCTGAAGGGGTTAGGGTTAGGGTTAACCCTAACCCTAACCCTCCCTGAGAAATCCATGATGCAGGATCGTCTCAGTGCTCTGGCTATGCTCTCCATGGAGAAGAAACTTGTCGGGGACATTCCTTACTTTAATAAAGTGGTCATGAGAGGTTTGCCATGCAGGAGGAGAGGAGAGCAAAATTTCCGTACAAATGAAGAACATGATATAACCTTTACCCTCAACCATGTTTGGTTGAATTGTTCTTGGAGGAATCAAAGTATTTCATCAGTTCACTTTTCGGGTTCTAGTTTTCATTAGTTAGTATTTAAAGACATTTAAAGCATTATTACTAAATATAGATGTGTTGGGTAAGGTTAGAGACTTTCTAAAGGAAGGTATGCGGGTGTTTACTTTCTCTAGCCTGAACCAATGCTTATGACCTTATTAGGGCTTGGGGAAAATATGTATGTGCAATTTTGTTTACTAACACTTTCGATAATCCCTGTATGTGGCACAGCAACACCTAAAAAATATAAAACCAGCCTCCACTGCTTAAAGGATCGACAAACCCAAACAACGCCACTCGCGCTCGCTGACACCAACAGTGCAGTGGTAATAGTTAATTGTCACTCTTCGTTTCAAATATATTTATTGGGAAACCACAAAGTTAACAGAGGAATTAACAATCAACAGTTATGTTTCCTTTTTTTTTTTTTAACAGAAGGTGAGAAAAGTAATCCCTGACGGAAACGGACAGATGACAAAAAATGAATAGCAAGTAAATAAGCAAAGCCCTGCATCAACAAAGCAGATGAAACAAAAATGGACAGGACAAAAAAAAAAAAAAAAACAGTGCGTACCCTCCCAACCCGGGTCTAGTTGAATGCCCAAAATCAACGAAAAGAAATCAAATATTTCATGCCAATAGTTTTGAAGTTTGGGGCAGAGAACAAAACTATGAGATAGGGTACCCTCCATGGACTCACATTTCTCACACAGGGGAGAAACTTCAGGAAATATTTTATGCAGCCTCGTTTTGGAGTAATGTAGTCTGTGCAATATTTTAAATTGAATCAAACAGTGTCAGGCATTTATAGAACAGTCATGGATGTGCTCCAAACTCTCCTCCCACACATTGGGAGGTATCAGGGCTCCAAACTCTCTTTCCCACTCTTCTTTTATCCTATCCATCCCGGGAAGGCACATGCTTTGTAGAATCTCATATAGTTGCGAGATTATGTAGCGTGGATTTGGGAACAGGTTAAATAAACTCTCTATTTTATCTGGAATTGCCTTCTCAAAATTAGGGAGGTGTGTTCTGACATAGTTCCTAATCTGAAGATATCTGAAAAACTGATTCTTCTGTAAATTAAACCTTTCTTGGAGTTGCTGGAAAGAGGCAAAGGTCCCCTGTATGTATAGGTTACCAACAATACAAATCCCCAATCGTTTCCAGGTGGAAAAGGCCTCGTCCAAAGCTGATGGTGTGAAAGAGGGGTCATTGTCACTCTTCGTGATGAAATATCTCAATCAGTCGCTACATCAAAACTGAGACGATGTAGAAAAGTGGGAGAAAAGTGGGAAACTGTGTTGGTTCTTGGACATTATTTGAGTTTTAACTGTGAAATGTTTATGGTTTTCACCGTGAACCAAAATGGCCCGGTTTCCCAGATCAGTTAAGTAGTTCTTAACAGCGAAAGACTTCTTTCAAACCATCTTAAGGAGCCTGTGAAAGAACTACTTAACTGTTAAGAACTACTTAACTGATCTGGGAAACTGGGCCAATATCTATTTGTGGTTGAGTTGTGAATTACAGAGAAACTGATAAAGTGAAAATAACACATCTGAGGTCACTGACATGAACAATGAATCTATGAGCTTTAACCTAAAACGCTCTAATGAGCATTTTATGTATTCCTTGAAAATGCTGACTCATGACCTAGAAATAGTCAGCGCTTAATTATTTTTAGACCATGAGTGGGGAAAAAAAATTTGAATGAATAAAAAGGGGAACGTTAAAATTTTGATGCTGTTTGGTTTCCTGTATTTGTGAAACAACAACATATTTTCCTGCTGACATCAACTTGAGACCAGTGGTGCGAAGCATGCTACGACCATCACGTTTAGGGTGGACCGGTTTCCTTTCTCCAAACACAACGCTTCCTGTTTAAACCAATTAGGCTCTTTGGTTTCTTTCGCCTTCAAAACCTTCTATTTGATCTTCGTAAGTTGATGAGATGGTCTCTCTTACTCCTCCAAAATACCCTTGTACTTGTCTAAATACTTTCAAAATGTAAAAGATGTTCACCACCATAACACTAGAGGCAGCTCCACAAATCACTTTCAGCCCAGGGTTAACTCCAAGAAAGGTTCAAATTCGTTTGCATCCTATACTACCAACATGTGGAATTCCTTACCGACAGCCATAAAAGAGAGCAAATCCCTAATCTCCTTCAAGTCTGCCCTAAAAAGCCACCTACAGGAGGCTGCTACTCGTAACTGGGAATAATCAAAGCCTCTACTGCACATCCCGCTGTTCCTTCTGATTATTGTTTCTTGTTTTTGTTTTTTGTTTTGTTTTCTGCTTTTGTTTTGTATTACCTAGCTTATTCTATTTGTCTCATCACCTTTTTAGTCCCTCTCGTGCAAAATAACAGTAAATTCCCCTACAAAGTACTGCTTCATACCTGTATGTCATTCAATGTTATATGAGTTTAAAAAGGTCTCAAATGTAAACAAGTGTAATGCTTTCTTGGAATAATGCCGTTTAGTTGACTTTGTATCAGCGAATCTGTACTGTCATGAAACTGTACCTGATCCTATGCAATTCTTTTAATACATTCTTCAATCAATCAATCAATCACTCTTTGGAGTTTAGGGTATTGGAAATGTACTTCACAACCATGAACGTTGACGATATAAAAGAGAGAGCTTTAATGATGGTGTTTCAAAGAAATGTATTAATGATTTCCTAAGAAATGAATGTGTTTAAGAGCCTAAATGTAACTGACATTTGTTGAAGTAAAGTAGCTTGAACAAGTCTTACGTTTTACTGCACGGGACCAAACGTAAAAGGATTCCCGCCTGATGTGGTCATGTGCCTGTTACACTACAAATCATGTGACTACCTGAGCTCTCTGCTGCCCCCCCCCCCACAGTCTCACGCAAGCGCCAACCATCTAATGTCCGGGTTGAGGTTGAAGCAGAACTAAGACTCATTGCAGTTCCTCGACTGGCCACTAGAGGCTGCAAAACGAGTCAGACCACCATTTTAAAATGTCCAACTGTTAGAGCAGAAATAAATATATTTACAGCCTGGTTCCAAAAACCATTTTTGTCTCAATCGTTTCATTTCACGTCCATGACAACTCTGAGGAGGGTGGATTTATTTGTATTTTATATCGAGCAATACATTTATTTCTAATACGATTGATTGACACTCATCACTTCCTCATCTGTAATTGTCAAGCTGCCACGCTTAGCGAATTATTACCCAGCGTTGGCTAAACATGTCATTTTTGATTTCGCCATTGAGTCAACATGTTAAACGATTTATCCCGCTGGAAATGTCTGAAGACAACTCTGCAGATACTTCTGCTGAGGGAGCTGGGAGCAAAGCTAACTTGAATAGACACATGGTTGGCGTGTTCCCATTCGGTTGCTAAGCAAAAGTGGCCCCGGTGTATGTCAAATATTTTCACTCCAGAAGTAGAAATGTTACCCCTCCTTTTGCAGGAATGCCCCATGGGCCTACAATAGCAGCAAAACTGCATCTGCGATTAGGGATAGTTTCAGTGGACTTTTTAGTTTTTAGTCTTTTTAGTCAGATTAATGTTTTTGTAGTTTATTTGTAATTTATTTAGAAATGTAAAGAGACACTTCACTAACAAACAGTCACCCATCACTGCGTAAGGATAGTAGCCTGATTTATTTCAAATATTTGTAGAAGGAGCAAAAGGGGAAAAAAACAAGAAACAGGTTGCTCTGGTGAACATTTTTGACAGGAAATAGCATCAGTCTGTCGGTCTGAGCTCTGATACCGGGCCCCTGGGGACACCAGGTCCAGTGTGAGTGAGTCAGACCGCTCCCACCCTCTTCCGGACCGGTTGGATGACAAACCCCCTTTTCCACTTGGACAGACATAAAATCTAGACATTTGTCTCATACAGTAACAATGCTGTCGGTTTCATTTCTGACTCCCCTTACTGTCCTCGTCCTCTCAGAGTTCCTCGAAGGAGACTCTTGGGAGTTGAGTCCCTTCGACTGGCTCAATCTGGATTTGCCCCGGAAGTGGTGGGAACTGTTTTGTTGTTGCAAAGGCGATTGCGATCTGGAACGTTTGTTTAAATAAGCAGTAAATAAACACTTTAAAAACATGCTGGACAAAAAAGGTAAAAGGACAGTCGGTTACTGCAAATGAGCGTCATCTGATGTTCTGGCCACATTTCAGCCCTCCGGCCATTATTTCACTTGTTCAGAACCTCACCTTATTTTAATCTTTAAAAACATTTCCTTAATATAGATCTTAATAATCTTATAATTAGCCAAATACTACCTCAGATGAACAACATACAACTGTTTTGTTTTGTTTTTCTAAAGAGCCACCCTATTTTACACATTATATATATATATATATATATATATATATATATATATATATATATATATATATATATATATATATATATATATATATATATATATATATATATATATAATAACATTAATTATACACATATTTATATGTATTTACATATAAATGTATATACATAAATATTTTTTTGCCTCTGCATTTTACTGAGAGCCACCATTGCCTTAAATTAAACAATATGATTTAATTTATTTTCTAATTACTAGACTTCGGTCGCTATGCCAGCAGGCCTTCAAAATAAATTATAGTTGTTCAGTCTTTTGTGCTAACGTTTAACGTCCATGATACAAGTTTTTTTTGTATTTTTCTGACCATTTCCCAGTCTGACATCTGGGTAAATTTACTAGGACATCCACTCCTGGGAAGACTGAGATATTAAACACTTGTGAACAATATTTTCAACTCTTTCCAGGCTAATTCTATCTCTTCTTTTAGACCATTGGTTATGTCTTTCCCTCTTGGCATTACATGAACACATGCCTGAATCCTGCAGATCAGGAAACTGCCAAAACGTCTATTTTTACAGACATCTGGTGATGTTCAGCTCATCAAACACTTACGTTTAGCAGACTCTGTCTACAAAATCACCTCTTAAATCCTATGGACACAGAAAGGAGGTACTTAGTATTGTCCACTTGATTTTCTTTTTGGTTTCATTATTCCCAAACAAATAATGCTACATTAAAAAAGTGTTGTGTTTATTTGTCTAAGCTTGTATTTACCTATTACTAAGATGTTCTGTCAACAGAGTTATTATAATGTAAAAAAAAGAAACAAAACTATAGACATTAGAGGAGGGGGGGACTAATCTTTGCACAAGACTGAAATAAGATATAGTAACTGTGAAAGTCCTCCAAAAAGATAGAATATGATGTGATTTACATCAACAAAAACGATGAGCCGTTTTAAAACATATAATCTTACCAGTCAGTATTTAGTCGTTGGTTTGATATGATTATATGCTTGTGACAAACAGACGAAGCACTAAAGCGTCCCAGAGATGAGCTGTTATGAGTCAGATAACTGAGTTTATGTAACACTATCTTCCCTCCTCCATCCTCTAAAAAGTGCCCTGGTGTAAGGAAAGAAGTAAAAAAAGAAGAAAAATCACTTAAAATGTTCAGAAGAAACACTGACTCAGACGTTTTTTTTTCTCTTAATTTTAAATCAAGTGAGTTGATGTAAATAAATAGAAACTCTATCCTGATTTTATGATATGTGAAGTCAACAAAAGACAAATTATTTGTATATATTTGTGCCGATGTGTTGGTTTATCCTCTGATGCTGCTCTAGCACAACTTAGCTCTTTTGCGGCTTCACTTTCAGTTAATTGTAATTTGATATAATTTTTCAAAAACCATTAAAGCTCCTCTGTGGACGGTTTAAAAGGCTCTTCATCATTATTCCAATGCTCTCACTACTCACTGGGGATTTAGGTTTCAACATTTTTCCATTTTACCGTCAGGATGAAGGTTCTGCGGTAAAAGCGTATAATTATGTGACGCTTGCATCTGCAAACATCTCGCACAGAATCTTCAACACTCTGGGTCAGCTTTGACACCCAGCAGATCCTCAGTTTGTTGTACAATTTCATGTTGTCTCTTTTTCCAGACCCCCCCCCCCCCCCCCCAAAAAAAATAAATAAAAAATAAATACAAAAAACGCTTCTCTATGCAAAATGTGTTTAAAAACATAAACAACTCCCAGTCAAACTCCTGTCCATTATGCTCAGAGGCGGTTCTAGAGTCCCTTGGGGCCCTGGGCAAATATTCACATGCGGCCCCTCTAACTAAGTAATCAACCTTATATAGTAAATAATCTGAATTGAAAAAGTGCTCATTTGTATTGTTTCAAAATAAAATATAAACAAGAGCACAATTATTTCCATCTGTGCACCTTAGTGACACATGTTCAAATTTCTTGCCGATTAATTATATAATTTAGCATTCTTAGCTTGACGGTTAAATTTAACTGCTTTAGTCTGAGAGGGTTATCATACATCTTACTTTTCCAAGTGGGCTGATCCTGGAATCATGCTTTTACTCCTGGGTATAACAAAATCTGCTGAAGACTTTAACTTTTTTTGAAAGAAAAAAGGCACATTTACAAAATGCACTATTCTTGGTTAATTTCCACGAAGACGGTCTTTGTTTTTTAGGTCGTTTGGCGCTGGCCTGCGCTTCATTAATTTGTCATTGTTCTGTGACGGGAAAGGTGACGTCAGACGAAAGGAATGCGTTCCTGCTGGCTTCTCTGGCATTGATTGGTGGAGGAGCAGCCGGACACAGCAGTGAGAGACTGATGACCCACAGCACAAGAGCAGCAGCGAGAGCCGTGGACGGGAGCGCGGAATGCTGGAGCTTCTGCGGAGATTAAAGACAAATATTTCCTTTTACCCTTAATCGTATTTGCAAGCCTTTCACTGACATAATGCCCTCGTTTTACCTGAAGTGTCTGCTGCTGATTCCGTTGTGTGCGTATGTGGAGTCGAAAAATGGTAAGAAAACTTTTTAAGACTTTCTACAAAAATTGAGAAGTTGTCAAAGTGCGTTGTAAGTGTTAAACTCTAGATACAGATGGGTCGTTTTGCGCATCAATTTGAGGCTGATTGATAATTAAAGCATCAGTTAAAGTTTTTGCACGGTTTTTTTTTTTTCAAATGTGATAAAAGTTGTTCCAACTCTTCACTTGATGGGTTTTTTATTCTGACACACCGTGATGAAGTTGATATTTTTAAAGTTTTGATTGTTAGTTGGTCAGATCAAAACATTTGAGGGTGAGTCTGGATGGAGGGGAGAGTTTTGTTTTGCTTTTCACAACGTTCATGTCATGAAAAAGATGAAACTTAAAGGGCGTTTCTAGCTTTCCAGCTGTTTCCAATCAAGTTTTTTGAGGATTTCAAACAATCTTTTAAAGTTAAATAAATTAACTTGGCTTTTTCTTCGGAGACACAAATTGAAGTTGGTTCATTGGTTTGATTAATTTAAAATCCCGAACCGCGCCTCCTTATCAGAATCTAGGATCAATACTGTGTGAGTGGTCCGGTCCAGTCCAGTCTCCTGCAGGGACACCTTGGCACGTGACGGGGCTTGGGACAGATCCAGTGAGCTACCTGCTGAAATAGTGATTTTATAAACTCAGATATTTGCATTAAAACAAATTCAAACGAAAAAGGAAGAAAACTGCAAACTTGCTAATAAAATCAAACTGGAATATATATCAGAAAATTTAAAATTCTTAACACACAAGTAAGCAAATAAAGCCCTTTAGAAATTGACTTTTTAAAGTCAGTTATCTTTAAAAAAAAAAAAAAGTAATAATAATAATAATAATAATAATAATGGTTCTAAGAATGTAGCATTATAAACTGGCAAATTTCCTACAAAAAATCTTGGAAATCTTTTCTATTCTTAATTACATTAAAAAAATCCATAAAATTGTGGATCACAAGTTAAGATGATAGAAGTATAATAAAGGGGATTTTAAGAAAAAAGAAGAAAGTTTGTTTATTTAAATCCCAAACTGATTTTAAAATTGGATGTTTTCAGTCAAGGACACTTGAGTTTGTCATTTAAAGATAAAGTGGTTGTTTTTCTCTTGATCATTTGATTGTTTAATCAGTCATCTCAGTTATTGTAGTGTAGCGATATCTGTCACTGCCGTATCTTCGCGTCCCTGACACTTTTTATTTTCTCTCCCTCCAGTCTCAGCACGGGGACGGATGTTTGTCATGTTTCCTGATCAATTCACGGATGAACCAATCCCACCGGAGTACTTCCCAGGTGATGACGATGTCAAACTGAACCGCTCTACTGGAGTCTGGAGGCGGAACATCACTCAGACCAGAATGTCGGAGGAGGCACTGCAGTTCCTTAGCGGCCCCGTGTCCACCATCCTCATACCTTCCTTCTACACTCTGGTGTGCGCCCTCAGCTTGCCCATCAACATATTTGCAGTTCTGGCCTTCGCTCGAGGGATCCAGCCCAAGAAACCGGCAGCGATCTATATGCTGAACCTGGCCTGCGCTGACATGCTCTTTGCCATGATGCTCCCCTTCAAGATCTCCTACCACTTCGAGGGAAACGACTGGAGATTTGGCTCCATCATGTGCCGTGTGGTGACCGGCGCCTTTTACTGGAACATGTACTGCACCGTTCTCCTCATCGCTTGCATCAGCGTGGACCGGCTTCTTGCCGTTGTTTACCCCATCGACTCGCTGGCGTGGAGAAGGCCGCGAAACTCGGTCATCGCCTGCGTGACCATGTGGATCCTGTCCTTCGCTGCTTCCATGCCTCTCGTCATCTCCGAGCAGACCGTCTTTGTCAGAGATCTAAACATCACCACCTGCCATGACGTCCAACAAGCGGCCAACATATTCTGGATTAAGATATACTTCATCACCCTCTGCTGCGCCCTCTTCTTCCTGCCTCTGCTCGTCACAGTGGTGTCCTACACTCGGGTCATCTGGTCGCTAAATAAAATCGCAAAAGGGCTCCAAGGAACCTCACGGAAAAGAACGAGAGCCGTGGTGATGGCTCTGACGGTGCTGGTGATATTCGTGCTGTGTTTCCTGCCCACCAACTGCCTGCTGTTGGTACACTACCTGCTGTTCAAGGACTCGATGGAGAAAGACCACGAGACCCCCGACGGATCCTACGGGCTCTACCTGGTCTTCCTGTGCTTGGGAAGTTTGAACTGCCTCCTGGATCCTCTGGTCTACTACTTTGGATCGTCTCAGTGCCAGAGACAGCTGTCCAAGCTCCTCAAGTGTCAGAAGAATGCAGGTCGCAGCAGCATCACCCACACGTCATCTGATTCATGCAGAAGCAGCTCCAGAGCAATGCTCAAATCCAAACGCACGGCGAGCTCCAAAATCAACTCCTCTGTCACCAAAATGGACTCTTCCCAAGACAACCTCAACAGCCAGTACAAGAAGCTGCTGGTGTGAGTGACTGTTACACCTGAGCAGGGTGGTTATACTGACCCTCATCTCTGGGTTTTAAAGCACAGAAACACTTCAAAAACAATGTTATTGTGAAGTTCAAGTAAATGCAAATACAGCCTTCAGTGGACATTTATCTTTGCATGAATGAAGGTCACCGAAACTTCAGCAGAAACGGCATCCAGCAACGGCCATGACTTCTGAGTGACGTAAAAGTCCAAGTAGGGAAGGAAGTTGAGATTAGATATACACAGTGGAATTTTGCATTTTATGAAGTTATACTGAGTTTTGTGGCTGTTACATTTAATGGAAGGAAACTGCTCCTTACCTTTCTCTCTTTTTTGTCTTTTTCTTTAAGGATAAGCTTCTTTTTTTTGGAACTTGTTTATTACCTGTGAACATTTGCCATTCGTGCCTTTTTATTCTTCTTTTATGTACAAGGCTTATATATTTTTTTAAGTTTATGAATACAAATTTAAGACTCTAAAATAAGATATCAAATAATATTTTAAGTCCTAAAATGTTAATGTAATTTTTAACCTGTTTCCTCAGTCACTTTTATGCTGTCATCTAGTGTTGGAAAAGGGGGACCATGACTTCAGTGGTGGAAGTAAAATGTACATACTTAAGCGCTAATACCACAACAAAATACCTTTGTTACATCTTGAAATCCTGCTGAAGTAAAACTATTGAAAATTTTACCTGCCTGCTATATTATTTATTGTAATACATAATTATTATGACTTGTGCCTTCATTTAACATTAAGACTTACTGTATTTTGAGTTTTCTTTAGGATTTTTGAGGATGATCACTTTCACAAAAGAGTTATCTTCTGGTTAAGTTTTTTTATCAGCTAATTGGTTTGTAAATTGTTGGAATTGATGAGAAATAACATCATGATAGCGTTAAGAAATGTGAAAATAACAATTCCCTACCTGCTGAATAAGTGAGTACTCTATGCATCACTGCTGCAGGCACATAAATTCCTGAGTGCTCTGCTCAAGAAACACTGCTGATATTTTATTGAAAGAAATTATTGCTTTCAGAGAAAAACTCTGGATTGGTAAGTTCATGAACTGTGAGGTAAATGTAGTGAAGAAAAAGTAAAATATTGTGCCTTAAAATGGAGTGGAGTGAAATCGGAAGCTGCATTTGTGCACCACTAGGTGGCACCGAATTACTGAAAAGGCTAAATGCTTGGTTTATAGTACCACATTTGTTTAAAGGGGTATTCAAGCACACGTTCCTACTAAATCACAGTACTTTGGGGTGAAGGAACTGACTGTTTTTTAGCGGAGCTCAATTGTTTACTAAAATAACAGAAACTTGCAAATTATTGGCTGAGCACCTCATCAAATGTGCCATGTGTCCCATATTCTATCTGCAGAGGTATAAAGCACAAATGAAGTGTTGATTTCAAGTTTTATGAGATTTAATCAAAAGATGTTTGGCTTTTTTTGTTAGGTTATTCGACATCATTAATCATATTCCCTCCTGAGATTAAAGTATTTTGAATTGAATCAGGTGTTTAAAAGTGGAAGAAAACTGGCTTGAAATAGTCCAAGTGCTATTAGATTAAATGGTCTGAAGAATTTCAACAAGACATGAAGGTGGAGAGATTGAAGAAGCCGGCTTATGTGTATTTATTTAGCACTCCACAGATGCAGCTGTGTTTTATCTCCAATTAAAGGGATTTCAATACTTACATAAATGTACATAAACACCCTTCCATCCATCCATTTTCTATACCCACTTCATCCTTTGCAGGGTCACGGGGGTCTGCTGGAGCCTATCCCACCTCATTACAGGTGAGAGGCAGGTGGCACCCTGGACAGCTCACCAGTCTATAGCAGGGCCACATATAAACAACCAGTCATCACACTCACACCTACGGGCAATTTCAAATCATCAATTAACCTAGTATGCATGTTTTTGGACTGTGGGAGGATGCTGGAGTAAAGGGAGGGAACCCACGCAAGCACGGGGAGAAGATGCAAACTCCACACAAAGACCCAGGCCTGGGAGTCGAACCGGGGACCTTCTTGCTGTGAAGCAACAGTGCTAACCAAGAAAACAGGGCCCGTATGTGATTGTCAGGGGACTCCATGAGAATCAGGTGAACAGGTACATGGATGATGACAGGGTGGACCCAAAACTTGTCTTGTCTGGGTTTAACTTTTTTAACTCGCATGGGGACAATATGAAACAAGCACCCGGCCCCATATGGGGCCCCATTTGTCAGCCCATTTATATCACAGAAGAAGATTGTTTTTGAGAGTATCAGTTATAGGAAAGATTATCCTATGATCTAGTTAGTTTCTTTCTAATCGGTGTTCAAATGTTCCTTCATTTTTTGTTATCTCCAGCTCAGTTTAAGGTTTCAGCATTAGCACTTGGGCTTCACCTATAGATCCCAGTTAGAGTCCATACAGGATCACCCTGGCCCTGTGATGGACTGGCGACCTGTCCAGGTGATAATTATTGGTGTTCTGATAACCTCTACGCACCAGCACACGTGGTCCACGTTTCTTAAGGAAATTATTGATAACCGAGCTTTGAAGTTCTGCTCAGTCTCTGCCTAGGCCAGATTATCAATATACTGAACCGGGCAGCGCCCAGGGGCACCAGCCAATGAGGGGGCACCAAATCCAATTACTAACTGGACCATGTCATATTTTGTCATTTTCTCTATATATTTGCTGGAAGAGGAGCAAACAGGTACAGCAGTAACCAATGATATAATAAAAATACATGAAAATAAGAATAATAAAATAGAAAGAATTGCGTTTGAGTGAGTGTGCTGTTCTCTACCTTCACATCAGCTCATTCAGTAGGCCTGTTTGATTGTTTAGTCATAGGCTGTAATAGTTTTGCATGTAGTCCCCAGACAGGCCATATATGATGGAAATGATGATAGTTAACATGTGGTATTAATTGGCATGTGAGTTGCATTCTGATTGGAGCATCAGTGTAGTATGATGTTTGTAGGCTAATTTCTATCTGTAGTGTTACTCTTAGTTGGTTGCTTGTCTTACATTTATTTGTAGTATGAGTGTTGAGCATGTACTTCAGCAATAGCCTACGTTCATGTAAATCTATGGTCTTTATAAGCATTGTAAATTCCCCGTTTTTTTTACCGTAAAATGTGGGAGGAGGGGGGCTAGGTTTGCCACCCGTCCCGTAAAATACGGAATTGTCCTTTATTTGAGAAAAAAATGTTGCGTCCCGTATTGAACTAATACGGGACACGATTTGTACCGTATTTTCATTAACCTTTACACCATATTCTAGTTGAATTATTGAAATAAGTTAACTTTTACACCATATTCTAGTTGAATTATTGAAATGAATTAACTTTTACACCATATTCTAGTTGAATTATTGAAATAAATTAACTTTTACACCATATTCTAGTTGAATTATTGAAATAAATTAACTTTTACACCATATTCTAGTTGAATTATTGAAATAAATTAACTTTTACACCATATTCTAGTTGAATTATTGAAATAAATTAACGTTTACACCATATTCTAGTTGAATTATTGAAATAAATTAACCTTTACACCATATTCTAGTTGAATTATTGAAATAAATTAACTTTTACACCATATTCTAGTTGAATTATTGAAATAAGTTAACTTTTACACCATATTCTAGTTGAATTATTGAAATAAATTAACTTTTACACCATATTCTTCACCTGTAACTATATTATACATCTTGGCTGATGTGGACATACATAACATAGGAGGTTAGTTCAGTTGCTATATGGTTGTCTGTCTCTACAGTCATGCAAGTTCAATGCTATTAAAGCACTTTAAACTTTAAATCAAAGCATTTTGTTTTTTCATATAAAATAAACACATTTTTATTCAGTTTAGAAGTTTTGGGGCTTTTTTTTGGCTCCTGCGCTGCTGAAATCAGGGCGTCCCTTATTTCTATTTCTGAAAGGTGGCAACCTGGGGGGCACTTCAAGTGTGGTCACCCAGGGGTACCACACTGAATTAATCCGGGTCTGGTCCCTGCTGATCCTGACACACCTCCAGAGAGCGGCCCGCTCACCTGGGGCGTGTCTTCCGCGGTGATGCATGGACACATGACTGCGCGACGTCACGCAGGTAAAAGAACCGGTTGTTTGTAGGTAACAGCAGAGACGCGGCGCAGAGACGGAGGACCACACCCACGGAGATCGTGTCTGATTCTGATATTTTAATCTAATCCAGTTGACATGAGGTGGACAACAGGGGCCTCCCCGCTGCTCCTGGTTCTGGGGCTCCTGCAGATGAGTCTGGCGGACAAAGGTGATGTGTTACCTCTGTTTATGTTTCTGTTGTCCCTTCTGGCTGATCTACCTGTCCGTGGGAAACGAGTGCGGTTGGTCACACTTTGTATTTGTGATTTCAACCCTCCTTGTCTTTATTGGATCGGTTTGAACGTACTCAAACATTTCCGGTGTAAAAGTGGATGTTGTGAAGCGACTGACTCGGGAGGAAACGATGCTAGAATGTCCACAGGCGTCAGGCCAACATTTGCATGTAGGGCACATCCGAGACATAACCGGGCTGTAAGTGGGGCCCCTTTGTGCCGGGCCTTGGCCCATGTGAATTAAATTGGGTACCACCAGACGTCCAGTCTAAGCTCATACCCAAGAGTCGAACCACTTCTGATCCAGCTTCTTGTGATGACAAATAGCAAAGAACATCTTTGAACTCTGATTGGAAAGAAACAAACATATTTCTCTGATAAACGAATCTCATCTGAAGAAGGTTCCTGTCATCTCAGATTAAATGCATTTGTTAACAGTGAAAATGTGCACCACCCTGTTTGTACCGCGGTTGAATTGGTTTGATATTGGATATTATGAATTCAACACCCATAAAACTTGTGATACCACTGATTTTGGTCAAACCACTTGTGATGTGTTCATGGTCATCTAGACTATATATCACAAAACAGTAATTATTAAAAAAAATCATATGGGATGATTTAAAAATCATATATATGGGCTGATTTAATGTGGTTTAATGAATTCAACACCCATAAAACTTGTGATACATACCACTGATTTTGGTCATATTGCTTGTGATGTGTTCATGGTCATCTAGACTATATATCACAAGAGAGTAATTATTATAAAATCATATTATGGGCTGATTTAATGACGTTTAATGAATTCAACACCCATAAAATTTGTGATACATAACACCGATTGTTTTCATTAAACCTCATTAAACAAATTATTTTACAAGCTGGCAAATTTTAATATGTACACGTACATGGGTCAATGACGTGACGCCTATATTTTCTGAAAAACAGATTTTTTTTTCAATTCAAAAAAGGTTTAAATGGATAAAAAATACCATATATATATATATGACCTACCTGTCCCACATATGGACTCACTTGAATTTTACAAAAAATACTAGTTATTTGGGATTTTGTTGTTGTTTTAAGCATCAAAATGTCATGTGGTGCGACCTCCGACCATGACTCTTGTTTTGAAAATATTTTTTGAAATCACTCTAAATGTATTTAAATCAATCTTCTGGCCTATCTGGCATGATTTCCGAAATGTCTTGTAGTGTGTAAGATTGCAACACATTTGTATTTATATTTTCATCATAATAAACAAACAAAGTTTGACTGATGTCAATTTTATGAAATATCATGTGGAGCAACCATTAAAAAAACAACCATTTTTGTATAATACTGAAAACTTGTAAAAAAAAAAAAAAAAGGAAATTAATTTATTTTAATATGAATCATGGTTGCACCACAGGTTTTTGTAAGGCTAGTGCCAATTCATCTTGACAAAAAACTCAAAAAATTGACCTGTTGAAAATCCTTATTTGTCATTGACCCACATGTACATGTGTGACTTCATTATTTAATTCGTACTGAATCAGCAAGGACCTGTGTTTTTTTTTTCTCATAAAAGAGACACAAAGTGGATGATTTAATGAAAATATGTCCCAGTCTTTTATTTTATTCAAATTCAGCGTCAGGTTAAAAGGTGCCTAATCAGACCAGCTTATAACGACAGTTTTTAAGTAACTCTCCTGTAAAATGTTCCTGGTCTACATCTATCTGGGAGAATTTTTCAGGGCTCATGCTCGGCTGAACGTCTCCCTGATAAGACACCTATCTGGCTCCTTCCAGCTCATCGCCTACGTGCCTGAACGTAACCATGTTGAGAAGATCACATGGAACCAGTCGATGGCCCTGTTTGGGTCCCATTTGTCAGTCCATTTAAACTCACCAGCCCTGTTACAAGCCAACTGATCCTAACAAAGCTTCTGATGTATCAGATGAGTGACAGCCTGATTTCAGTTTCTGATGTTTGATGGTTCTGTTTTTCATGTCATGGCTCCACAGACACCAAAGGCTTGACCGGCACAGAGACCAATGATGGCGTTTGGGTCAACTCTGTGGCCGTGCGGGTCCTGGGCAGCCGTCTCACCACCGTCTTCCTCCCTATCATCTACATCATAGTGTTTGCCGTGGGACTCCCCACCAACATTTTGGCCATCTGGGTGTTCCTCTTCCGGAGCAAGAAGAAGCACCCGTCGTCCATCTACATGGCCAACCTGGCTCTGGCCGACCTGCTTTTCATCGTCTGGGTCCCCCTGAAAATTGCGTACCACTTCAACGGCAACAACTGGATCTACGGCGAGCCGCTGTGCAAGGTGCTGGTGGCATTTTTCTACGGGAACATGTACTGCTCCATCGCCTTCATCGCCTGCATCAGTGTCCAGCGCTACTGGGCCGTGGTCCACCCGCTCTCGCAGCGTCAGAGGGACAACCGTCTGGCCATTTTGGTCTCGATCACGGTCTGGCTGGTGGTCTGGCTCGTCACCGTCCCTCTGTACCTGTACGATCAGGAAGTGAGGGTAGCAAACCTGAACATCCGGACCTGTCACGACGTCACCAGGCCTACTCAGAAAAAGATGGCAGCTGGGTACTTCCTGACGATGGGAACGGTGGGGTTCGTCGTTCCCACCGTCGTGTGCATCATATCCTATGTCCTCATGCTGAAGGCTCTCAGGAGCAGCATGGCGGATCCGTCCATCGCCAAGAAGCGCAAGAAGGCGGTGGTGTTGATCATCACTGTCCTGGTGATGTTCCTGGTCTGTTTCACGCCCAGTAACATCATGCTACTGGTGCACTACCTACTCCTGCTGAAAGGGGCCGACAACAACCTGTACGGCTTTTACATCACCACCCTGTGCTTGGCCAGTCTGAACAGCTGCCTGGACCCTTTTGTTTACTACTTCATCTCCGAGGACTTCAGGGAGCACGTGAAGAACACTTTCCTTTGCAGGAGCGAGAGGACGGTGGAGAGGATGAGGGTGTCCTTCAGCGCCCTGAAATACTCCAGGAAGACCAGCGCGTATACATCTGACACGGGGACCACGCAGAGCAGCTCGTGTTAGACGACCCGCGCTTCACGATCAATAAACTCCTCTGCCGGTGCTCGCGGATGTCAGGTTGACATCATCCCACGAAATGACCTCAAGGAAGGCCTTCACCAGGTTTTTTTTTTTTTGTAAATAAATGCAATCTTTTTTTGCTTATCAGCACAATTTTAATTGTATGTGTTTTTTTTTTTTTAATGTATTATATTCTTTAAATGTATTTTAGTAGGATGTGAATAATGTGCTTTGGTCATTTAAGTTTATTTTTTATTTTTATATGTTTTATTTCCCGGATGCTGAGATCAAATCTTTGAACTGGCAAGTTTTACGTATTGAATTTTATAAAATAAAGCAAGATTGCTTCCACGTGTACAACCATATTTCAAAGCTTTATGTTTTTGTCTCCTGAACGGTATTTTTGCCACGGTTTTTGTTCATATTCATCTCATATTTAAGGGCTCTGGAGACACGTCATTACTGGTGACGATCATTATTACCCGTGTATGACGTTAAAACTTGAGGACGTTTCTAGAGCGGCTGGAAAGTCGGCTAATGACGTCATAAAATGTCAACAGCTGCAACAGGAACAGAGTTAATAGCGTCTGCGTTAAGAGTTTCCCCTCTCTCCACCACCTACTTCAGTCAAGTGCACACTCGTCAAACCTGTTGGTCACGCGCTAAATCAATGAAGCTATTTCAGTCTCATAAATACCATCATACTGAACTCAACTGGACTGGCTGATGCTTAGACTTATTGATTGGTTCTGGCTGCTGATCCATCAATGGTGAAAAGTCTATTATGGTTTGTTTTTCTACTGTTAGTAAATTCATTATATTCACCAATCACTCGCCTTCATTTGGAGAAAATTCTCTCCTCAAAGCCTCCCGTTACAGAACATACCAGACTAAAGGCAACAGGGCAGAGCAGATTTATGTGATGACTTATTCCAACTCAAAACCACCAAAGTGGCTACAGAATTGATAATGAGACCTTGAATCAGGTTTTAAAAACCTAAAGGTCATTCACCAATTGTGATTGACGGGAGTATACTATATATACATATTCATATATAGTTCATAATGAGATGGTTTTAAACTACCGTATTTTCTGGACTATAAGCCGCACCTGCATATAACCTGCACCCACTCTATTTTTTAAAAAACAATTAAAAAAAGATATACAAGCCGCATCCGCTCTATTTAAAAAAAGAAAAAAAGATATTTAGCCGCAGATATTCATGTTGTTAGATTAGATATTTACTACATGTACAGAAGGATTTTGAACTGTAAAAAATTTACTTGTTTGTACCTAAATAGATCCTTTCCTAACAGTGTCTTTTAACACGGCAGCAACTTTGCTGATTAAAACGGGACAGAACCAAGAGAAAATAACCGGTATTTATTTATCTATTTATCTGTTTGAAATCTGCTTCTACTTCTATCTGCTAAAGAAGAAGTAGCGTATTCTTCTTTGCATTTTGTCTTAGTTTTGATTCTAATTCCGGTTAGAGCGCCCCGAGCGGTGGAAGAAAAATCCACAGAATAGCCGCACCTTTGTATAAGCCGCACGGTTGGAAACCTATGAAAAAAGTAGCGGCTTATAGTCCAGAAAATACGGTATAAGAGGTTGTTCAAATTTCATCATTTAAAAGTTGAAGACCAGATTTCTGAGATGCATTTGAAAACCGTTATGGTTCACGTGACTGGAGTGGGTCCGGTCCCACGTGAATGCTGGAGTTATTTTATTACTTCACGTGTCTGTACCACTAACACAGGCCATTTAAAACGATGGATGCTGGTTTCAGCTAAAGGGGAGCATTGTCTGATTAATTATGTGGTTTTCATGGTGTCTGATGAAGGGAAGTGTGAGATGGGACAGAATTGGAGCTTCAGTCGACATCACCTGGCCCGGATTTCTTCAGAGCCTTGCAGCTACATCACTGCTCCTACTCCACTGCAGCTGTGTCCGTTGTGTTGCTGTTGCTATGCTTGCGTCACATGCTTCATTTCCTTATTTGGATGTATTTCTATTGGATGGTGGCCAGAGGTTTTTTTTGTTTGTTTCTGCCTCTCTTAGTGCAGCCCTCTGGAAATCTGGAAAAACCAGAATCATTCTCGGTATTGAATAGGACAGTAGTTTAGATGAATGGACAGATTGCATGTTCAAACAGACATGAGAAACGTGAATATTGTTTGTAAGGTTGATGGATCCATCACACCGTCCTGACAAATCCACATTTTTCTGCGGTTAGTAACTAAGTCATAATGACACAGTGGGCAGGATGCACGTCGTCGTCGGTGTGGAAAGTTTTCTCTGCGTAGAGCATCCAAAGATAGTAACTCGTTCAACCTGTAGGGTAAACAATAACCATACGAGGAACAATAATCAAACAATCTACCAACTTCAAGCTGGGCATGCTCAAAACTGGGACGCTGACAAAGGCTAAAAATAAAGCATTGTGTATTAAGACTGCTGTCAGATCATTTTTATTTCATATTTATGTTCCTAAATTAATGCAGGACAAGATGATCCACCCCTCAAGGGAAAGGGTGAAAGACACTGCTTTGCTATCTCGATTTTATCTTTTATTCTGTTGAAATGTTATTTCATTTTATGTTTTATTTTTTATTTTTTATTTATTAATATACAGTGCAAACAGCGACAAAAGACGCCATCAGTTACAATGATATGTATCTAGGTGTGTGTGTGTGTGTGTGTGTGTGTGTGTGTGTGTGTGTGCGTGCGTGTAAATAATATGATGAAAGTAGATAAATAAATTAAGAATATTAATTCGAGAATAAGTAAACAAATAAATAATTATCATATAGAGTGGTGTAGCACAATATAATATAAATATAGCATAATAATATAGTAATATCCTAATATAACATAATTTTTATAATATAAAATATAACAAAATGATATCACCATACTATAATATATAACAATATAATACTACTATAGTTTAACATCCCATGAGATTTCATTTTACGTTTTAAATCCTCAGTCGAATGCGTCTTCTTTGCACCAGAATCTGCAGTCAGTGACAGCGACGCGTGATGAACTATCTGCAGGTGGAAGTGAGCGATGTCCCGAACTCTGATTGGTCGACCGTTGACTGCGCTCTTGTCACCCGGCAGTGCCGTTGAAAAGGTCAACCTCAGTGTTCCTTATTTTCAGACAAAACACCGTTTTATAATAGATCCATGCAAAACACACACAATTCTTCTTTAGCGTCAGAGCAGGTCTGTGTTCACACCTGTGGAAGAAATGAAGTTCAAATGTGTTTTCATGTCAAAGCATGAAAGAGAGGAAAAGATCATATAAATACTGAGGTTGGAAAATAGTGAAAATAAAAATAATTAAGCAGTTTAAATGCTGACAAAAAGGGACCCAAGGAAAGGAAAGCCAGGACTGGTTCCAACCAGTCTTTTCTTCCACAACCAGAAACATGAGATGACACCCGTAGCGCTCATGTTTAGCTCAACCTTTCCCCCTCATGCAGTTTGAACCTTAATTCATTTACTCAGCTTTGTTGACTTTGTGACCACGCATCATGGCCTGTTAGTCTGGATAGTTGATGATCTGTCCTGGCTCAGAGGGCGAGGATAGTTGAAACCATCATCCACCCACCATTAATATATATAAACGTGGATAAAAAAATTAAGAATAAGTTGAAAAACTGTTGGAATCATGTTCTTTGACGACCCTCACGGCTTTCAGGATGGGCGTCAGCGTCTCTGCTCTCCCCTGGGTCACTGACTGTCAGACGGGGGTCCGTTTGTGCAACTGGGGGGCAGGTTGTCTGAGGTAGTGGTCAGCAGAACAAGAGAACCACAGGGGACAGTTCTGTTTCCGTCCCTGTTCATCCTGTTCACCTCAGACTTCCAGCACAACACTGGGCCGCATGCGGAAGGTCTCTGATGGCGCTGCTGCGGCAGTGTCGTGTTTCAGAGACGGTCAGGACTCAAAGTACAGGATCCTGGTGAGTAGCTCAGTCGAGTGGTCCTTCAGGAATGACCTCCTCCTGACATCTGCAAGACAAAGGAGATGGAAGTCGACATCAGGAGGTAGAGGACTGGGACCAAGCCCATGTCCATAAAGGGTGTGGATGTGGTTAACAGATAAAAGCGCCTGGGGGTGTATTTGAATGAGAGACCGGAGTGCTGGAAGGAGATGAGCAGCTTGGATTTCCTAGAATTAAGGGGTTTCTGTCTAAACAAGACATAGAAAAACGTATTCATGCATTCATTTTCAGTAGGTTGGATTATTATTCACTGCAACGTGCAATTATGTAAATATCCATCTGTAAATATCCGTCTGTTATTTTCTATATACCAGTATTTCTTATTATTTATTTTTCTTATTATTATTATTATTATTATTATTGTATATACCAGTTTATTGTTTATAGTGTGTCATACTCTGATATTATTACTGTGTTATTACTATTTCTATTGATGCCTCTTGTTTTGCACTATCCCCTTTGCTGCTGTAAAAATTTCCCCTCTGTGGGACTATTAAAGGATTATCTTATCTTATCTTATCTTATCTTATCTTATTGCAAAGGCATCTTTACTAGGGGTGTAACAATATATCGTGCCACGAAATTTCGCGATACAAAAACGTCACAATACGTGTCGTGGAGGTGACAAAGTGTATCGCGATATTGGATTATTAAAATTAATCTTGTGTTGACTAGTACTGTATTACCAAAATAACCTTAACAAAAATAAATCTCCTCTTACACGTATAAGGTGAGCATGAATCTATCTTTTTTATGATGTAAAATTGTATGTATTTATTTACTTTTATTTATTTAATTTTAGAAAAAAGAAGAAAAAAGTAAAATCATACATGAGAGAAACTATTCAGTTTGTGGCAAAATATTTTTATTGTATGAAACTGAAGATGCATAATGCAAACCTGACATTTACTTTTAGTTCAGTTTGTGGAAAATGGTTGGCCTGGCTTTCTCTTTAAAACTTAAACAGTTATAAAGAATTACAAAATGTAACAATAGGGCAAACGCACAGCATTGTTTTGTATTTTGTGTCTTTCAAATAAAAGACCATTTTTTCCAGTTATATGTTCCTCATTCAAGGTTGTTAAAAAATACTGCTATAATATCGTATCGTATCGTTATCGTGACCTCAATATCGTGTATCGTACCGTATCGTGAGATTAGTGTATCGTTACACCCCTAATCTTTACAGGCCTTAACAAGAAATCTATCAGGCACCAGCTGATCCAGAACGCTGCCGCCAGAGTCCTTACACCTTAAACACCAGGAACTGGACCACATTACACCGGTCATGAAATCACTACACTGGCTTCCAGTGAGTCAAAGGATAGAGTTTAAAATCTTACTGCTGGTCTACAAAGACCTGAATGGTCTTGGATCAAAATACATGTTGATCTGTTAGTTCCTATGAAGCTCCCAGACCCCTGAGGTTCATCTGGATCTGGTTTGTTGTGTGTCCCAAGAACAAGAACCAAGCAAGGTGAGGCAGTTCAGTTATTCTGCTCCTCACCGGTGGAACAAACTTCCTGTAGACCTGAGGTCTGCTCCAACTGTCAGCTCCTTTAAATCAAAAACATCACTGTTTACTGAAGCCTACTCTTAAATTAAATACTTACCTGCTGTACTCTACTGCCCTTACTTTTTAAAAACTTGTGCCTTTTATTATTTTACCTCTTTTCTTATCATTTTATTTAATTTTATTTGTTATTTACTGTTTAATTTTAATTTTAATGTTGATGCAAAGCACTTTGAATTACCTTGTGTTGAATTGTGCTATACTACGACGGAGTATTAGGGCCCAACTAAGACAAAAAAAATGGGAAATTACGAGAATAAAGTCATAATATGAGAATAAAGTCGTAACATTACGAGAATAAAGTCGTAACATTACGGGAATAAAGTCGTAACATTACGAGAATAAAGTCGTAACATTACGGGAATAAAGTCGTAACATTACGAGAATAAAGTCGTAATATTACGAGAATAAAGTCGTAATTTATGAGAATAAAATCGTAATATTATGAGAATAAAGTTGTAATATTATGAGAATATAATTTATGAGAACTCTAACAGGAAGAGCTTCTTCTCCCTGTGCTAAAATGAGGAATATCAACACATTTTTTTGGTTTTGTATGAAAAGTTAATGCTGTGTACAATGTTTTTTTGGTGTTGTTTTGTGTTGCAATGACTGAATAAACTTCATTCATTCAAATATTGAGCATCTTGTGAAGTTCTATTTATATATTTATAATATATTTAATATTACGACTTTATTTTCGTAATAGTACGACTTTATTCTCAAAATATTACGACATTTTTCTCGTAATATTATGACTTTATTCTCATATTATTATGACTTTATTGTTTATTTTTTATTTTTTGTCTTAGTTTGGCCCTAATACTCCGTCGTACTATACAAACTTGCCTTGCCTATATATTATTTTATTTCATTTTTAATATCTGCTTGTTTCTGTAAATTGATATACTGCTTAAACACTATAACACTATAACTATCCTTTGCAGAATATCTATCTATCTATCTATCTATCTATCTATCTATCTATCTATCTATCTATCTATCTATCTATCTATCTATCTATCTATCTATCTATCTATCTATCTATCTATCTATCTATCTATCTATCTATCTATCTATCTATCTATCTATCTATCTATCTATCTATCTATCTAGATATCTAGATATCTAGATATCTATCTAGCTCCGTGGAATTCCGCGGTGGCTAAAAAAAACTACCTGAGAATGTACCGGGTAGGCGGGGCAGAATGACGTCAGCGTGTGAACAGGTAGTCTCTGGGTGTGTACCATGGATCTGTGCACCGAGCACAGCAAGGTCGGATATTTTATCAGACCTTAGTCGAGGCGGAAGGTGAAGATAGAAGCGGCTTGAAACGGACAGTTTTTAGTTAAACGAAAGACGACAATATGTTTTTAACACGGACTTTTCCGCTGCTACTTGTTTTCTGCTGCTTTTCAGCTTCTCAGGCTATAAAAGGTAAGGTTTAAAGATAGTAGTATCGATGGGCTTGGTGGTTTACAGACAAAACAAAGAGACTAGAGGCTGTTCACGGTTGAAGCGTAAGTTGTTCGCGGGAAAGTATTTGTTTTGGAGGACTTGAGATATATTTTACCCTTTGGATTTAGCCAGTTTATTTGTTTATTTAAAAAAGATCCCCATTAGTCTTCACCATGGGAAGACTATTCTTCCTGGGGTCCACACATAGACATACAAAAGATTAATAATACAATAATACAACTCAAAAAAGGGGGAAAAACATTCACTAGAATTCCTGAAATAATAAATTGAAACTAAGATAAAAGATTAAGTAACCAACCATCCACATCAATATTTGCTACTATCACCAGATCTGTATCCACTTTTGAGCAAAATATTTTGCAACGACTTTATCATTTATAATATACCCATACCTCTATTTATAGTAGTATAAATATACTACATATCATGATATACTCATACATTATAATATACTCATACTACTATACTATATATACACTCAAAGCCTACAGTGATTTAGAATATATTTTCTATTAAATTTATAATATACTTACAATTTGCACAATAATCACAATATATACCAGCCAGTTGCTTAAAAGGAAACGAATGCTGGGAAATGTAGGCGTTTTTAACGCATAGCCTACATTGTATGAGAAAAGGACAGGAGTGACTTGATCTTAACAAAAGCCATTATTCTGAGTTTCACATGCAACCAGGGTTAATATTGTAGATGTTTGAAGGTTTTCAAAACTGCATCCTGTTTGAGTTTCAGTATAAATCAATCTGTCACTGATATTTGTATATGTAAAAAGAAAATGATGCCTCATGCAAATTACTCCTGTTATATTGCATGTCAAGGTCGAGGATTTTTCGGGAACAGGGATCCGGAAAAGTCGGACCAGGCTGTGATCAGTTCTGCAGCATCAGATGTCCTGAAGAGCCGTCTCACCACCGTCTTCTTCCCCACCGTCTACATCTTCGTGTTCGTAGTGGGACTTCCTGCGAACGGGATGGCCATCTGGGTTTTCCTCTTCAGGACGCAGAAGAAGCACCCGTCATCCATCTACATGGCCAACTTGGCTCTGGCGGACCTGCTTTTTGTCATCTGGATGCCTCTGAAAATCGCGTACCACTTGAATGGAAACGACTGGACCTACGGCGAGCCGCTGTGCAAAGTGCTTGTGAGCTTCTTCTACGGGAACATGTACTGTTCTGTCCTGTTCATCACCTGCCTCAGCGTGCAGCGGTACTGGGTCGTGGCGCATCCGCTGTCCACGCAGAAGAAGAACAACAAAGTTGCTATTGGCATCTGCTTGGGCATCTGGGCTTTCATCTGGCTCACCACCACTCCCCTGTACCTGTATGATCACACGGCCAAGCTCAGAGATCCCAACATAACAACCTGTCATGACGTGAACGTCATAGAAAACCCCCTGGACCCGTTCCCTTCCGTCCAGCTCCCGTTCTACTACTTCATCTTCATGGCTTTGGTCGTGTTCCTTGTTCCTTGCATAGTGATCATCGTGTCCTACGTCCTGCTGCTGAGGGCCCTGGGGAACTGTGTGGAGAACAGCACGGCGTCAAAGAACCGCCGCAAAGCCGTGCTGTTGATCGCAGTCGTCCTGGTGACGTTCCTCGTCTGTTTCATCCCCAGCAACATCATGCTGGTGTTGCATTACTCCCTGCTGAAAGGCAGCGCGAACAGCATGGACAATGTGGACAGCAGCTACAGCTTCTACATCTCCACGCTCTGCCTGACCAGTCTCAACAGCTGCCTGGACCCGTTCATCTACTACTTCGTGTCTGAGGAGTTCAGAAACCACGTGAAGAACACCCTGCTGTGCAGGAGCAGCAGGACCGTGGAGAGGATGAGGGTCTCTTTCAGCTCCATGAAGTACTCCAAGAAGAGCAAGGCGTACCTGTCAGAGTCCGGCAACACACAGAGCAGCACGGCTTAGCGAGGACACGGACCCCGTCTCTTCTAACAACGCCGGTGTCGGATCGGTTTTCAGTATCGTCAGGGGTGTTGGGATCCAGTCCTCGAGGGCCGCAATCCTGCATGTTTCAGATGTTTCCCTGCTTCAGCACACCGTGATAAAAGGAGCTGTGACACCAACAGAGCTGTCCAGACCTTGATGACAAGCTGGTGACGACCATTAATTTGAATCAGGTGTGTTGATGCAGGGAGACATCTAAGGCCCCGTCTACACGTAGCCGGGTATTTACAAAAACGGATATTTTCCCCCCTACGTTTTTAAAAATATCCTCGTTTACACGGACCCGCATGAATACGCTGTTAACGTCATGCCAGCCAATCAGAATCCTGGAAAAAACATCAACAAATGACACGTGTAACTTCCAGTTAAGGCTGATTTATGGTTCCGCTTTACACCAACGCAGAGCCTACGGCGAAGGGTATGCGGCGACGCGCTCCGTACGGCGCGCATCGCCGCGTACCCTACGCCGTAGGCTCTGCGTCGATTTAACGCGGGACCATAATTCAGGCTTTACTTTCAAAACGGAACGAGAGTCTGAGAGAATTTAAAACAGGTAAAATAAAAGAAAATATTGACGGTGGCCAAACAAATTGTAAACACAGGTCGCACTCATGACGCTGCTGGTGACGTTTCTGTCGCATAATGTGACGTTTTCCTCCGTTTTCTCTGTTTAGACGCAAACGTGAAAACGGAGTTTTTGAAAATCTCCACTTTGGCCAGAGTTTTCAGAAATGATCGTTTTTGGGGCCTTTGACCTCCGTTTTCGTGCAAACGAACGGCCAAAACGCATGAAAACGCCTCCGTTTTTGCCCCGTGTAAACGGGGCCTAAAACATGCAGGACACCGGCCCTCGAGGACTGGAGTTTGACACCCCTGGTCTAGGTTTTAAACGTGAACTGTGACCGAGAGAGAGAAGTCTGCGGTTGAGGATGTGACTTTCAGCTGCTGCTTTGTAGTCAAATGTGAAATATTTGAATTATGTATACACATCCGTCAATGCAGAGGAGGCCTGTTAAAGTTTGACATTCATCGTCAAATGAATTGACTTTTTCTTTATTTATTTAGACTGACCTAACCTTTGCTTTGGAGATAAGTGATAGCAGCATCCGTCTGATGTTAATATAGATTTTTTTTCTGTCATTATTTTGTGTTCATGTCATATGTTTTATTGTCTGTTTGGCTTATTTTTGAAGCCAGAAAGTTTCCAAATTTCCTGCTTTTCAAACAGAGCGGATGATACAGTATGTTACATATTATTATATATTTTCCTAAATAAACCGTAAAAACAAGCGTCAGTTTCTGCGAAACTCAGTGCTGTTGCGTAATTTCTTCACCCGAGCGAGTCATCGGCCTCGTCGTCACGGGGCAGACGCGTCCCTGCGGGCCGTCACACCGACACGCCGTCAGGAATTCTTGGAATGTGTTGTGTTGAAATGCAGAGGAGCAGAGTGCAAAGGTTAACTCTTAAAACTAGTCTTTAAACATGCACTCGGGTCAATCATTTGGTTTTTTCTGAATGTAAGAAGACGGTTAGACTGGAGGGGGCCAGGGAATGTCTCAGAGCGTGAAGAGGCACGTTTCCACAGTGATCTGAGGAGATTGCCATGCTGGTTTCTGGATCTTTGTTTCGCCTGCATGTGAAACTAAATGTCTCATGATCCAGATCTCAGGATGACTAACTGCGAGCCAAGCGTCTTCTCCAAATTCCTACTACAATTTGTTTTTAGTCCAACTCAAAGCCATTACAAAAAAATTTTTTACACTTTTTATTTCTTTTGACCTCTCCGATGTCAAGTACGCTCTCAACAAAGGGCTATTGTGATCAAAGTCCTTGACTTGGAGATAAGAAGTGAGTGAACTGCTGTGTTTTATGGCAATAACCCCACCCGGAGTCACCACCCTCCCCCAGGTACACACACACACACACACACGCACACACACACAAAGATTGCAGTCTGCAGAGCTACAACTCTCCTGTTGAGTGTGATTTTACTTTTCTTAAGCGCACTGACAGAGCCACACCCCAACTTTGATACCAAAGGATCCTCACACCGATACTTGCGCCATCCGTCAGCACAGAACCAGTGTTTACTGGTCACATGACTCATCACAGTTTGTTGTCTGTGAAGCACTGACCCTGAACTAAAAAAGCAAAAAGAAATGACATCTTGTGATTTCATGAAATATAAGCAGTTATTAATCCAAAATGTGTCACTTTAATCCTTTAATGTCTTGGACTCGATTGGAGGTGCGGAGTACAGAGAAACAGTATGTCTTTATGTCAGAATTAGAAAGAACTATATATCCTAAACAGAGTCTGAAATATTGTCAGAAACACGAGAAACAAAATCATTAAAGATGATATAGAACCGAATGGATACAAGGTTCAAATAGATCAAATTGTGACACAAAAAAAACCATCCCACTTTTGGGCCTAACCTGGGCTCCTTATAGCATTTATGACTCGGTGACGGCAATGCAAGTCAAATGAAGGCCAGATGTGTCCAAAAGTTCATGAACCGGGCCATACTTGGGTTTTGGCATGACTTGCGTGGGTCAGATATCTCATAAGCCAGTTGTGACTTGTGATATGGCGGTGGTGATGTGGGCCATCCAAAAAACTTGGCCCATGGCTTCATGTACTGGGTTAACAGAACCCTGCAGTTGGCTCTGGGTTGGCCTTGTAATGGTCCAGGGAGGACAGTAGCTGTTTCTGCATACTTAGCTAACGTTGCATCCAGGACTAACGGGACGGGGGTCTAGCTGGCTCGCTGGTGTCTTTCGCAGCAGCTGGACCCCTCCAGATTGATAACTGGACTGATCTGGGATCAGGCTCCACTGGATGAGAAATGAGAAACACGTATGAGAAACACACATGAAAGACTATATAGATATAGTTCATCGTGTCTCTGTCCATCTCTCTACTAGGCTTTATTTAGGGATCTATTTTTTCATGATTCATCCAAGGGTAATATAACTTTTTTATCCAGTTTTTGCTGTGTTTAGACCAGGGGCGTCAATTGGGTATGGCAAGGTATGGCAGCCGCCACACCTTTGCTTCAAGGGTTAAATGTAAATGTTTGTTTTTTTAAATACATTTATGGAATAACTACAAATGCAAATAAGAACAACATGATCGATTTCACTAGTTATTATACACTGCAAAAACTCAAAATCTTAACAAGAATATTTGTCTTATTTCTAGTTAAAATGTCAAATTTTTAGTCTAATTTTTTTTTTTTTTTTTTAATCTCATTACATTTAAGACAAGACTAAAAAACAACCATTTTCACCTGTTTCAAGTAGATTTTCACTTAAAATAAGTGGAAAAATCTGCCAATGGAACAAGATTTTTTTGCTTGTAATGAGAAGATAAATCTTGTCCCACTGGCAGATTTTTCTACTTATTTCAAGTGAAAATTTACTTGAAACAGGTGAAAATTGTCAAATAACAAGTTATTTTTCTGGTAATGACTCTTGTTTTAAGTGTAATGAGATTTTTTGACTAAAAATGAGACATTTTAACTAGAAATAAGACAAGTATTCCTGGTAAGATTTTGAGTTTTTGCAGTGAGTGAGACTGCATTTGAAAAAGTTCCAATTTTCTTGACCACACAGATCAGCTACATAGCAGACTTCTGTGATGAGTATTTACTGGACGTGTTGATTGATATTCTAGTTAAGTTCTGTGACTCGTAACCTTGCCATACCTTAGCTTCGACTGAATTGACGCCACTGGTTTAGACAGAACAGGGCTTCGTGTCTCCACCACCGAAACCCACAAACAGGTGCCGTATGTTGTGCCTGAACTCGTAAAACAAATTCCTTCAAAACAAGAAACTTGCTAAACCAGTTCTGGCTGCAAATGCGGCTGCAGGGTGAAAACCAACAGTAAACAGAGAGCAGTCACAGCAGGTCTATTATTCATTTGACTCCTTTGTGATGGAATAATATGCAAACTGAGACAAACGTGTGCTTTGTCCTTGTGCTTGTCATACATGGTTTCATATGTGTTTGTGAGGAGATTTGTTGCTCTTCTGTGTTTGCAGGAAGGGGGACCTCTGCTGGCTCTTATTTATGGTTGAGGTAATGTTATGTCAATTTAAAAAGATATTTATATTTCTACAAAATCAGCCATCCAGTTATTTTTATATGACCATCAGTGGAACTTTTTAACTTTAATTTTTTCAAAGGAAAACAACCCTGACTAAAAGGAAAACAAACAAACAAAATTATATCTCAGAGCACTTCACTTAGACACCTTCTTATTTCCCCAAAAGTTAACCATAAGATTTTCTTAGTTTTAAGATACATGTATGTATAAAACTGCTCTTTGATTTGACTAACTTGTTTCAAAGATCAATTCTTTAAGTGTTTTGAGCTGGAAGTTACATAATCTTGTTCATGGTCTGAGTAAGGAACATTCAAAGTTGAAACGTGAAGGACCATCCTCTAAGTTTTCAATATCAGTATTAAATGTTAGTTGGAGTACCACAGGACATCAAACCAGCAACTGTGTCTTTTACCACTACATTAATGTTGATAAGTCATCTCCCTAACACTAAAAACTAATAATCTTATACTGCAGCAGGTTTCACCACCATATTTACGTTAAGCAACTTCATTTTCACTCCCAAAAAGTTGACAAGCTCAAATAATTGCAGATATATTCATCTGAATGTAGGGCTGAAAAGTAAGGGTAGGGGGAGTATTGGGACAGGGCCTTAGGCTGTACTCGTCTCCAAAATTTTCGGAGCAAATTTCTTAACAGGCATAGCTACAACTGTTAGATTTTGTCTATTAAACCAACATTTATTTTCCTAAATGATTTATTTCAGCCAGCGGTAATTCTCCACAGAGCTGCAGGTTTCTCCCCGGGACGACGGCGCAGGTTGACCCGGCCGTGAGCTGCTGCTGCGCCGAGCCGGCGGCTCTTCTCCGAAAACATCAGAGCAAATTTCTTAGGAGGCATTATTTGGATAAACTGAGCCCAGGTTGGGGATCTTAACGGTTACTTTTACGCCTGAAAAAATATTAAAACTTAATAAAGTGGCATATTAACAGCGCTACAGCTGAAATTAAAACAGCTTTTAGCTCTAAACTTCCTGATATGGTGTGACGTATGTGCAAACGTAACTACACAGTTATTTGCGTACCCGAACGTGACCACGTAGTGACATAGCACGCAAAATTTAGGGGTGGTGCTGAAAAGTAGGAGTAGTGGGGGTATTGGGACAGGGCCCTGGGAAGATTTCAAGTGCCCTAAAATCTGTGGCTTCCTTTTTAGGGGTAGTGGGAGTGAGGGAGGGCTAGTGGTACAAAGTAGGGCTAGGGGTAGAAAACGGGGTGTATTGGGATTGGCCCTTAGTGTTTAAATCGGTTGCCTTATACAGTCCTTCAGAGGTCACAAGTTTGGATTATATTCCATCACCTATTTTACAGTTAGGATTTGAAAAAGTTTTAAAATTAACGTTTTTGCATTTTGGATTGTTCAATGTGCATAATATTTTTTGTTGTGGTTCTCTGCCCACCGTTGGATGAAACCATCATTGGTAAGCTGTCATAATATTAATTAATTGTCATAATGCTGAATACATGGCCTTTCCTATATTGTTTGTTGCTGTTTGACCGCTGTGTCGCTCGGTCATTGTGTTAAATACATGTCGCCGCACATTGTAAACTGTTGTCGTGTAGGTTGAACACGTGTGTTGAATTGTGCTACTCTGCTTGAATCCGACATCACTGGATGTCATTTGATTTTTATCTCCAGGTTGATACCTATATCTTAAAGTCTGCATTAGGCTTATAATTAGGTTTAGGCCACAAGGGCCCATCAAGAATGCTTCGCCCCCCCCTGGGCTGGGACCCCTGCTCCACCCCTGAAAACAGGACTGCTGGTCCGGTCATTAAAGAATCAAAAAGTGCAACTTCTGCAAACCTCATGAAAAGAATAAACATTTATTTATTTATATATGTTTTTTACAGTTGTAGTCTTTGCATTCCAAGGAGATTCTCCTTCGAGGAGTGTAATTAAGAACTCTCCCAGCAGGATTATTTCATCTCAAAGACAGGATGAAAGATTAGTATTTCAGCCACGCATGATGCCGGGGTGCAGCTAAAAGACCACCATTCATGCATACAAGAGTGCGGTGTCTGCGCCGAGGAAGGGCCGAGGAAGAGTGCTAACGTGCGTGTAATCACACCACCTACCGTCAGCAAATAACCGAGCCAGAGCTGCTCGTGAAGTTCAACAACTCAGATCTTCTGTTTTATTTTTCAAAGCAGCAGAAAACACAAGAAATCTGACCTGAGAATGCCACAAGTCACAATTCAGCCACACATAAATGAGAAATCTATGTGAAACAAGATGAATTTACAGATTCAACAGTACGAGGTAAGCGATGCTGCCATTGTATAAGAACAGACGTGAAAAGTATTCTTTTAGAAAGCTTACCAGGGACTCAAGAAATGTTAGGGGATTATCTGCGGAGGAAAACCCAGAAAAGGGCGAGTTAGAATAATGATACCGAGGGAGAGGAACTGGACTGCAACAGAGAGGAGAAACAAACAAGTGCATTGCAACGCCGGGCAGTTTGAGTAAATCAGAAGCAGTCAATAAAAGATTCCTGGCTCTTCAGTCTTTTCTCTCTTTCATCTCGTCTGGCTCTGCAGTGGCGGCGTGGCTGGAGGGAGCTGGCACGGTGTGGGTCCCCCCGAGCCAGTCCCAGTGTGCGAAGAATGGGGCAAAGTTGGTGCCGGGTCGCTGGTGGTGAGCATCGTGCTTGGGGGCGCCTCCCCAGATGCCAAAGGGCACCAGATTATGCATGGACCACGGGAAGTCGTAGCCGCAGTGATCCTCGGTGGAAACGTACACGTTGAAGACCATGAAGCTCCACGTCGTGAGGCAGTGGCACTGCAGCAGGATGGGGTCCACCGTGGCCCAGAACCCCACGCTGAACAGCTCCCAGCCAGACAGGTACTCGGTGACTAGACTGAAGGGCTGGTTGTACTGGTGGTGCACGGCGTGGAAGGTGCGGTACAGCCAGGGAACGCGGTGGTGCAGGAGGTGCCACAGGTAGTACTGGAAATCGAAGACGAACATGCAGCCCAGGATGCCCAGGAAGAAGCTCCACAGGGTGGGGGCTTCGTGGGGCAGGGGGGTCGGTGGCCTCCACAGCCACTGCGCCACTGCAGCGGGGAAGATGAAGAACAGGTGGTTGTAGATGGTGATGCCCAGCGTGGTCCAGATGTTAGGCCAGGTGACGGGTCTGTCGGGGTGCAGCCGGCGCCGGTTGATGCAGGGCCAGGTGGGAGCCAACAAGTCCAGCACTGTGTAGATGCCCACCAGCACACAGTATGTGGTGACGGAGACGACGACGGGGAAGAGAGGGCTCCTCAGGAGGTCGTGATGGTTCTGGTGGAGGTAGTCCCAAACAGGCTGCAGAACCAGGTCCTGGGACGGGTCCCCGGTCACGTTGCTTATATCCGACATCCAGGACAAAGCCTCACTTCTGAGCAACGTGCCTGCGCTCATCCCTAATGTGCCGTTTCTCTCCCAGAGACGGCCGATCCAAGAGGATTCTTCTCTAACAAGCCTCGGGAGAGGAGAAAAGAGGGCCCAGACGAACGAAAAGATCCAATCAGCTGCCTCGTATAGGTTAAGCAATGGCAAATTGTCCGGTGGTGTCGTGCCAAATTGGACTGGTGGACTGCCTTTGCCTCTTATGTATGTTCAAGCCCCACCTCCACCCCCCCCTTCCACTCTGCATTTTAAAAGAAGGCACTCTGTAAAGGCCCTTTTTCATGGGCACAAGGACGGCAGCCAGGACTCAGGAGCCGGGCCACAACAGCTCTCATTTTTGACCCAAATCATGGAGCGAGAGCTTCCGCTTTCCTGTGAATTTGACTTTGTCACAAAAAGCCAAAGGATGCTGTGTCTCAGCTGTCGACATTAACGGAGTAAAAAAATATAAACCACTTACGCACAAACATCCGCTTACACTCCCGTGTACAAATAACGAGCCTGTTGATGAACACACACGCACGTACACGCACGACACGAGCCAAAGAGTCATTAATCATGGAAAAGTTGTCAAAAGATATGCGATTTCAAAAGAAAAGTGGACAGATCTGGAGCAGCGACCGCAGCTCTGTTTCTATGGTGCGATGAAATGATTCTGCAGAGAGCTGACATGGGAGCTATACTTTTGATTTCTTCTGACAGCTCCTCTACAAACAAGCCTAATATTCCTAAATCTAGTCAACATTGTTTTGTTTTTATAAAAATCAGTTCTGCCAATGAAGTAATAGAAATGTTCATGACTACAAAACCAGCACAATGGTCTAAAATAGCTTGTAATTTTAGGCTTTTTTTCTAACTTTCTAAGAAATTAGTTTTTGCAGTGTACAAATTCACAGATACTTCTAATGATAAAATAACGTAACAAATGTGAATAATCAGTGTTTGGGACAAAAAAGTAGTTTAGTGGCCAGGTGTAGTTCCATTATTAATTAAAAAAAATTTAAACCAGGTCTGCAGGTCTGGAGTTGATGTCAGGTATTGATTTGGTATTTGGCAACTGTTTGACTTGAGATGCCAACATGAAGTCCACGGAGATCTCAGTGCAAGTGAACAAGGTTATCATTACACTGAGAATCAACATAAAACAATATGATGGAAGAGAAAAGTCTGGAAATAAAAAAGAGCACAAAACAGATGACATCATGTGTCGAACACAGTGGAGGTAGTTTTATGGTACGGGGATGTTTGGCTGCCAATGGAAAGAGCTTGCTGGTGTTTACTGATGATGTGGAAGTGTGTACAGGGCTAAACTATCTGATTACATTAAAATGAATGCTGCAAAAGCATCATAGTTTAGGTTGTTAATGACCCTAAACACACTGACAAAAAACTCAAGACTTGTTGAGGGCAAAGCAATTGAAAATTCTTCAATTGCCCAATCTCAGTTTAATTGAGGGTCTTTTCACAGGCACTGAAGACAAATCTGAAGGCAGATAGACCCAGAAATGAGCAGCATTTAAAGGTGAAGATCTGGTCTCTCAAGATCTCTCAGGGAGGAGATCAAGCTGAATTTGGTGACAGTCATGGGCTCCTACCTGATTATGATACAACTCATGCTACAAAAAAACAAGTTTGTAAACAGGCTTTTCTGCAGTTGCCAGATTCAGAGCTCTGCTGTCTCTCAGGCAGACCAGTGTAGGAACAATAGTGCTACAAAAACAATGCTGGACTTCCTCCAGGTGGACCCACCACCAGAAGTCGTCACTACGAGTGCTGTTATGATACGATGCACAAACTGTTGGAAACATAAGTCTGTATCAGCACTAAAAGGTCTCTTTTCCTTTAATGTGACATGTCCTTTGACCAGAATGGAGCTGCAGTTAATAAACTGTTAATAAACTGCATGAGAAGTTTTTTTGTGTTACAGATTTCACACACAAAGGTTCTTTACAAAAGTAAAACTGAGTAGATCAACAAAATTGCTTAAGAATGCAAATGAACACATAAGAAAAAAACTGTGTTTAAAATTACATTTAATAAAACCATGAACTTCCTCATCTTTGCATTGAGGATGACATTGTCCAAAACTCGCGTCCAACTGCAAATCTCAGACAGGAAGGGTGTAGTTCATAGCAAGGGCAATGGGTGTGAAATTTGTAGATGTTTTGAAACACTTCACATCCAATATTCATCTGGAATATGATACATGTTGTACTTTCACACCCGGTAAAGTCATGCCAGCACGTTAAAATGCACTGCTCTGGTTACTGATCGGATGTAGGGTACTATGACACTTGATAAATGCAGTGGGACCTGTCTGCATCTTACACCCCCGATACGAGCCTCCAGAGGGCAGCAAAAACCAAACCGTGACCAAAGAGAGACTCACCTGTTAAAGCCTTCCCCTGTCATCCTGAATAGGATTGAATAGGATATGGATAATTAATCAATTACCAAAATGTGATGCATGAGATGAAATCTGTTTCAATCACAATCATGCATTATTTATGACGTTTATATTTACATGCTCAAATCAAGTTTTTACCGTGCTGCATTTGTTTGGGTATCTATCGTTCCTCAAGAAGATGATTCAGCACGTTTTTTAGAAACTCCCCTGATAACAGGGGGATTTGGCTTTAATCTGCTTTTACATGGCTTGCTGCAAGTCTTGTGACGGCCTAGACGTGGCCCAGAAGCATAAAGAAAAAGCTGATTTGTTTGACATCTGATGGATTTGTGACTGAGTTTACAGTTGCCCTGAATCAACACTGTCGAGGCCAAATACAAGACACAAGCACACATGCAGTTGTGATCGAGGGTTGACGCTTTGTTTTTCTGTAATTCAATGCTCTGATGAAATTCTAACAATTTGTTAAGATATTCATATTCTTTGCTTTACCTCAGCAGGAATTTAAAAACTGTAAACTTCTATGATAGTGTGTTTTTGTTGATGCTGAAATAATGCATTTACTTGGAACTTAGCACTGTATTGACTTCTGAGCTGTGAATTAAGACCTGATAAAGCACAGCCATTTGTATTTCACAGAGAATATGTTTGGTCGTGCTGTTGATTTGACCCCCGTAAATGGCTGAAGTAAAGTGGCCCGGAAGGGTCAGAGGACAGAGTTTAGCAATAAGGGGCAAGTCTGAGGGGAGTCTCAGCTAGCAGACATTGAAATGGTAGCTCCTCCAGCATGGATCGGCTGAAGGAGCCGTGGACCCACCCATGAATATTTACGAAACAGTGCGAGGATGGGGTTTAGCTTGTGCCTACCGAGCAGATAATTTCAGGTTCCTTAGACAGTGGAAGCGTGCTGGTACCCGCAGCATCGAGTCATGATGCCGGTAAGCTTGCCCAACAAGAAGGGGTCAAATCGCCTGAGGCGGTGGCCGAATGATCCTGGGTCCCGGTGGAGTTCTGCTAGTCTTCGTTTCAGTGTTGCCAGCCTCGTATACACCCTGCACACCTTCCATTTACACTTTGAGCCATTCCAACTGTTAATAGTCATAAGACCAGGACCCTGATGAAAACAAGACTTCAGAAGCCGTCTTCAATGTTGATGTTTTTAAAAAGAGGCTCAAAACCCATCTCTTTAATCAGGCTTTTAACTGACTCATTTAACTCTTTTAAATTTCTTATGCTCACCCTTATTTTTATTGGATCTTACTGCTCTGTTTTATATTTAGTTTATCCTTTTTTATCATATTTTATTTTTGTTTAATCTCATGTTTTATCTAAATATTCTAGTCATTATTTATGGTCTATTTTATACATTTTACTGTCTTATTCTTTTAGTTTTTAATGTCTTGCTTTCTAGACATACTTTTAGGATTTTATGTTATGTTATACTTTTTAAACTCTTTTAGTGTATTTTATCCTGCTTTCTTGTAGCTTTTATCTCCAGTGTTTCCTCATGGGGAGCCTCCATGCTGGGAGTGACTCTGGCCTGCAGGGGGTCGTCCTGGGGGTCGTTCTGGCCTGCATGGTTGTGGAGCTCTGCACCACAGCTTTACCGCTGTGGTGTGGACTCCTCTATCCGTCCGGGCCGGGATGGTCTCTGAGGGCCCCCCCCCTTGTAGCTGCGGGCTATGGGACCTCCTGGCGTGGACGTCTCCCTGTTACCGTTTCCTCACCTGGATCCTCTGTGCCTAGCCATGTCTACACTTTGTGTCTGTGTGTGTGTCTGTGTGTATAACTTAGGTGAATTGTAGTGTGCTTGTGTCTGCGGGGAGGGGGGAGGGGGGCAGGGCATTAATAAGTTTTATGTTTATTTGTTTTTTGTTAAGCACTTTGTGTTGCATTATTTGTATGAGAAGGGCTATATAAATAAAGTTTGATTTGATTTGATTTGATTCAAACGCTATTGGTGACGACACAGGAGGCTTGTCCAACTCTTTTTATAAAGGTTGTGGTTGTCTCTCCTACGTAGAGCGTGGTCATAGCACAGGGCCCCCTAGTGGGAGCAGCAAGCACTTTTACATCTGTTTGGTTCACTTACAGCAAGAAACAGATCAGCATTCAGTACTGTGTTGTTCCTCAGGAACTAAAGCAAATTGACCACAAAAGCTGAAGCAATTCGTAGTTTGAGATTCCAGCTGCTCCCTTCAACACGTCCTTTGGCATGAGACAATGTCCGTCGGATAGAGCATAAATGACAGCAGTCCTACTTCATTCATCATCTCTGACTTCATTTGTCCGCCCTAAACATCTCGTTGTGCCTGCTGTCTCTGTGGTGACCAGGAGATGCTGCAGAAGACCTAAAGGTACATGAGTGAAGGTGAAATGATGGATTATCTGTCAGGTGGATGAAATATGATCCCCTTTTCCCCAAACAGGAATCCACTTTAGAACATCAAAACCCCAATAATATTCATTTTTTGTGTTTCGTTCAGTACAGTTATGATCACATTTTATGAATGAATTTTATTAGTGATCTCGTTTTTTCATACAGTCATGTACAGTATTAAGACCTACTTTCTTGCTGATATCTAAAATAACTGTCCTTTGTGGATTCTGCGGTATTCCTACTAAAACCTCTCCGGGTTTGATGTGGTGTGAGTTGATATTTGATGTGACACAGGACACTTCCTGAATAATATTTACCACAGCGAAGGGAAACAGTTTCGTCACCAAAACAAATGGAAAATGATTTTCTTCAAAGCTGCAGGTACGCAGGACTGGCATCCCCTTGGGGATGCTCTGTGGAGAGTGTTATTCTCCTCTGTCAGTTGTGACACGGTGACAGAGGAGGGGCGGTCGTGCACGAGAAGGACCATTGGACACGAAATGACAAAAGGATGAAAGCTGCAGCTGCTAAAAATAAACCCAGTGATGAAAGCAGGACAAGCTGGAAACACAAGGTGAAAATGGAGAAAAGCAAGGGCAGGAATAAACATGCTAGCTTTCATTTATTTATCTATTTATATTCATCTGCAATATCAAGTTTATACCACTTAAAAAAGATGAACCACGTACAGTATACCTTCTGGAGAAAATGTAACCTAGAGGCACCTTTGAAATAAAATATAAGTACAAACGCAACAACAGAGTAAATCACTGCAGAGCATTGAAAGACATATATATTCCCATGGAGACTTAAATGACAGGCGATGGCTGTGATGACATCACTACATCATTGTCAGGTTTATTTATCATGACATTCATCTGAGCCAACAGGACAGTATCGCACTGGTTTTATAGGCTGAATGCTTCACCTGTGTTAAACTCTTGCTGTGTCCCAGAGGCTGAAGGTTCATGTCTGCTACTGTTCCAGGTTTGGGCTGAAAAAACAGGTTTCTGTTGTGGAAAGTTTCATCTGCGAGCTCAACGAGTCCTTCGGCAGAATCCGGGACTCGACTCTGCCCTGGCCTCCTTCGCTGGATGACGTCCTTCCTCATCCCCGCTTATCCCATCCATCTTCTACACAAATGACACGGGGAAACCAAAAAAAAAAAAAACACCCAACTTAACACAAGTATCAGTTCATTTCAGACCTTTGTTGTCTCACAGGGAAAATCTGGTCTTCTGCGGTGGTGATGAGGACGACAGACAATACGAGCATCCAAGAGACATCCAAACATGGAACTGTTAACATAATGCATGTATGAAATAATGGTCAAATGAACAGCTAGTGTTATAGTTCTACTTAAAGTGCCACCAAGGCTTAAGCACTTGGAACAAAGTAAAATTAATACCTACCATATTTTTCTCTTGATAGCCTGCTCCAACAAATTCCTCCAGTAGAAGTCATGACAGTTAAAACTGACTTCTACAATATTTTTCTGCTTCAAATAGCTGATAAAAAGACCTGTTGATTTCCAGGTATCTTGCTGACCATTTCGGTGATATTGGGTAGAGGATTTTTGTCATCTTCTGCATTACCTGACTTTCAGAGGTTCAAAATTAATTTAAACTGTAAGATGTCCAAATGTCAGGCCGTTTAACTGTCATTTTAAGTGATGCATGCTTGATTAAGTGACTGTTCGATGGTTGTGTCGTCATGTTGGATGAAAACAGCCCCAGGAAAAAAACAAGAGAAAAGACCGCCCACTTTTGCTCCCCAGTGCAGATTTATTTAGCACACATGTAAACAGCCCCCCACCGCCCCGATTCATCCAAGTCATACCAGAGATGATGCAGTCAAAGCCGGCACATAAAGCAGCGATGTTGACCTCCGACACCGGCTCAGCAACCAGGGTTGTACTATAAACTACACCAGTGGTTCCCAACCTTTGTTCCTTGGAGCCCCCCCTACTTGTGTTTAAGACCAGCCAGGCCCCCCGACCCGTACGTACTAGCACCAAAAGAGTGACTCGATACAAATCTTTAATTGAAAAATGAACATTAATTATGTTTTTGTGATACATTTCTCTTTGGTTTACCCTGTATACATATGACTTTGTCTTTCTCACCTTCATTTTGTGTCACCAATGTATAAAATACGCACAAAAAATAATTGAATTTCTGAAAAATGTCTCTTTTAAAGGAGCTTGAGGCTGGATTGAGGCAGGATTTATGAAAAAAATCCGTATACATTTTAATTTTTCTAGTAATAATGTCAGATGAAGCGTTCCAAACCAAAAAGAATGTTTCCTCTAGTGTATCTCTCCTTTGCCTTGAACAGGCTGTGTGCTGCAAAATGTGCTGCAATTCGGTCCCGAATTTCCCGCGCTGGGCTGCGGATGTGACGTCACATGACGCTGCATGCACGTTCTCCCCGTTCTCCCGTGCCGGTGTTGTGCCAAAAAGTGATTGCCTGCCAGAATCTGATTTCTTTTGATTTCTGGCTGCGGGAGCGCGCACATCAGCCCGTTGAACGATAGCGCTGAAACGTCAGGTTTTCAGATTATGAAGCTCAAGAATGAGATCAAGTCATATTTAGGCAGAAACAACTTTTCATTAACTGTATTTGGCCTTCAATCAATTTTTGGCAGGTGAAAATGCCTATTTTGTGTTGTAATGGTGCTTTAAAAGAGTTAAAAGCAATCCTGTGAGCTCTAGTGTTTATATTATGAAGCTCAAGAATGAGATCAAATCATATTTAGGTAGAAACAACCTTTCATTAACTGTATTTGGCCTTCAATCCAATTTTGGAAGGTAAAAAAAGACCCATTTTCAGGGGAGAAATCAGATTCTGGCAGGCAATCACTTTTTGGCACAACACCGGCTTCACTGTTGGCTGCAGTACCCCCAACGGCCGTCGTGGTGAAGGGTGGCGCTAGAGAGTCTCATTTCTTAAAAGGAGCCTCAAGCTCCTTTAAATATGAGGGCAAAATTTTTTACCATTTTTCCTTTAACAACCTGTCAGAGTAGTAGTATGATTAAATGTTGAATAATGATATAATAATACGTTTTTAAGTTTTTATCCTGCTAAATAACTTATATATTTATATATAATATATTTTGGTCATTTTAAAATACTAAGTGGGTTTATACAGACTTGGATTACAGTATTCCATTAGGTGTGTTATTATGATTTTTTATTTATTTAACATGCGCAAATATAATTTTTACAACTGCATATCCTCAAAGCAGACAAAGTTCCGCGCACCCCCAGAGATCTCTGGCGCCCCCCCAGGGGGGCCCTGGACCCCAGGTTGGGAGACACTGCCCTACACTACCTACCAACGTTGCACGTGATGTCATAAGCTCAGTTGCATCAAGTCAGCTGCACCCCAGTGAATTCATGGTGATCTCTGGAGCTTCAAGCCACATCTCTCTCTCTCTCTCTCTCTCTCTCTCTCTCTCTCTCTCTCTCTCTCTGTCCTACTTTCCAACGGTTGTTCAACCGCAGCATTCAGACAGGTCTTAACATATCCTCCGTCTAATAAAGTGTTGCTAGAGTTACTTCAGGGATGCATCAAGCAGATGCATATGTGAACAACTACACGTGACGAACACCCAAGAGAGCTCAGAGGTTACACTGGTGCATGTTTTCCTTTTTCACTCAACTGCACTGATTTAATGTGGAGGGAAGGCGGTTGCCACATGCTTCTCACCTGTGGAATTAATTATCTCCACAAAGATAGAGGCGATGGCCCACCAAGCTCTGCTCATTTCCTAACAAACAAGCTGTGCTGCTGCATCTCTCTTCACACCTGCACGGGTCTCCAACTAGGTGAGAGGACCTCCATCACCCACTCATTTTTACTGGTTTCATTTATGTCTATTATGCTTTAGAGGTGGTTCAATTCTTCTTTTTTAAATATTTTTTCAGTATGCCGAGCCAGCTCGAGGGCGCCATGGATGCACTGATAAGAGTCTTCTACAACTACTCTGGAAATGATGGAGACAAACACAAACTCAACAAGGGTGAGCTGAAGGAGCTGCTGAACAGCGAGCTCACTGACTTCCTCACGGTAAACTTCATCATTTCATCATTACGTTGCATTCCTGTGCACTTGTTTATGCTTTATATTCATTTGTCTTCGTATTGTGGAAAATTTTCTTTATTCTCATCTGGATTTTCCCCTATGCCCAATAGTAGTTGTTATAAAAAGCTGAGGGATCTTCGGAGAATGCCTCACCCTCGTCTTGCTCACTCAAAAGGTCAAATTAGATGATGCCGTTTACAGATGATTCAGCCTCCTAACGTTTTGAGAGGAAATTGATTTTTCATTGATTGCTATCATGTTATGGGCGTGCAACCGCTGGTGGCCCCCGCATTACGGGTGCATTTCAAAACAAGGGATGTGCATACTAGGGAGATGAATATCTCATTTGAGATAAATCCAGGTCCTGAGTCTGCATGATCATGGGAAAGTCTGAGATTTTCAATGATTGAGGCCAATGAGTCCACAAAACAGCTGAGATCTGGAACCTCTGGCACCTTCACAGGTCTTATCTTTACCGCAGGTGCTTAAACATCATCACCATCGTCGTCATTATCATTAGTGGCCCAAATAACCTCCAAAAATAGACCATGATGTCCTCCGTCCCACGAGCTGCAGGTATCTTTGGGAGGAGACACCTCATCTCAAAGTTTCTGATGCCAAAAAACTTTGACACAAGAAAAAAACATTGATATATTACTGCATATGTACATATGCAGTATTAATATGCTGCTATCGACTGTGGGACGGGATTTTTTTTTTTTTTTAAAAGGGTGAAAATGCTCCTTTTAGAGCCGATCCCTGTGTGGGGAAAGGCGTGGGTACACCCCGGATGAGTCGCCAGCCCATCACAAGACCACTTACACACAGACAACCATACATACCATACATACAACCAGTGTTGGGGTAGTTACTCAAAAAAAGTAATCCATTACATATTACTAGTTACTTTTAAAAAAAGTAATCCCTTACACTACTTAGTTACTGGTTGCTGAAAGTAACTAGTTACATTACTAGTTACATTACTTTTGGATTACTCCGCAAAATCACCAGAGCTGCACCCTAACTCGATTGCCAATGAACAACATATACAGGACTGTCTCAGAAAATTAGAATATTGTGATTTTCTGTAATGCAATTACAAAAACAAAAATGTCATACATTCTGGATTCATTACAAATCAACTGAAATATTGCAAGCCTTTTATTATTTTAATATTGCTGATCCTGGCTTACAGCTTAAGAAAACTCAAATATCCTATCTCAAAAAATTAGAATATTCTGGGAATCTTAAACTTAAACTGTAAACCATGATCAGCAATATTAAAATAATAAAAGGCTTGTAATATTTCGGTTGATTTGTAATGAATCCAGAATGTATGACATTTTTGTTTTTTTTAATTGCATAACAGAAAATAAAGAACTTTATCACAATATTAAAATTTTCTGAGACAGTCCTGTAGTTGGAACTTTATTACTGCAGTGCCCAGATCAGCACCAGAAGTCCCGTAAAATCCCGTAAAATCCCGTAAGATCACGTTAAAGGCTGATTTATGGTACTGCGTTACACCATGCAGAACCTACGGCGTAAGGTATGCGGCGACGCGCACCGTACGGTGTGTGTCGCCGCGTACCCTACACCGTAGGCACTGCGTCGATTTAACGCGGAACCATAAATCAGCCTCAAGTCAGACAAGTGTTGCAGCGCATGGTGAAGACGCATGAAAGGCAAGTTTGATTTTCTTTTCTGTTCTCCCGTTCTACATGTAGTTGAAACGCTTAAAGTAACTAAAGTAACGTATTTTTTCTTGTTTTAGAGTAACTATAACGGGATTACCCAGATTACAACTGTAACGCGTTACATTACTGCGTTACTGGCGAATGTAATCTCGTTACAGTAACGCGTTACTTTGTAACGCGTTACACCCAACACTGCATACAACCATACATTATTTCATTTTATGACTGTAAAAGGAAATATATAATACTTTTTTTTTTATTCTGTACTTGAGAACATACATTTGATTGTCTAAAGTAACTTTCCAAATCAGAAACTCCGAGAAGTGTTAAAAGATCGAATGCCCAGGTCACTGTGACATCCCAGACTCAGGTCAGATCAGAACCATACAACCTTGTTGTATGCTTCGTTTATATCCACCCAACTTCACATCACGCTGTAGCTAAACAATGGGTAATGTAACGGTTTAAGATGTAATCAAAAGAGGCAGAGCCCAAAGAATAGGCGGTGGACAGACTGGATGACTCCCTTTTGAACAGAGTTGTAAAGACATTTTTGAAAAGGCTTTTGTGCAGTAATTCAGTGGGATTTACACCCGAACGATGTAGAATATGATTCCTTTCATCGTGACTTTCTGACCGGCTGCTGAATCTCCCCGCGACTGTTCCCCGGACATTTTTTGTTCCAGACAACAGACACACATGGGTGTAGTCTGGGATACCTTTGGCACTTATTGTTAAATTACGACACTGCCAAGTGCTATGTGAGCCAAACGTGTCCCAAGGTTCACAAACTTCGGTTTTGGCATGTGTCTGTGAGCCAGATCTGACCCCGACGTGAGCTGGGATAGGCTTTGGCAGACCCCCGTGACCCTGCAAAGGATTAAACTAGTATAGACAGGGGATGGATGGATGGATGGATGGATGGATGGATGGATGGATGAAGAAATACCTCCTGTGACCACATGGGGGCAGCATAAAGCTCTGCTGGGCTGAACCACTCACAAAAGTGAACTAATGGACAGTCCATTGTGGGGAGAGTCTGGCACATTTTGTAAAACCCCTTCTTTTTCCTTTGATTAACCGAACTGGGACCTGAAGGCTTGATGACATTAGGTCCAAAGCTCAGGACCAAATCATTCAAACTTAAGAATGAAAACTGACCAGATTTTCATTTTTAATAACCGTTTGTCTGCTCTCTGTTCAGTCTCAGAAAGACCCGATGCTGGTGGAGAAAATCATGAATGACCTGGACTCGAATAGAGACAACGAGGTGGATTTCAACGAGTTTGTTGTGCTGGTGGCCGCCCTGACTGTCGCCTGCAATGACTTCTTCCAAGAGCAGGATAAGAAATCAAAGTAGATGTCTGCAGAAAACCAATCGTAAGCAAATGTAAATCCCTTACAGCATTTAACGTCTGAAAAATATGAATCCTTTATCTTAGATTAACACACATTGTAGGATTAATAGATAAATATTAATGAACATAGAAACAATTTTGTTGGTTCGTATCTGTATTTCTACGCTGAATGTATGCAACAGGAAAGTATCCTTCCTAGAAGTCATCCAGGTTGTACTTATTGTCATTAAACCTGGACAGCATTTCATGTTTGTGACTGTCCATGGATTTAGTGGCATTTACCTTTAAAAATAAAGTATCTTGGTCATCAAACTGTCTGTACATCCTGCTTATCTTTTGTCCCCGCCGATGTCTGAGACTCTCCCTAACAAATTTTAAATGTCAAATCTAATATTTTCTTGACTGCGCAACAAGCAGGAAGCATTGTTATCCCCTGCCCGTTTGTTTCAGTTCCCTGAGGATCATTTGGTTGTTCCCTCATGCCGCTGTAAAAGTTCACGGTAAACACGTCAAGGGTTCACAATGCATTTCACTGATGACAAACAATCACCTGGCCCTTTAAAAGGTCTCACAGTGAATTAAGTACAACACATGACATATTACTCTTTGTCATTATTCATTTAACAAAACCAAACCAATGTCCAGAAGCAGTTTGTGAAAAAATAAATTCACCTTCAGCGTTTCTGTAAAAATGAAGAGGGTTAGTTGAAATCATGTGCCTTAATGGATCACCAAGTTTAAGCACCTTTATAAGGTCAGAAGATTTCAGTTTGGTGGTCTGCAACATTCAGGTGTGTGTTAACACAATACCAAAGGGGGACAACATCAGCAATGACCCAAGTTTCCTTCCCAGCGGCTTGTGAAGAGCTATGAGGCCTTTTATTTGTAGTCCATCTTGAATAAGACCATAAGACATGTGTAGAAAGCATTAAATGCAGATGATAATCTTCCCAGGAGTGGACTTCCCTGCAATAACCAGGTGTCAAGGCCAGATCTCAAGGCCAGACAATGCAATGCTCGGTGAAATTGTACAACATAAAATAGAATAGTTCTGTCGCACCCCTTTACTAAACTGCAAGATGGAAACAAATGCATCACCATGTCAAATTGCAAAAAAAATAAAATAAAAATGTGTGAGTTATGATGAGGTTATATAAAAAACCCAAATGCAGAAGTTACAGGCAAAAGCGTTTTAATCAACGATTAAACAAAATGGACTCAGGGAAACAGAAAAGAAGAATCTGTACTCATGGGGAATGGAAAGACACAGGCATGGACAATCATTGGACCAAGAGAAAGTAAAACAGAACAAAGGAACCAAGAAATTTACTTTCAGACTAAAAGCACACATTTCTGCCTGCACACCTCAAGAAAACACATGAAAATAAAACCCAAACCCCAACAGAACAGCCCAAACCACTGCAGAATAACTTCAACCTTCGGTAGCAAATGTGTGCAAATGTAAAAAAAAAAAAACAAGTTTCGACTTGGAAAACACTGGAAATGTCTCAAGGCGTGGTTGTGCTTTTGGGAAATGACTTTGGGATTCATCTCGATGATGCACCATGAGTGGTGTTCCCGGTCCTCGCGGAGCACCTGGGTCCTGCAGCACCAGCAGACGCTGCCACACGTCCCTCCCTCCAGCAGGGATGTTAATCTTCTGAGCGCAGGGAGGAGGACAGCATCTGAGGCTGGAAGGGTTTTCCTCCGCAGGTCCTCTTCCCAAATTACCCAAGGAGACATTTAATTTGCAGTGACGTTCTCCACTGTGACGTGGGAGAAATTACTGGAACTAAATGCGGTTGCAACTGTGATGCTTTTATGCACGCAGATGGTGCCTGCAAGAGCCCTCCCCGATACGATGCAATTTGTGTGTGATTGGCGAGCGAAAATGCCGCTGTAATTATCTTTAATTCATTGCATTCTTAAAAAGGTTATAATCAATTCTCAGCGTCATTTGTTAATTTTTAAATGTGGCTATCTTTATCCTCGCTGCCACAAGTGTCGTCTTCTTCCTCTGGTACTCGTTTCTCCATTTCCTGCCACCGTCATGTGCAAGGACAAACATTCAAGAAGTTTTAGTTAATCTGTTAATCTTTGTCAACTGTTAGTGTGGAGACAAAATTATTTTAATACACAATCGTTTACAATCGTTACCTTAAGCGTATATGTAGCTCTTTATGCCTGAAATGCAAAATCAGGTGTTTTAAAATTAATAATGTGAGGGAAAAAAAAGGGCCATGCAGTTGTTAATGCCAGGACTAGGACTCAACTCAACTCAATGTATTTATTTGAGAGCAGAGCAGGTGGCCCAAGAGCTGGACACCAAGAAAATTAAAACAAATAAAATCAACAGAAGAATAACACTGAAACAGAAAAGTAATTGTATTAGGAACAATAAAAGTCAACATCTCCAAACTGGACTAAAAACCAAAGAAATAAAAAGATGAATTGCTATCGAATGTCATTTTGGCTCCTGATCCACAAGAGTGGATCAGGAGCCAAAATGACATTCGATTAAATAACCTAAAAGCATGGGTCAGCCGCCACGAATGAAAATACAATAAAACTGTTGTCTCAAAGTAAGTAAGAGTCCAAAGTGAAAAAGATAAGTCGATGAGCAAAAGCTTACACAGAAATGGGAAAATTAAGGCCCACAATGCATCCCCTAAAATAATCCAGATTTAATATCAGGACTGAAATGGAAAAAAATCTGGAAAAGAGAAGCATGAAGAAGTCTAGTATCTGGCTCCTGAACCACGTCTTCGCCCATTTTGAGGTAAAGTCACCAGAGGCAGCTACACCACACCCACCAGCCCACAGCAGCTTCACCCTTGCTGTGGAGGAGCACGAGGTATGGCGCACGCTGAGGGCTGTGAACCCGAGGAACGCTGCGGGATCCGACGGCGTCTTGGGACAGGTGCTGAGAGACTGTGCAGATCAGCTGGCGGGGGTCTTCACCAAGATCTTTAACCAGTCCCTGTCTTGAGCAGCCGTCCCACCCTGCCTGAAGTCCTCCATAATCGTCCCACTCCCGAAAAAGAACTCCATCAGCAGCCGGAATGATTAGCATCCTGTAGCACACACACCTGTCATCACAAAGTGCTTTGAGAAACTGATCCGGACCCACATCATCTCATATCTCCCAGCCAGGTTTGACCTTCATCAGTTCGCCTACAGAGCTAACAGGTCCACGGAGGACGCCATTGCCACAGCTCTCCACTCTGCTCTGTCCCATCTGGAGCAGCAGGGGAGCTATGCTCGGCTACTGTTTGTGGACTTCAGCTCCGCGTTTAATACCATCCTACAAGACAGACTAGTGATCAAACTGTCAGAACTGGGAATACCACACTCCATCTGCAGCTGGGTCAAGGACTTCCTGCAGATCGCTCCCAGAGGGTGAGAGTAGGCCCCCACATCTCCTCAGCACTCAGTCTCAACACCGGCTCACCTCAGGGCTGAGTGCTGAGTCCCCTTCTCTACACCCTCTACACCCATGACTGCGCTCCTGCCCACTCCAGCAACAGCATTGTAAAGTTTGCGGACGACACCACTGCTGTAGGGCTCATCTCCGGGGGGGGTGAGTCTGCTTACAGGGACGAGGTGGAGCAGCTGGCACTGTGGTGTTCAGAGAACAACCTGATCCTGAACACTGCAAAAACTAAGGAGCTGATCATTGACTTCAGATGGAAAAAGACAGTCATTCAGCCTCTGTTTATCAACGGGTTCTGTGTGGAGATGGTTTCCAGCTTCCGGTTTCTGGGCGTGGAAATAGAGGACAACCTGACCTGGAGTGTCAACACCACCACCATCATCAAAAAGGCCTAGCAGAGACTGTCCTTTCTGAGAATTCTTAGAAACCATCATCTAAATTAACAACTGCTGGTGTCCTTTTATCGCTGCTCCATAGACAGCATCCTCACATATTGCATATGTGTGTGGTTCTCCAGCTGCACAGTGGCAAATAAGAAGGCACTCCAGAGGGTCGTCACCACGGCCCAAAAAATAATCGGCTGCACTCTCCCCTCCCTGGAGAAGCTGTACAACACCCAGTGTCTCAGGAAAGCAAGGAAAATCATCAAGGACCCATCTCAACCCAGACATTCACTCTTTGAACTGTTGCCATCAGGCAGACGTTTCAGGACACTGAGATTACGCACAAACAGACTCAAGAACAGTTTCTATGCCAGAGCCATAACTACACTCAATACTGCTAAATACTCAAACTGACTTTTTCCATGTGCAATACGGACCGAACCGTGCAATACCTGCCATATAATCGTGCAATACCTGCCAAATGTGAATGCTGTATGTTGTCTTCCTGTTTGTGTCCTTTTAGAGATTATTTATTTTTATAGTTGTTGTGTTTTAATATATATATTTTTTTAAACCATGCACCTTAAAGGAGATTGCATCCAATTTCGTTGTACCTGCACAAATGACAATAAATACATTCTATTCTATTCTATTTTATTCTATAAATACTGACCAAACAGATACAGGGGCCTTTTCACCAACTAGATGGCCCCCAAGCTGCAGGATCAGGAAAATGATGATAACTGCCTGCATCTGTGGCTAGCTGAACCCCCAATGTGCTTGATGAGAGCATTACGGAACACTTGTAATTTGCACAACCTGCTTCAGAGATGCATCACTCCACACTCCATCACTCCACACTGGACTGGTTCACCTCTTACCTTGCTGACAGGATGGTCAGCTTGGGATCTTCCAAGTCCCAAACAGCCCCTGTTACGTGTGGTGTCCCCCAAGGATCTGTCCTAGGACCTCTCCTCTTAATTTATACATGCTGCCCCTGGGTCGTGTCATCAGCCGACATGGATTCTGTTTTCGCTGCTATGCCGATGACACTCAGCTGTACCTCCGAACTGACCCCAACCTACATTCCACCCCAGTCCTCTCATCATCACCCACTCAAGCCCTTTCCAACTGCCTGGAGGAGATTAGGGCATGGATGAGTCACAATTTCCTTCAATTGAACAGTTCCGAAGCCATACAAATAGGCACCCCTCACCAGGTCCAGTCATCACCCATTACCACCATCTCCTTCTCCGGTCAAGACATCCCCCTCTCTGTTACCATCCTCGGTGTGAAGCTGGACCCACAACTTACCTTTATAAACCACATCAAACATCTGTACAAAACTTGCTTTTTTCCACATAAAGAACATATCTAATCTCCGCCCCTTCCTTACTTTCTCTGATGCAGAAAAACTCGTCCAAGCTCTAATCTCCTCCAGGCTCGGCTACTGTAACAGTCTGCTCATCGGTATCCCCAACAAACACCTCCAGAAACTTCAATTCATTCAGAACTGTGCTGCCCGAACTCTGATGAAAACTCGCAAATACGACCATATCACCCCTATTCTTCAGAACCTACACTGGCTTCCCATAACCTCAAGAATCCAATTCAAGATCGCCCTCATAACCCACCTCTGCATCTACAGCAATGCCTCTCAATACCTCAAGGATCTCCTTACACCTCACTCATCCACCCGTAACCTCCGCTCACAAAACACCAACCTCCTCTATCAGCCCCGCACACGACTCCATGGGAGACCGAGACCTCTGCTCCGCTGCCCACCACATCTGGAACTCCCTCCCTGAACAGCTACGTCAACCCCAGTCTGTGGACACTTTTAAAAAGGGGCGTAAAACTTTTCATTTTATTTATTTTATTGTTTGAGGAAGTGATTAAATATATAATTCAAAAATGTGCATGCTTTTAATGTTTTAAATTTAAAATCCTGAGTCTTCTAATCCGACAGCTCTTCATGTGGAAATCTTCCTTTTCCCAGACATGCGAGAGGAACATAAATCAGGATTTCTAAGGTCTGCGGTCTGTTTCCAGGACAGTTTCTCTCCCCATGATGTGACATCCATCCAAATGTAGCTGCCACCTGTGACAAATGTCTTTCAAACATGCCTCGAGCGCTCATCTCCCACATGCTGTCCGGTACCCTGTTTCGTCATTTTGTGCGTCACTGTTTGTTTCATAACTCCTCATCAGGAGTGACCTGCCCTCCTGCCAGCACGCGTGCAGGTGCGTAACTGTGCTCTGTCGTGTATATACTTAATCTGTTAGCAATAAGGATTCAAATTAGAAATGGAGCTTGTAGAAGCAGCTAGAGCTAATTAAACCGAGATAAGCGTTGCTACGGGATATTTGAGATTAGTTCATTGTGTGTGAGTTTGTCTTCATTTTGTGTCTGTGCGTCCGATTTAGTTACTGAAGGGAAGAAAGGTGCCAATTGAAGAAAAAAATCATCTGAAAGAAGTCACCTGCTAAATATGTCCATTCCTAAGGGATGTTACTAAGGTTTCTGGCCTCTCTTGTGAATTCATATTTTATTTTTTAGCATAATGGCTAAAAAATACTTGCACTGAGATCTCCTGGGACATCATGTTGGTAACTCCAGTCGAACAGCTGTCAAATACCAGCTCAGTACCTCATAAACCCCTGATAATTTCAGACCTTTTCCCTGCTTCATTTGTCTTGAAGTAACTGGACAATTAACTTAATTTCACCCAGCTGTCCGAATACTTTTGAGTACCTGAAAATAGAGATACTCTACTGAAAACAGCTGTCGCCCTTAAATGGTAAATTCCATATGATCATTTTTATTCAAAATGTGTTGCATGATGTCATAAACCTGAATGACAACTCATCTAAATCAACAACAACAAAAGATACAGTACCTGAGATAGTGCTGTAGAAAAGGATGCTTGTATAGTAGGGCCATCAGACTGCCGCACACAACACAAGAATCGCATGAAGACTAACATGCATTATTAAGAAAGAATGATTTATACTGGACACGATGAAATGTCAACAGTTATTTTGAGAGGAAGGTGGTTGGTTCAATTTAAAGGACGGGGCACTGAACTTCCCAAAATAGCTTGAATTCAGCCAGAGGCGATGAGTTTGTTGGCGTGGTGGAGTTAATAACGCTCAAGATGTCACTGGGGGATCTCACGAAGATAATTATAAAGAGCACTGTTGACATTACTGGATACGTACGTGAACCAAAGTGGGACAAAAGCGGGTACTTGTAAATGAAACACATAAGAAGGACTATTTTAATATATATGTTGTTTATATATATATATATATATATATATATATATATATATATATATATATATATATATATATATATATATATATATATATATATATATATATATATATATATATGTACAGTGGGGCAAAAAAGTATTTAATAAAAGAGGCCTGTCATTTTCATCACAGGTATATCTCAACTATGAGAGACAAAATGAAAAAAAAAATCCAGAAAAATCACATTGTCTGATTTTTAAAGAATGTATTTGCAAATTATAGTGGAAAATAAGTATTTGGTCAATAACAAACGTTCATCTCAATACTTCGTCTTCACAAGGTTTTCACACACTGCTGCTGGTATTTTGGCCCATTCCTCCATGCAGATCTCCTCTGGACCAGTGATGTTTTGAGGCTGTTGCTGGGCAACACAGACTTTCAACTCCCTCCAAAGATTTTCTATGGGGTTGAGATCTGGAGACTGGCTAGGCCCCTCCAGGACCTTGAAATGTTTCTTACGAAGCCACTCTTTCGTTGCCCGGGCGATGTGTTTGGGATCATTGTCATGCTGAAAGACCCAGCCACGTATCATCTTCAATGCCCTGCTGATGGAAGGAGGTTTCCACTCAAGATCTCACAATGCATGGTCCCATTCATTCTTTCCCTTACACGGATCAGTCGTCCTGGTCCCTTTGCAGAAAACCATCCCCAAATCATGATGTTTCCACCCCCATGCTTCACAGTAGGTATGGTGTTCTTTGGATGCAACTCAGCTTTCTTTCTCCTCCAAACATGACAAGTTGTGTTTCTACCAAAAAGTTCTGTTTTGGTTTCATCTGACCATATAACACACTCTCCTTATCCTCTTCTGCATCATCCAAATGCTCTCTAGCAAACTTCAGGCGGGGCTGGAGATGTATTGGCTTAAGCAGGGGACACGTCTGGCACTGCAGGATCTGAGTCCCTGGCAGCGTAGTGTGTTACTGATGGTACCTTTGTTACTTTGGTCCCAGCTCTCTGCAGGTCATTCACTAGGTCTCCCGTGTGGTTCTGGGATTTATCAGTTTTAGGAGCTACAGGATTTACTATTTACTTTACCAACTCTGTTCAAGGTCTTTCTGATGCGACCGTAAACTTTTATGCGGACAATACAGTTATCTTCTGGCATGCCGAGACGGTTCCCCTTGTTTTTAAGCACTTGCAGTCTTTGTTAGTTTGGGTTCAGTCTCAGTTATCTCAGTTGAGGTTGATGTTAAATGCTAGTAAGAGGAAGGACACATGGTTTTCCAACTGGAAGAAGGTGCCACAAACTCTCCCTATCACCACCACACAGGGACTAGCTATTGATTTTCTTCATCAACTTAATTTAAATATATTGACATAACTGTCGAACAAGAGCCTCACATCCATAATTTGCTAAAGAAGCTTAAACTAAAACTGGGTTTTATCTTTAGTGCCGGGGAACATCTGGTTTCTGTCACTTTCTTGACTGTTATCAACGATGGTCACATTTCCATTACCTCTAGATTTGCATATAACCCAAATATTACAAAAGAAAACCTGTAATGGACACGTCTCTAATTTGGAAAAAACTGCCTAAATATTGCAAAATCCTTTTTACGCTTTTATGAGGGGTTTTTTAAGATGTGATGACACTCCCGTTTATGACAAAAGTATCATGGAAATGCTTTTTCGCACATTTCCACCCCTCTGACAGTGCTGGATGAGATGTAGCCGGTCAATCTTAAATCATCTAAATCTAGTTATCAGCTGTTTTTGGCCTCATTAATATCATGTAGTTGCACCATAACACTACTTAATTATCATTTTTTGGTTTGGTTTGAGGGCTTTGCCTCTGAATGATCATCTGACCATTTTTTAACAGCGTTAGCAGCCATCGCAATAATTTGACAAAGACTAAAGATGGTTTCGTCTATTTTGTTCGAAGTCGAGATTTTCTTTTTGATTGTTTTGAAGAGAAGTCCTGCAGGAGATTTATATAGAGAAAAACACAGATCAATGGAAACAACAACCCCCGCTGCAGCATTGCTTTTATCACCAATTCAGAGTTTTGCTTGTCTTTTGTGAAAAAGGTTCATGCGACATATGCTCTCTACCCTGCAGCTCTGAGATTCATCATAGGCAGTCAATCTCTCACTCATCATTCCTCTATTCTCTGATTAACTGACCACCTCTACACAATCATAGACTTTTACGTTGGTATACTTTCATTAACAAATCCATTTTCTGCCTTGTAACATCATATTCGTCATCTTATATGACATGCAGTCGGCATCGCCGCAGCCTTGGCTCCCAGGCTTCGACCTTTACTGTTCCATACACTCTGCGACAGTTATTGATCGTTGCCTAAAAATATACGTAAATAGGCCTGCAGTTCAGGTGGAGGGAGCCTCCTGCTGATCTTTCAACAGCCTTCCTGAGGCATGAGCCACCACCTGGGCCTTTCGTTCACCGTTCTTTGTCATTTGTTGCCCTGTTGAGACATCCTTGCCAATGATCAAACCACCAGCTCTAGCTCATTGTTCTTCCATGGCCACCTCCAATATGCTTGCACGCCGCAAGGGCTTGGTGGACTTTACATCAAGGAGGGTGCATGTAGAGGCCCGGCATGGGGGAGCCCAGGTCCATTGACTCACATCCTGGGCCCAACCCTCTGGGAACCACAAGCCCATGGCGCTGTGGCAGTCGTGCCAGGGCCATCTGCCGCACAGCTCCAGGTAATGGCCTCCAGGTGTAGCATTTTACTTTGAACTAAAAGTGTGTGTGTCAAGGCGGCACATACGGACATGTCACGGTCACTGCCCCTGTCTGAGCAGTTTCCGTCTCTCCCTCTTGTGCTCTCCTCTCTTATTGGGCATATTACAAAAGCACTTCCCAGAGAGGGAATTTGTAACGTGCTGGATCACTCCTGCCAATAAGGAAACAGAAACTACGTGATTTTACTTGCTGAAAACAAAAATCCATACCAAACTGTACCAAATATCTGTCTCTGGTGTTTTGGTCGTGTTAGGGTTCAGGATGCGTTCTCACCTGGACTTTGTCATTTCATTAGCACAGATTTCCTCTCCCATTTGGGGGTTTTGATCTGGTTGCATTGGTCCACACTCAAGTGCTACCATTGGGCTCAGATGGGATAAAACACATTCCACCAAGCAGGAAATTGAACTTGAGTTGAAAAATGTATGAAGAAAACCTAAAACTCGGTCTTGGCACAGCTAGATAAGAGCCATTTGTCTATTTACTGTTTGCAACTATTTAAACTATTTACTGTCACTTTGATCAACAAAGGGACAGTCCTGATACCATGCCCCGGGACTGCATTCACATTCCCCAGTTCCATCCCTGCAACTGCACCCCCCCCCCTCCCCAGCAGGGGCTGGAGCCTCTCCACCACTTCACACCCCAGAGGCCCCATCCTCATCCCCCCACACCACAGCGACGTTAACAAGATATTCAAAAAGATGGAACCCCCGCAAAGCAGCAGGACCGGACTCTGTCTCCCCATCCACCCTGAAGCACTGTGCCGATCAGCTGTCTCCGGTGTTCACGGACATCTTTAACACCTCCCTGGAGACATGCCATGTGCCTGCCTGCTTCAAAACCTCCACCATCATACCTGTCCCCAAAAAACCAAGGACCACAGGACTTAATGACTACAGACCCGTCGCCCTGACCTCTGTGGTCATGAAGTCTTTTGAGCGCCTTGTGCTGCCACACCTCAAAAAAATCACGACCCACTACTGGATCCCCTGCAGTTCGCCTACAGAGCCAACAGGTCTGTAGACGACGCTGTAAACATGGCCCTGCATTTCATCCTCCAGCACCTGGACTCCACAGGAACCTACGCCAGGATCCTGTTTGTGGACTTCAGCTCTGCTTTTAACACTATCATCCCATCTCTGCTCCAGGACAAGCTCTCCCTGCTAAACGTGCCTGACTCCACCTGCAAGTGGATCACTGACTTCCTGTCTGACAGGAAGCAGCGTGTGAAGCTGGGGAACCATGTCTCTCACCCTCGGACCCTCAGCACCGGATCCCCCCAAGGCTGCGTTCTCTCTCCTCTGCTCTTCTCCCTGTACACAAACAGCTGCACCTCCAGTCATCAGTCTGTCAACCTCCTGAAGTTTGCGGACGACACCACCCTTATTGGACTCATCTCTGATGATGATGAGTCCGCCTACTCCCTACGCCTACACTGGGAGGTGGACCAGCTGGTGACCTGGTGTGGTTGGAACAACCTAGAGCTCAGTGCTCTAAAGATCGTGGAGATGATAGTGGACTACAGGAGGAACGCAGCCCCACCTGCCCCCCTCCCCCTGTGTGACTCCCCAGCAGACACGGTGGAGTCCTACTGCTTCCTGGGGACCATCATAACCCAGGACCTCAAGTGGGAGCTGAACATCACCCCCTTCACCAAAAAAGCACAGCAGAGGATGTACTTTCTGCGGCAGCTGAAGAAGTTCAACCTGCCAAAGAAAATGATGGTGCAGTTCTACACGGCCATCATTGAGTCCATCCTCACCTCCTCCATCACCATCTGGTACGCTGCTGCCACTGTAAAGGACAGGAGCAGGCTGCAGCGTATCATCCGCTCTGCAGAGAAGGTGATTGGCTGCAACCTTCCATCTCTCCAGGACCTGCACACCTCCAGGACGCTGAAGCGTGCAGGAAAGATTGCAGCAGACCCCTCCCACCCTGTTCCAGACTCTTCCCTCTGGCAAGAGGGTCCATCAGGACCAAAACCTCAAGTCACAAAAACAATTTTTTCCCAACCTGCAGCTGTCCTCATCAACAAGGCCCTGGTCCCCTCTCTCCCCTGTCTACCACGGACTGCCCCCTCATCCCACTCTAATTACATTAACGTAAAGATTCCAATCCTGACCTTATGCGTTACATTAACGCACATCCTAAGTCACTTTTGCACAGACTCATATCCGGCACTTTAAAAACCTCATATTGTACATTTTTGCTTATACATTTTCTATCTTATATATTTGCTTTTATATTTGTATTGTATTGCACCAATCACCACAACAAATTTCTTGTGTGTGTTTAACAAACTTGGCAATAAACCTTTTTCTGATTTCTGATTTCTGATTTCTGATTTCTGAAATCTGGCTACAGTGAGCAAAACAACCGGAGTCAAATTCCCTGTCTGGCATGTTCATACTTGGCCAATAAAGCTTATTCTATTATTCTATTCTATTCTGTTAACTTAAGTTGATACCCTTGATTTTACTTCCATGATCACATACACGGTCAAACCCAATGTTAATAAAGTTAACAGCTTCCTGTGGTGTAAAGAACACGACTCTACTCTGTTAATGACAATAGTTGGAGCCATAATAACATAACCCAACGGAACCCAAGTCCCTTTACAATGGTCGTATTCATTCACTCCTCATTTATACTTGGTGATGGTAAACTACATATGTAGCCACAGCTGCCCTGGGACGGACTGACAGAAACGTGGCTGCCAATCCGCACCAACGGACTCTCCAACCATCACCATGACAGACAGCCCTGTATAGTCCTGATCTGGACTATTTCCCACCTGCCTGACTTACGCAATGCTCATTTGACTCGTTTCAGGACTGCAACTGCGAAAAGAAAAAGCTCAAGTGAGAAAGACAGTTCAGTTATAACTGAGAATAATGACTGATAAATGAAACATTGTTAGAGATTTTGATTTTTTGGTTCCGGCTTTTGATTCTCAGATTTTGCATTTTGTTCCTTCAAACATTTTGCTGTTGGACTGACACCCTGGAACTGACGAGGAGGGACTGCATCTTCTAGTTTCTTACGCGAGGGTGGACCAACTCCCTTTGTGCAGCTTCACTGGCCACATTCTGACTGGAGGGTGGAGAAGGCATTTGACCGTGTCCCTCGTGCCATTCTGTGGGGGGCGCTCAGTGAGTATGGAGTCCGGGGCCCTCTATTAAGGACTGTCCAGTCTCTATATGATCGGAGTTTAGTTTGTATTGCCGGCAGTAAATCAGACTTGTTCCTGATGCATGTTGGTTTCCGGCAGGGCTGCCCTTTGTCACCGGTCCTGTTCATAATTTTTATGAACAGGATTTCTAGGCGCAGCCAGGGGCCGGAGGGGATCCGGTTTGGGAACCACAGGATTCCGTCTCTGCTTTTTGCAGATGACGTTGTCCTGTTGGCTTCATCGGACCGGGACCTTCAGCATGTGCTAGGGCGGTTTGAGGCTGAGTGCGACGTGGCAGGGATGAGAATCAGCACCTCCAAAACCGAGGACATGGTTCTCCACCGGGAAAGGGTGGCGTGCCTTCTCCGGGTGGGTGGAGAAGTCCTGCCTCAGGTGGAGGAGTTCAAGTATCTCAGGGTCTTGTTCACGAGTGAGGGAACGATGGAGCGTGAGATTGACAGACGGATCGGTGCAGTGTCCGCAGTTATGCGGTCGATGTACCGGACCGTCGTGGTGAAGATGGAGCTGAGTCGAAAGGCGAAGCTCTCGATTTACCGGTCAATCTACACACCTACCCTCACCTATGGTCATGAACTTTGGGTAGTGACCGAAAGGACAAGATCGCGGATACAAGCGGCCGAGATGAGTTTCCTCCGCAGGGTGGCTGGACGCTCCCTTAGAGATAGGGTGAGGAGTTCGGTCACCCGGGAGGAGCTCGGACTCGAGCCGCTGCTCCTTCACATTGAGAGGAGTCAGCTGAGGTAGCTTGTACCGGATCCTCCTGGACGCCTCCCTAGGGAGGTGTTCCAGGCATGTCCCTCCGGGAGGAGACCCCGGGGAAGACCCAGGACACGCTGGAGAGACTATGTCTCTCGGCTGGCCTGGGAACGCCTCGGATTCCCCTCGGAAGAGCTGGAGGAAGTTTCTGGGGTGAAGGAAGTCTGGGCATCTCTGCTGAGACTGCTGCCCCCGCGACCCGGCAACGGATAAGCGGCGGACAATGGATGGATGGATGGATGGATTTTCAAAGACTGTTTGTATGCAATCTCAATAGGCTTTAGTGTGGATTTACATACCATTGCCCAGCTTGTTATACAGGATATGTGGTGCTATCATTGCATTAAGAAACAGTTTGGATGAATCAACAGTTAAATTATTTCTAATGTATCTGAAGTTAGAGAGATTACATTTTATTAAATTCATAGATCTTTTTATTTGTTGTTTGAAGCGTAACTGTGAGTCTATTATGATTCCCAGATATTTGAACTCCTGTACAACCTCAAGTCTTGTTCCCTGTACAAATATATCAGGAGTTATATCAGCACTTACTCTATTTGAAAAAAAAAACATACAGACAGTGTTTGATACATTAAGGTGTAAATGAGAATGTTGCAGCCAGTTTGACAGATTAGACATGGCAGCTGATAAATATTGTGCAGCTTGATGTTTTGTTTTGGCATATACATAAACAACTGCATCATCAGCATACATTTGGCAAGTAACATAGTATGGACAGTTATTTGGTATGTCATTTATGTATAGACTGAATAACAGTGGTCCCTTGACTGAACCTTGTGGTACACCAAAAGAATTTTCTAAAATTGCAGATGTAGTGTTGTGTACTTTAACAAACTGTTTTTTCTGTGTAATGTATGACTCTATCCATTTCACTGAAGCCAAGGATAAATTAAAATAAGATAATTTAGTCATTAAAACGTTATGATTTACAGTGTCAAATGCCTTACGCAAGTCAAGAAAGACAGCTCCTATGTCGCCACCTGCATCTAATTTTGATTTAATGTTTTCCAAAAGATAGCAAATGGCCGTCTCAGTAGAGTGGTTTTTCCTAAAGCCAAATTGCACTTCATTTAAGGTGTATGGACTATTATTTAAGTGCCTAATAAACTGTTCAGCCACTAATTTTTCAGCTATTTTGGAGACTACCAGGAGAATGCTAATTGGTCTGTAGTTACTTATTATTGTAGGGTCTCCTGATTTAAAAATAAGTGTAATGACTGCGGATTTCCAGGAATTAGGGAAAGTACCTTAATTTATTGATTGGTTAATAATACTAGTGATTGGAGCAATAAGAGGTTGTTTAAGAGTTTTAAGTAGCATAGTGTCCATATCAAATGTATCTTTGGCTCTGGAATTCTTAAGACCAAAGATAATTCTATCGACCTCTGATCGACCACTTCATTCAGATTAAAACAAGCAGCAGCAGTGTTCAGAGTCCTATTTGGTTGTGTTAAATAACTAAATGTATAAGTCAGGTTCTTTACAGAATCTATGAAGTATGTATTAAGGGCTGTTGCAATCTCATTTGAATCTTGAGTTATACTTTCATTTAGCTGCAGCTCCTTAATGTTCTTATTTGCAGCATTCTGTCTTGTTAGTTTCTTTATGTTTGTCCAAATCTCCTTTGCATTGACCCTTGCATTACTTATTGCATAAATGAAAAACTTTGCATTGGCATTCCTGATTTCTTTAGTGACTTTGTTTCTGAGAGAAGTGAATATTTGTCTATTATGTGTTGTTTTTGTCTTCAGGGCAATCTTAAGTGCATGATCCCGCTGTTTCATCAGTGACCATATTTCACTATAGCCATGGAAGGTGATTTCTTTTTCTCGGTTTCAATTTAATCTTTCTCATGAAACCGTTCATAGTTTGTTGAACTATTGTCATAAATATATTACAGTTATCTTCAACATGTTCATGAGTAAGATGATCTGACCAATTTATTAGATTTATGGCATTTTCTAAGTTGCTCATTTCACTATAAGGTACCTCTTAGGTTTTTTTACTAGTGGGATTATTGAACCTATTTTTGGACAGTTTTCTTGAGAAGAGTATTAGGTTATGATCAGATAGACCTGTAACATATTGTATATTTGTTGTATTCTTTCTCCTTTGTTGCTAAAAACCAGATCTATGCATGTTTCTGATGAGCTACTTAATTTAGTAGGCTCCTTAATAAGTTGTAAAAGGTCGAGACTGTCTGTTAGTGACTTAAGTTGTTTCCTATTTATTCTGTCATTCCAGTTTACAATCCCCAAGTAAAATTATTTCTTTCTTAAAATTACATTCTTTGAGAATGGCCTGCAACTGCTCATAAAAAATACTGGAGGCATATGGAGGTCTAAAGATCCCAATCAATATGAAAGACATTCGTGGGGAGAGTGTTATGTTAACACCTAGACATTCCAGATTGTTCACACATGACCAGTGAATCTGTTTACATTTTATGTGATCCCTGATATAAAACATCACCCCTCCTCCTCTACCCTCAGACCTATCTTTTCTAAAAATGTTGTAGCCTGGTATATGTAACCCAGCCATTGGAGATCTGGCAATTTAATTTTTGGTGTCACATTAAACATTACTCCCTTTGATTAGATTGTTCAGGAGAGTCTTGGTCATTTGACATCTGGAGGTGAGACGAACCAGACTGATTGTACTGCTGAAGATTAAGAGCCTTTGACTTTGATATCAGCCAATGTTGCCTCACTATTGAGGAAAAAATATTGGAATATCACGTAAGAAGTTAATTCCAAAGCATTAAAGTTTAATTCTGGAAACTATTTGAAGATGCATGTGTGGTATTTTTAGATTGATTGCATTTATCTGCTGAGAGACATATTATTGATGTCAGAGAGGCTGGATTGAAATGTCAAACTTAATTTAGAGATGGGAGTTCTTCAGGTGCAGTCTTTAAAAGAAACATCTGAACAGTATTATAGTGCAGCTGTTTGCCTGCACGGCTTTCAGTGGCAATTTAAAGAAAAATAGTACCGTGTTATTTACTGCAGATTGTAGGAAATAACTAATAGACCGTGTTACATTAAATTAATGGCATCGTTGGAGTGAGAGCATCATCAGGCGGGTCCATTAATCAGGTCACTGAGCACAGAGAGATTAACACAGGAAACAGAGGATGACAGAACACATAATTACTGTATGTCATGTGCATTCATGAAGTAAATAACGAGATTTTTTAAACATTTAACTCCAAGTCACTGATCCTGTTGTCGTTTCAACCTTCTATAACAGCTGCACTGTTATAGAGAGTCACATTATCTTGAATAGGAACTTTTATACTCCTCACCTGTGGATCAAACTCCCAGAATGCATCAGGACTGCTGAAACTCTCATTTGCTTTAAGTCAAGGTTTAAAATCTTTTTATTTACTACTGCATTCCAGTATTCTCCCACAATGCACTACAATCTTAATTTCTTGCATCTCATTTGTTTTATTCTTTTTAACTTATGTTGGTCTGTCTTTAATATCTGCTTTTAAACTCTTTCACTTTTGAATGCATCTTTTACATTTTTTTTGAGAGCCTCAGTCAGGAACAAGAACAGAGGCTGAATCAGGAACAGGATGGGAGGAGTGCAGAGTTTTTGGATTTCCTGCATATCGCAGTCTTTTTGGTTTAATCAAAGGTTTGGTTTAATTGCTCAGACTGGTTGTTTTTGTAAAACTCCTATTTCCTTCACTTGGGTCCTTCCCCTCTCAAAATAGTACAGTTTCTCTCCAATCAGTGAACCTCTGTCTGTCTTCGTGTTTGTCTTTGAGATGCTGTTACTATCTAGAAATCCGGGTATCTATTAACCTTATTAGTTGTAGATGTCTCAAACTCTTATTTTAATACAACTTGCTTTTCCAGCCTTCTGTTCTCTTTTTGTTTTCCATGCATTTCTTGTGTTTGGGAAAGAGAGATAGAGAGACATTGATCACCAGCCGTGGCTGCAGGTGTCTGTCATTGATAATACACTCGCAGGCATTAAATCACTGGCTGCATCATTGGTTTTCAACATTCGGGCCGTTATTTTCGAGATATTGACTGTTATTCTCTGCAGTGATGGAGAGCGCAAGAAACAGTCACCACTGACATAATTTGGGTTTCGGGCAAGAAATGAAGTAACAAGTAAACACACACAAATAATAACCTTGGATAAATGATTAGTTGCTCTTTAAAGGGTCCTTCTCTAAGCGTGATGGTAGAGTTGCTGTCCACGATCTACTACTCTTGTCCTGTCTCCTGTTCGACCTCCCCTGTTTTTCTCTCTCTTCTGCTGACCTTATACGTGACCATTTTTACGGTCGATTTCAAGGCTGCCGCCATATTTCTGCTGCTGGAAGAAAGTCTTGACGGGTTTTGCTTGAATTGGAGTTGAAGTTAGGTGCAGTGTGACAATCAGCTTTTTCACATCTCTGTGTTCAGACGAATCCCAATCATGTTTAAACCAACACACAGACATTGAAGTATTATCCTTGATTTCATTTCCAAACATATTTTGGGAACCCTTGTGTGGCTCTCATGAGTGGCAGCTCCTGAAAAGAGAAAGGCAGATGCTTCTGTTTGTAAAGTTGTTGTATACACACACACACATAATATATATATATATATATATATATATATATATATATATATATATATATATATATATATATATATATATATATATATATATATATATATATATATATATATACATACATACACATGTTTTTATGTGAAAACAATGTGGCTATTAATTGGTTAAAATTACTAAAATGTGATCAAATTTGCTGTTATTGGAAGACATTTACCCACGTTTTAATTCCTTATATTGACACCTGGTGGTAGGAAAGGACTATTACAGTTATTAAGAAATCTTTCTTCACCCTCTACAGAAACGTGATGTTTAAATATGGTCTCAGCAGACGCAGTTGTTTCACTAACAGTTTTTCTTCAATTATTACGCCGACTGAAAGTACTGCGAATCAAGCGCCAACCATCTAACACCGGGTTGGAGGCTCACTTGGAACCAATATTTGTTGCAGTTCCTTGACTGGCCGCTAGAGGCTGGTTGCAAAAGTGAGTCAACCTCCACTGACTCCTATGTTAAAGGAGCCGTCTGTAAGAAATGGCCAAAACTGGTACTGCAGTCACTTTCAAAATATTGTTGAGTGGCGTGTACCCTCCCCCTCCTCCCCCCGACCAGAGGTTGCCAGGTAGGCTGCAGAATGCAGCAGGAACGTAGGCTGCCATGGCAATAAAAAAAACAAATCCTTGTTTTATTTCGGACCTTGTCACGACGTAACTCGGATTAATAACGAGGTCTTTTAGTTTTTGGAAAGCTAGACATTTTTCCATCCAACATGTTCGTAGCAGCTGCTGCGATAATTAGAGCCGAGCTGGCAACCCGGATGCCGAAACAATACTGACTTGGTGATTGGGAGATAGGTGGAGGGTGGAGCTTCAGAAACAATACTGACTTGGTGATTGGGAGATAGGTGGAGGGTGGAGCTTCAGGCCAAAACAAAAAATGACAACATAAACATCAGTTGAGGGCTGCAACTCCTCTTTTTAAACTGTAATATCCTGGCTTGAGTGCTGTTGTCAGTGACATAAGTATTTGAAATTAACATGATTTTTAAATGTCTGTTGACATATCGGGGTCATTTTATGATTCGTTTTATTATTGCTCTTACATACAGTTCCTTTAAATTGTCCAGTTGTCAAAAAAACATTTTGGTCTCAATCGTTTGAGTCCACTCCCACAAAAATTCTCAAAGTGGAGAATTCATATATTTATTATTTTTATCCCTGATTTTTCCCATTTTTTCCCCCAACCCCACCCAGGGTGTGGGTGCTGAAGTCATGGGAGAACTTAACACAACCTCAGCGCTGGTGAGAATTGAACCCAGGACCTTTTACCTGTGAGACGATTGATTGACGATTGATTGACCGTCGGTTCAGCCAATAGCTAATCACTTCCTCATCTGTAATCGTCATGCAACGATTTTCTTGTTGCTTCGAACTTTTGTGTGAACCCAGCGTACAAACTAAACGCAACAGTAATTTTATTTCACTGCTGAGAACGTGCTTTACGGTATATTCTGCTGGAGATATTTCAGTGGGGAACCGTTGGAGGAGCTGGTTCAAAGCCAACTTTGAATGACATACCACGTCACCTCCAGAACAACATGGCTGCACCCCGTAGGAAGAAAAATGGGCTTCAAAACTGCTTTTCGGAAAACAATGGGTCATGTGACCTAATGTTATGGCTATTTCACGCATCAATGATGAGGAAATTAGTTCACAGAGGCAAAGTAATGATGGAAGAGAGACACCAAACGGGTGAAATCTTGTGGAGCCAAGTTCATCTCTTACAAACTAGATCATTCAGTGTTGCTGCTTTAACGTTGTAATTGCAAATCTTTAGTCTGGTTTCATGCATAATGGTAATAATTCCATAATGGTGTTAATAATCAATAAGAAAATGTTTTGTCTTTTGACCTGCAAGGAAACCTGGTTTCATTTCAGTTGACTTTAATTCTATGGTGCCAGTTTCCAGAAGATCCAGAATCTTTGCAAAATCTTTAGCCTGTGACATTCTCTCTCCTCCTACAGAGGACATCATGACAGATTTGCCATTTTGGTGTCAGTGATGTCATAGGTGTGACATAAAGCTGTGGAGTGGTGTGCAGTTTTCCCTGGAGACGACGGTGACGGCAGTCAAACCCACATCTGGGTCTAATCTGGACTACTTATGGCTCAATTACAGCCCTAGCAAGCCCTTTGTGGGCCAGACAGATCCAAAAGTTCATGAGGTCAATGAGCTAGACGAGAGTTGGAAAGAAGCTACTCAGTGTCCCGACGTGAGCTCATGCCTTAACGCTCCTGTTATGCTGCACAATCTAAAGCCCACTGGTGCACTTTCAAACAGGAAGTTTGTTTTAATACTCAAGTAAAAAAATTAAAAAGGAAAACAACACGCGAGTGCTTTGCCATGAAGTATAATTTCATTGCAAAAGTTATTATCTTTTTTTAATCAAACGAGGCTGCAGAATGGCCTCGAGTGCTCAAGTTTGTCTTGTTTATTCTTTTACCTATTCATCTATGACGTATCTGCTAGGAAATGACTCATCTCATTCACACAAAAAGGAGACAACATTCATTTTAGCACCATTTCTCCTCTAGAATATTGATCACAAACCAATAAATAACATTGCAACAATAATTATGTCATGAAATAAACAGTTTGTATACAAAGCATAAATAAAAACAACTGTGGTTCCATCAAACAGAGAAGGACACTTAAATGAGTCACAACAAGGAGCCAAGTGAGATGAAAGTGTTAAAAAACAACTTTTTAGATGCTTCTATGAGAGGATATATCTTTTTCATACAAGTTTAAGTCAGTATCTTTAAACTTTAGTTTTATAATGGTTCTTCAAAAATATTTGCAGTCACTATGCACAGTGCATTCGTCACAGCGTAGTCCTGTTGGGATCAGTTGTTGAAACAGAAATCTTCCACGTTGTTGAGTTTGATGGCCTCCAGCTCCTGGGCGTCCAGCAGCCTGTAGCTGAAGGACACGCGGCTCACCAGCTTCCCGCTGGACACCATCCTCACCGCCGTGTTATCGCAGCCGACCTTCAGGTGGGCTGCAGGGGGCAAGGGGGGTCGAGTCAAGTCAAGTCAAATTTATTTATAAAGCACATTTCACATTATGAGCATGGACTCAATGTGCTCAAAAATACATAAACAAACAAACAAACAAATGACAAGTTTGCAATAACAGAAATAGATAACGAGTATGACAAGAGAAAAAACAATAATAACAACCATAATTCCATTTTAACAAAAGTGCGATCACCCAGCCAACCATGAGTTTAGTCAAACGCCTGTGCAAAAAGGTAAGTTTTTAGTCTGCTTTTGAAAGTGGGCACTGTTGGAGCAGACCTTAGTTCCTGTGGCAAGGAATTCCAGAGAGTGGGACCGTAGTGACTGAAAGCACCATGAGGAGATCTAGTGTGGATTCTAGGAATGATTCTTATTTGATGATCTAAGCCGGGCATAGTGCTGGGCGGTATGACCAAAAATTTATATCACGGTATTTTTCAAAACTATATCGGTTTCACGGTATATCACGGTATTTTTTTTTTCATGCACAACTGGGTGTTAACCACATTTTCTAATGATTTGGAAAGGAATTGCTGCAGTAAATTGACTTAGAATGGCCTATTTTACTGTAATGAGGACGAAATATTGTAGAAAAACATTAATGTCCACAGTAGTATAAATACAGGTTTGCATGGCCTCACAAAATGATGCCGTTTACAATGCGATTATTTTTTTCAAGGTCCTTTTCTCATGTATTTTTTCAACTACACAAGCAATAAATCTATGGAGCCAAATCAGGGCCAAAAGTTTTGCTAATTTGAAAATAAAATTTGAACCTGAAATTTTTTTTTTACAGTTTCAGTTTTATTTTTTTCAGTATCAGATCTTTTTTTCAGTTTCAAATCTTTTTATTTCAGTTTCAAATCTTTTTTTCAGTTTCAAATCTTTTTTTTTCAGTTTCACGTCTTTTTTTTTCAGTTTCACATCTTTTTTTTTCAGTTTCACTTCTTTTTTTTTCAGTTACAAATTTTTTTTTCAGGTTCAGACTTTTGGCCCGGATCTGGCGTGGGGGGCGTGGCATCAACTGAGAGGGGCGTGGCATCATGAGTGACAGCAGAACAGAGAAGGTTGGGGACGTTCCTCACTCATGTTGCCTTCAGGAAACGTAGGTTGCAGAAGTTATCAGTAGAAGTATGAATCAACACTGTATATACACCATATTCACGTGATTGGCAATGGAAATAACTGATATTAGTGACACATTTCTGTTTGAAAGGCTGTTTTAGACCGTACTTGGCACCAATCGCAGTATAAAAGCAATAAACTATGCCAGACTGTACAGTTCAACAGCCACACTTTAAAGTTTGACATTTCCACTTCTACATACTACCAAGTACGGTCTAAAACAGCTTTTTAAACAGAAATGTGTCACTAGTATCCGTTTTTTCCACTGCAAATCACGTGAATACGGTGTATACAGTGTTGATTCATTCTTCTACTGATGACTTCTGAAACCTACGTTTCCTGAAGGCAACATGAGTGAGGAACGTCCCCCGCCTTCTCTGTTCTGCTGTCACTCATGATGCCACGCCCCTCTCAGTTGATGCCACGCCCCCCACGCCAGATCCGGGCCAAAAGTCTGAACCTGAAAAAAAAATTTGTAACTGAAAAAAAAAGAAGTGAAACTGAAAAAAAAAAGATGTGAAACTGAAAAAAAAGACGTGAAACTGAAAAAAAAAGATTTGAAACTGAAAAAAAGATTTGAAACTGAAATAAAAAGATTTGAAACTGAAAAAAAGATCTGATACTGAAAAAAATAAAACTGAAACTGTAAAAAAAAAATTTCAGGTTCAAATTTTATTTTCAAATTAGCAAAACTTTTGGCCCTGATTTGGCTCCATATAAATCAGTCTGTTTTCAAGTAGATTTTCACTTGAAATAAGTAGAAAAATCTGCCAGTGGAACAAGATTTTTTTGCTTGTAATAAGAAGATAAATCTTGTCCCACTGGCAGATTTTTCTACTTATTTCAAGTGAAATTTCAATGTGAAAATGGTCAAATAAGTTATTTTTCTGGTGTTATTTTTCTGGTGATGACTCTAAATGTTGAAATAGCAGTAAAACCACATTCATTGATGAAATGACATAAGGGATGGAAAGGAGGGATGGCAGTTTTACAGGGGGGATGATTTGGACCGTTTTTATTTCAGGGGGGATGATTTGGACCGTTTTTATTTCAGGGGGGGATGATTTGGACCGTTTTTATTTCAGGGAGGATGATTTGGACCGTTTTTATTTCAGGGGGGAGGGTGCCATCACATCACCCCTCATCCCCCCTCAACTCGAGTACTGCTCAGAGGGAACTCAGAACTTCTTCATAAATAACTCAAAAATCCCAGCGGCGAAAGCTCCGCGTCGATTTAACGTGGAACCATAAATCAGGCTTCACAGCGCGACTCACTGTGCGCCCGGCTAGTGCTCGGCGCCGTGCGCAGCTCCTCGCCGACTCCGCGCTCATATATTTAATACATTTATAAAGCCCATATATTTATAAAGCCTCACTTGGCCGAGCTCTAACGCTGAGGCCATGGTAGATTTAGGTTACACGCGGACACGCGGCACTGTTGACTTTTCCCTGCCGGCTCTGCTCACTGGCTAAACAGTCCCCACACAAACAGGGTCCAGTGGCGCTGCGTTCCGCCGCGCTGCGCGGCGCTCCCAACGTTGTGTGCGCTACTCACCGGTATTACGGTATATGAAAAATTCATATCATAAGAAAAATAAACACCGGTATTCGGTATGAACCGGTATACCGCCCAGCACTAGCCGGGCATACACTGTGCGATATTTTAAATCGTATGAGACTGCCCCATCTCACACTGCACGACTAGATCGCGGAGTTCAAAAGTTCAGAGCCCACGATTTATGTTCTCACACTGTACGAGCCGATGCTCGGATGCGACCCGTCTGCTCACACTATACGATCATAATCCTCCCGTCGGACCTTTGTGTACTGGAACTCGAGGCCGGTTTTGGGGCAGGGGTAGGCTGTTCCAACACAAACGTGTGTCCTGCCCACCTGATCAAAGGTTATGGGATCCTTTATTTTTTCATAATTATATATATATATATATATATATATATATATATATATATATATATATATATATATATATTAAAAAATATATATATATCGTTACCCCACGTACACTGCACGAGGCACGAGCAACGATTGGGTCAAAATCGGGCCCGATCAAAAAAAAGTTGCACGACTGGAAAATCGGCTCAAAACGAGCCGATAATCGCACAGTGTATGCCCGGCTTAAGGGATATATCTGGTATGTATTCAGTCAGCATGTCAACTATGTAGGAGGGAGCTAAGCCATTCATAGATTTAAAGACAATAAGAAGTACTTTCAAATCTACTCGTTGTTTAACAGGGAGCCAGTGAAGAGAGGACAAAACAGGAGTGATGTTTTCATACCTCCTGGTTTTTGTTAGAATTCTGGCTGCAGCATTTTGAATAAGCTGGAGTTTATGTAACACTTGCTTTGTTAGTCCTGCAAAAAGTGCATTGCAATAATCTAATCTACTGGAGATAAAAGCATGAACCAGCTTTTCAGAGTCTGATTGTGACAGAAAGCATCTTACTTTAGGTATATTTCTGAGATGATAGAAGGCTGTCCTGGAGACATTAGCGTGTGTTTTTGGAAGTTAAGATCAGCATCTAAAATAACACCCAAGTTTTTGACAAGCTCACAAGGTTTTACTGACAGAGGAGTTCATAGAGGGAGAATATGTTGCCTCAGAGCACTTGGACCAATTAAAAGAATCTCTGTTTTTTCTTCATTTAGCTGTAAAAAGTTTGTTGCCATCCAATACTTGATATCTGTAATGCACTGAATGAGGTCATTGACTGGGCTCAAATGATTGGCAGTAACAGATACATATAATTGTGTGTCATCAGCATAAGAATGATATTGAATATTATGATGGACCCAAGTGGTAACATATACAAATTGAAAAGTAGGGGACCTAGAATTGACCCTTGTGGGACTCCATATTGAATGCTGACAATATCAGATTCATAGCTGCCAACCGAAACAGAGAAAGATCTACCACTTAGATATGAAGAAAACCAGTTAAGAACTGAGGTCTCTGAGGCCCAAACACTGTTCAAGGTGCTGAAGTAGAATGACATGGTCCACAGTATCAAAAGCTGCACTAAGGTCGAGAAGTAACAGAATAGAGACTTTGTGGTTGTCTGTGTTAATTCTCAGATCATTGATAACTCTGACGAGGGCAGTTTCTGTACTGTGATTTTTTCTAAAACCAGACTGGTAGGCATCAAACAGGCTGTTATATGACAGATACCTGTGTAATTGCTGGTAAACAACCTTCTCCAGAATTTTCCCCAGGAATGGAAGGTTTGAAATGGGCCTGTAGTTCTCAACAGCGAATGAATCAAGGTTACTCTTTTTTATCAATGGTGTTATAATAGCATGTTTGAGACCTGAAGGAAAGATTCCAGACTGTAGGGAGGTACTATTTACAATTTTAAGTACATCATCACCAATACAGTTAAAAACATCTTTGAACAGTTTAGTGGGCATAAGATCAAGTGAGCAGGTCGCAGAGCTCAGCTGTTGTACTACTTCCTGTATGTCACTGCACTGAGTAAGGGTGAAGTTGGAAAGAGTGCTGGCACTACGGTGCTGAGCAGAGGGAGAAGGGTCACGTCCACCAGCAGAGGAAGCCGCAGTATTGTTCCTAATGTTCAGGATTTTAGATTTGAAGTATAATGCAAATTCATTACATTTATCAGAGGAGTGGAACTCAGTGGGTATTGGTCTCGGAGGATTAATACGTTTTTCAATTGTGCTAAATAGAAACTTAGCGTTATGTGAATATTTAGTGATGATTTGAGAGAAGTACTGCTGTCTAGATTGTTTTATTTCTTTGTTATAAGTGCTGAGCATATCTTTATAGATCTTATAGTCTGCCTGCAGTTTGGTCTTGCGCCACTTGCGCTCGGATTTGCTGCAGTTCCTTTTAAGGGCCCTCACTGTTTTCACAGTGACAAACTTGAAGACTCAGAGAGAAGGACAGCCTAGTGAGAATGGAGGAAAAATATCACAGAGTTCTTACTGGGTCCAGTGAAGGAGACGCAGAAGTCTGTGATGGGAAGAAGCTTGGATGTGTCGATGCTGTTTCCTCCCAGCAGCTGCACAAAATCCCCCGTTTCTGCGCATCCAGGCAGAGACCTCTGTGGAAATCGGCAAGTAACACTGGCCGTAAGCAGGATGCAGATCTGATCTCAGCACATTCAGAAGTATATTCAGTGATTTCTGGACGATCAACTAAACACCCTCCCCCAGGTGTTCCAGGTCTCTCCAAATAACAAGCCCCTTCACAAGCATGAACCCTCCCTCTGTCTCGTTTTTACCTGTTTACGCCACGAGATGGGCCGCAAGCAGATGCTGAGGAAAGTCACTGAATGTGACATGTTTGCAGACAATCACTTATTCTACCTTAAATTTCATTGACTGAATCAGCAGGAAATGTGTGTGTGATGCAAAACTTGGCAAAATAAGATGCAAACAAGATGCTTCACTTTGATTAAAGCTACTCATCTTAGAACTGTTAAATTGATTACAACAATGACAGATCGATACCTTGAAACTCTCTACTGTTAATGAATCAAAAGGTAATTTTGGTTCAAATCGATTTACCGGTACATATTCAAAAACTAGCTTTTATTTGAAAAAGGGGAAAAATGCTTCTTTAAAGGGGACCTATTATGGCATTTAATGTCTATTTTAAACAGGCCTTGAATGTCTTAAAAACAAGCTTTTGATTGTTTTTTCTAAATAAATTAGAAATTCAGCCTCTGGGCCATGTCTTTATCTTTACCGTTTCTAACCTCATTCTCTATGTGGGATTCGGAGTGGGCGGGGAGGCTATGATAATGAGGCACTGTGCTGATTGGCTGCCTGAGCCAATGACGTGATACACCGCTACGAAAAAATGGTGGAAGCTCCGGCCGGCAGAGTTAAGGCTGATTTATGGTTCCGCGTTACAGCAACGCAGAGCCTACGGCGCAGGGTACGCAGCGATGAGCACCGTAGGCTACGCTGTACCCTACGGCGTAGGCTCTGCGTCGATTTAACGCAGAACCATAATTCAGGCTTTAAGCGATGCGAGCGAGCGTCAGCAACAAAATCAATTCCATTCCTTTATATTCTATTGGACTCTCCTAACTGGCCGCAGCAACGCAGCGGTGCAACCTTTTGAGCTGAACATTTGTCGGACGCCCTGCTTCTATTTTCTTCCTGTCGCTCGCGTTGAAAGCCGGTTGAAAGCGCTGTAGGAAACAGTCATGGCTGATCCAGTTAGTTGAAATGAGAAGTTATCTATATGATACCTCCTCATTTCACTACAAAAACCTCAATAAAGTGGCAGCTGGCTGGAGGGAGATGGACAGAGAGCTTCCGATGTCACGCAGTGCGAAGCGATAGTCGGACGCTCGCGTGCAGTTAGGACAAAGTGTTTAGTTGTGGGCGTGGTTTGCATTTTGCATTACGTAACAAAAATGCGCCGAATCTGAACGGCTTGTAGAAGCCACATCAGACTGGATGGCTCATCCGGGCGGCTGTACAGATACTGCAGAATTTGGTTGCTTTCCTCCTTCTCTGAGTTGGCAGGCTGAGGGGAGACCACTTTATATATGTTAAAGCAAGAGAAAACGTGTTTTTCATAATAGGTCCCCTTTAAAGTTGTGAAACATCTAGGACAGTGTTTCTCAACCCTGGTCCTCGAGGCACCCCTTTCCAGCATGTTTTAGATGTTTCCCTGCACCAACACACCTGATTCTAATTAAAGGTCCTCATTAGCTTGTCACCAAGGTCTGCACAACTCTGTTGATGACACTTTTATCACGGTGTGCTGAAGCAGGGTAGCATCTAAAACATGCAGGACAGGGGTGCCTCGAGGACCAGGGTTGAGAAACACTGATCTAAGATACAACTCCAAAATCCAAAATATGTTCAATTTAAGACAAAGCCATTACAACCTCAGAGGGGAAAGTATATACAGAAAATCAACAATCAGAACCAACACCAAACTAAGATGCACTACAGTGGCAGCGGTGGATGTATGGAATAAATTAGATATAGATTTGAAATTATGTAGAACTTTAACTTTATTTAAAAAAACATTGAAAAGAAGGATGATTTCCTTATATTAAATTAATGAGTGGCTTGATGTTGATTTGGGTATTTATTTATTTAATTGGTGATTTGCTTTGATTTTTTAAGGATGAAGGTAACATGTAGACTGCACCTTTATTTTAAAAATCTTTCATTTTTTGAGGAATGTTTGTTATCCCTACAGAGGCAATTTGTTTTACGGGCAGTCTTTCTCTTACTTTTTGCTTTTATTTTATTAATTTAATTAATCTTTTTGAGGGTAGGCAAATAATAAGCTTTGCTTCAGCCTACCCCTTTTTCGGTCTAGATGTTATTTGTTTATTTGTATACTGGAAACTTTTTTGTTATGTTATCTTTGAACAATTGAACGTTTTCTTGTTGTCAGTTTTACTCTTGGTTTTTTATTTTTATTTTTTTTGTGTCATGACCGAAAATAAACTAAACTAAAAAAAAAAAAAAAAAAAAAAACTCTAATTCTGACACGCTTGCTTTCTAAACATTTACTGTTTTTACCCAGTTGGAGGCGGCAGGACAAGATAAGTTGTCAAATATGAGAGCAGACCGAGGGTCCACATGTGACTCGTTCATCAGTCACAAACCCAGAAGAGAAAACACCTGCAGTTCCTCTACTGACCACTAGGGGCTGGATCTAAAGGTCAATGTGGTGGGTGAATTTTCATTCCACAAATGTATGTATAATTAGTGTATTTTAGAGTTAGTGTGACAGCAGTCAATGGCGTTAACAACTGACTGTCACTGATAGCTAAGAGCGTCATTACTCTTAAAACACGGGGACATCAGTGAGAACATCAAGCTGATTTTAGTTATTTCTGAGAGACCTGTGGAGCTGCATCTTCAGGCAGTTATAGAGATATACTGTAGAGATCTTTATTTTGCTTTTATGACAACAAAATGTATACTATCTTATAGAGGCTGACAGCTGTTTTCTTGGAAATGTGACTTCAAATATCTATCTTTAAAATAAATAACATTCCTGTAACAAAGCATATGTACTTACAGTTGTGGATTTTTGGTTCTTTGAATCAAATTTGAATTTTTTTTGGATGATTTCTTTTTCTTTTTGTTTCTTATAACACAATTTTATTGTCAGTACTGTTATATTATCTTGGATAATGTTTATAAATGTTGAAAACTCTTTGCCCCTGAGTCAAAGAAGGGCAAAGCGTCAGCTGCATTTATGACTGGTTATTGGAACTTTAAAGGGAACTTCAATAAGAATAAAAATGCTAAAATGTTTTTTTTACTGAGTAAAGAAACATAGGCTTCAGGTTTTGTAAAGACATGACTGTTTTTATGAAGCAATCACTCTCTGATATGAGTTTCCTAAATTAATTTCATGTCATCGTATGAGCATTTCAAGAAAACAAGGAATTCTGAGGCCAGGTTTGAGTGTTTGCTGGCTTTTCTCACCTTGGGGGAGTTGCTGTGGTGTCCCAGGCTGAACTCCGAGATGTCTATGGCTACCGGGAATATAATGGAGAAGCTGCAGTTCCTGTGCAGCTGCGGGCTCAACATGGTGTAACGGCCCTCTGGTGACTGCGAGATGACATTACAGGCTGCCAAGACACAAGAAAAGATGTTCTTTGAAAGGATACATCACTTCACATCTGGGTCTGGTCACTGACACTTAAAAGACCGGTACTCAGATATTTTTGCTGCATGGGTTTGTTTTGTCTTTATCATTATATCTGATTTGCAAACACCAGAAGGTGGTTTCAGGGGGATTATGCAATGTTTGCTTAATTGCAAAACTCATATGAACAAGTTCATTTCAAGTTCACCAATTAAAAAAAAAATAACTGTTGCAGTGGCAGTCTGTCCCCCACGAGTGTTACTGATGATTAGACTATCCCACCAAGCTTGAATCGTCACCACACAATTGCACATGTTTTGCTGCACAAAAGGTCCATTCCCTGAAACAGCTCCATCCGAGAGCACTTGGGTTCACTTTTTAAATGAGATTTACTCACGGAAGGCGTTGATGTGTTTCCTGACTGTCAGGGTGAAGCTGCTGCCCGCACTGTGCACGCGAAAGAAGACCATGGCCACATTCTGAGAGGAGCGCACGCTTGTCTTCCCTGATCCGGAGTCACAGTAATCCAAGTAGCGCTCATATGGAAGCAGTGGGTGATCCTGGGAGCTCGGGAACTTCTCACCTTTCATCACCCAGCCGTCAAACACCTTCATACAAAGAGAAGAAGGAAAGACACTTAATGAAAGAAGGTTTAATCCTTTATGTCGACACTTTAATGACTCTTGGTTGCTTAAAGTGAGCAGGTTAACACAATATGTTAAAGGAGCCTGGTCGAATCAGGTATGGTTTCTTAATCTTAATTGAACCCACTGTTTGGTGGCATAAAAACAAGAACAAATGTACCAGAAAACCAAAAAAAACTCGCATTTCACCAGAAAACAAAAAAAATTTACATTTCGCCTACATTTTGCCACAATAAAAAACTTGCATTCCGCCAGAAAATTGAAAAAACTCACATTTTCCCAAAAAAATCACATTTTGCGAGAAAACGAACTAAAATTTCGTCAGAAAACCCAAAGCTTGCATTTCTCCAGAAAACCCAAAATAATCAAAACAAACTCCCAGTTTACCGAGAACTAATGTGGTAGCAGAGGTGTCAGACCAGGCCTCATTGGCATTATGGTTTAATGTCAAAAGGGCTGGTTGAACTGCAAGTACAAGACTACTTAAATGTAGCTATTATTAATTATTATCATCATTATTATTATTATTATTATTATTATTATTATACAGGATTCCCTGTGCATTTAACTATAATTGTTGAATATAAATGAATTATTATTGAAGAGGTGTAGCAGAGTCTTGATGAACAAATCTACCCTTAAACCACTAAAAAGATACTTGCTCATCTCCAACTGGCATGAAAAGGATTTTGCTTCCCATTTATCTTTAAATTCCCTTCCTTCACCGTATGACTTTTTATTTGTACATCCAAGACTTAATCACAAAAAGTTGCATAAATATCTTCATTTGAGTACTGCCAGATGGGTAGATCCCATCACGGTGCAGGTACCAAAATCAAGATGTACTGTGAAGCATATCGTTATGGTTACTGAAACAGAATTGTACTGCATTATACGTACATAATTATCTTTGCAAGTTCTGGCAGGACAGATAAAATCAGGTGACAGTGGTCAAGTTTGACACATCTGTGGTAGAGTGTCCATGTTTAGGCATTTCTGATAAGAAGTGGAGCTACCTTTGAACAGCCGTGCCTGGTGGATGCAGCTGATGTGAATTTCAAAGTTGTTTTTTTTCAAAACTTTGTAGAGTGTATGATTACGTTCTATCAAAAGTCATAGCACACTATTTCCAACTCAGTCTGTCTGTTTGATATAATTTGGGTTGTTTTTAGTTTGTTTATTTATACCTAATTTTTCTTCATTGACACATAAGGAGAAATATGAGTTTTAACATTTTTTTACACTTTAATATTTTTCTTAAATTAATTTTCATTTTGATGTTTGTTTTTATTTTTGCTTCATGCTTGCATGTGTGTCTTTCTTTCTTTTTATGATGGCATGAAGTAAAAATGTGTTATCATTCACCAACTCTTCCTATACCATATCAGATGTTGATGATGCAGTTTGAAGTTTTTCACATGGTAAATGTTGTCATCTTACTGTGACGAAGTCTCCTACGCCGCAGTCGATGTCAACTTTGTCAAAATCCACAGTGATCACTTCGTCTGGTTCTGCCATGAAGAAAGCGGCGCAGCTCAGCTGAGGACTGTCTGCTGAGAAGGTGAACTGACCCTCCACCGCGATCATGTCCAGACAACCTGACGGACAAAAACTTGAAGACTTGAAAGATGGAAATAAAAACATGACATGTGCTTTACATGATCAAATAACTTAATTATAACTATATTGGGAGAGTAACATAATTTGAAGTAATAGGCCAGGTCCAATATATTAATAAACGCAATTTTAAATATTTGTATGGAAGACTTACGCAAAGGACGGCGGTACATGAACGCTTCAGGCGTTTCCCTCCTGAGTTCCGAGTTGAAAAATGAATATAAGTCATCTTTTGAGATTTCGTTGTTCTGCAGGAAAAAAAGCCCAAAGTTTAAAAATGCATCTCCAAACGTTAAAGGACCAAATAAAATAAGGTTTCAAACGTTTCTTACCTCGATGTATCTTGAGTGTCCCTTGAGGACGGACAAACACAAGACCAGGACCAAGAGCTGCTCTCGGAAAGTGCGCTCCATGACGCGCATCTCTGTGTGCTCGGCTCACCTGAGCAGACAGAAGTAGCCTATATCCGTCGCTCTGCGCACAAACATGCTTTATATAAGACCAAATCTTGTTAACGACCGACCGACAGACCAACCCCCCCAGCCACCCACCCCCGACCATCTGCGTGGTTGTGACGAGAGCAAGGGGGGAAAGGAGCGAATGAGAGAAGAGATGGACAGCTGATGCCATGTGAGCGTCAAAGTCAAAGTGCGTATTAATTAAATCTTATCTCCTCCTAGACTCTCAGGAGATTCTGTGGCGTCAGTACACAGATGAAATGTAACATTTTTGTTTGTTTCTTTCTTCGTAGTTTATGGAATTAGAATCCGTGAGTATTTAAACGGACAAACCAATAATGAAGGTATAGTAGGCCTATATCATGGAAAGATGTCGGGGGCAGAAAAAAAAAACACAATAATAATCATCATTCTTTGAGGGGATAATTAGATAAACAATGAATGAACATTTCATTGAAACCATAAGATTTCATGACATTAAGACCATAAAATACCTGTCCTTGCTTATTTCGGCAAAATAATGCCCAACCACATACTGCACTAGTGTCAACGCTAAAATCCCACATCAACTAAGATATGGGGACAGATGTGAAAGACTTCCAGTGCATCTTTCATCTGATTTCATCTAGACTTTGAATGACGCACACCTGTATTACAGTAGCTAATGAAATGACTGGTTGATGATGCATACCAGTAACATCACGATGAAATCTTTTTCCCTAGCCTACTGTACACAAGCTTGTGTGACAACATATCTGTGATAACGGCACATTGTTCGTGGGTAGTGCATTGGCGAGCATGAAGACCTCACCAGTTTGTGATTTATTTGCTGAAATTGTAGGACAGGAGATGCAGGGAGGGTAATACTGAGTGAGTCAATGTTTGTAGTCCTCACAACAGTGAGGTCGAACTCATGCAACAGCCCGCCTGGTTTATGCAGCACTCTCTTTGCGCCCTGGGTACATTCACTAAGCTGCTTACACGCCTGCCGTGTGAGATATGGTCATAATCAACCCTCAGGGCCTTCGTCGCTGCAGTCTCACACTGTGAAAATACAGTACTCCAGCCAGTCCAGAGGAAGGCATCAAATGCAAAGACTCAACAGAAATTTTTTCTCATGCAATTTATTGTGAGGAAGCATAAATGTCCAATTATAACACAAAACTAAACAAGTCGCATATCAGACTGGATTAAATTAGTTATCAGTTAAGAATTACACAACATAATTTCATTTTTCTGATTACGTCACCACAGATTTGGGGCTGCGTTCAGAAATACATTCCAGCATGTGTTAAGGATAATTCCCCGATTTACTAAATTAAAGAAACTCATGACTGCTCAAAAGTTTTTACCTGCAATAAGGTACTTTAGTGGAAGTCAAGGGCACCGAGTGCACATCTTCCACCTGTCTGCATGCTGTTCCCGCCAGTCTGCAGGTGCCTCCAGCTGTTGAAAAGGTCAGTCCGTCAAATGTACAAATTGAACCTCGGTGTAATTCACTTTTAAAAGAAAAAAACATGTTTGTTTCTGCAAGATAAGCCATGTGACCCAGGTACATACAGCAGCGTAATATTAAAATTCAGAAAATCCATTTATTGTCACCTGGAAGGCAAATCCAGCACTCTGCATTATATATTCTGAGCAAAATCTCACTGCAAAAGTAATAGGTTTAAGTCAATATACCTGACGGCCACTTTAAATATATGTATCGCCATAAACATGCCGTTCATAAAGGTGAAACACACAGAGAACAGAACATAGATTGGCAGCGGGAAGGTAAAGGGCTGTTCTGCGGGTTTAGGTTTTCGACATTTTTGTCATTTTTGTAGCACTTTATATTTGACGTACAGAGACATGACCATAAGGATTTCTATCTAAATTACCATTTTTACTGCTGTTCAAACAGAGCATATCCCTATAAGTGAGTATGAACAAGATATTTTTTCCTTCTAATTTTATCTCAACTTAAAAAAGGTAGAATAAGTATTTCCACGCAATTCCTCAACACTTTTTCAACTATGCCATTTTCATGCACAGGCCTTGCTCCTACAACTGGAAACTGAGTGGGAGCAGAATTCATGATGGGGCGTCATTCATCAGGCACTGTTGGAGGGAGGAGCCACTTTTTTGTGTTTTATTGTTTTGTTAAAAATATCAACAGACGTGACATCATCGGATTCAGGAGGAACAATGCGGTTTTCGTCCCGGTCGTGGAACACTGGACCAGCTCTATACCCTCTGCAGGGTGCTCGAGGGTTCATGGGAATTTGCCCAACCAGTCTACATGTGTTTTGTGGATCTGGAGAAGGCATTTGACCGTGTCCCTCGTGCCATTCTGTGGGGGGTGCTGAGTGAGTATGGAGTCCGGGGCCCTCTACTAAGGGCTGTCCGGTCTCTGTATGATCGAAGCAGGAGCTTGGTTCGCATTGCCGGCAGTAAGTCAGACTTGTTCCCAGTGCATGTTGGACTCCGGCAGGGCTGCCCTTTGTCACCGGTCCTGTTCATAATTTTTATGGACAGGATTTCTAGGCACAGCCAGGGGCCGGAGGGGATCCGGTTTGGGAACCACAAGATTTCATCTCTGCTTTTTGCAGATAATGTTGTCCTGTTGGCTTCATCGGACCGGGACCTTCAGCATGTGCTGGGGCGGTTTGAGGCCGAGTGCGACGCGGCAGGGATGAGAATCAGCACCTCCAAGACCGAGGCCATCGTTCTCCACCGGGAAAGGGTGGCGTGCCTCCTCCGGGTGGGTGGAGAAGTCCTGCCTCAGGTGGAGGAGTTCTAGTATCTCAGGATCTTGTTCACGAGTGAGGGAACGATGGAGCGTGAGATTGACAGACGGATCGGTGCAGCGTCCGCAGTTATGCGGTCGATGTACCGGACCGTCGTGGTGAAGAAGGAGCTGAGTCGAAAGGCAAAGCTCTCGATTTACCGGTCAATCTACACACCTACCCTCACCTATGGTCATGAACTTTGGGTAGTGACCGAAAGGACAAGATCGCGGATACAAGCGGCCGAGATGAGTTTCCTCCGCAGGGTGGCTGGACGCTCACTTAGAGATAGGGTGAGGAGTTCGGTCACCCGGGAGGAGCTCGGAGTCGAGCCGCTGCTCCTTCACATTGAAGGAGCAGCATCTGTACCGGATCCTCCTGGACGCCTCCCTAGGGAGGTGTTCCAGGCATGTCCCACCGGGAGGAGACCCTGGGGAAGACCCAGGACACGCTGGAGAGACTATGTCTCTCGGCTGGCCTGGGAACGCCTCGGACTCCCCCCGGAACAGCTGGAGGAAGTGTCTGGGGTGAGGGAAGTCTGGGCATCTCTGCTGAGGCTGCTGCCCCCGCGACCCGGGAACAGATAAAGCGGGAGAAGATGAGTGAGTGAGATGAGTGAGAGTGACATCATCCAGACATCTCTGGACAACCAAACTGCTTCTTTTGAAAAAAAGACAACTTTAAATTTGATAATAAGCTATCCCTAATATTCATGTAGTTCTGCTTGGTCAGGAGCATTTAACCTAAATACAGAACAGGTTACCACGACAACCTTGAATGGTAGGTGAACACTATTTTGTATTAATTGTGGGATAATCTTAAACATGATGTTTTCATGGTAGTTGTTGTGTTGCCTAAACTTAGCTGAGTAGTTTTAGTGCCTAAACCTTACCAACTTGATTTAATGCCAAAGCTCAGCAATGATTTACTGTCAGCTCTGCTTTTTCATCTAAAAAGGGGCTGCAACATTGGGCTTCCTGCAAATCAATTTAAACCTCTTCATCCTATACTGGCTCATGCAAGTCTGCTGGAATCCAGTTCCCTTTCGTTTAAATGCAGCAGTACTCCCTAGATAGATGTGGACCCATTGTTCTCGACTTCACAACTGTCCAAAATCAGACAGATAGTCTTCATTTAGCAGAAATCCATCAGTTACCTGAGCAGGTACAGTAAAGGTGGGGTTCAGCAGTGGTCAAGCAGAAACTCCTGGCTGTGTCCCACAAACATGGACTGATACTCAGTAGCAGGTACAGTTGCACGTGATCAGTGATCTTTGCCCCTTTTGGCTTACCATACTATTATCCTGATCTCGCTCACAAAGCAGGTCTCTCTCGTGGCTGCTTTTTGCTATCAGGCTACTTAGTTCTGCAACTGCAAGGGATTGATTCGTCAAGATGAAATTACTTCCTTATGAGCTTTGTCTATTGAGATTTTAACATTGTTCATAAATATGAAACCACAAATCAGCCTTCTCCTCCTCCTTTCTTCTCTGAGCAACATTTTTTTGTAGCTTACATCAACTAGGGTATGCCATTAGGTTTGTCATGGTTTAGGGCATTGGTCGGCAACTGGCGGCCCGCGGGCCAAAATTGGCCCGCCTCCAATAATATCTGGCCCGCCAGATGACATTGAAAATCTGATAAATATTTTTTTTAATTTTTAATTTTTTTTTTTTTTTATTATTATTTACTATCACAAAAACGACAATTTCATAGAGAATTCAAAGCCTTTATTTAGAAAAGATAAAATAAACGTAGAATCTTCTTGATTCCGGACGCACACCGGATGGGAACGTGGGACGTATGCGCTTCTGAAATTACAGAGCAAAAAAAAGAAAAGGAGAAAGCGAAAATAAATTACTATTTAAATAAAATAAAGCAACAATGAATATATCTAATAAAAACAGTAATGGCAGTCTTAAAAGATTACTCACTTAATGGGAAAACTGGCATCTCCCTTCAGTCACGATCTTTTGGATGTCTGGAGATATGGATGTGACTTTAACCCGCAAGCAGTTCTCCAGATTTTTGTGCGTCAGGCGGTTCCTCTCGTGCGTCTTAATGGCATTCATAGACGAAAAGGCCGACTCGCATGTGTAGGTGGAGGGAAACATCGTCAGCACATAAAATGCGAGTTTTTTGATCCAGCTGTACTCATCTGAGCATGTCATCCAAAAGTCATCCACCGATTGCGCACTTTTGAGCGCATCACTGACGAGGGAGGTTGTTTGGAAATCAATAAGCTCCATTTGAAATGCGGCCTCATCCAACAATGGGATGGTTTCTTTAGCCAGGGAGGAGAAATCCGCACTTCGGACAGTGAGAGGGTCACGGACAAAAGCGACGATGTCCCTCGGGATGGAGTAGTCCTCAAACCTGGACTTGAAGTTGGCCCGTAGCTGTTGGATGAAATCCACCATCAGTCCTGTCACTTCTCCCCGCACCTGTGATTTTAGTGTATTGAAGTGCAGGAGCCTGCCAGTTGATAGGTCTGACTGGAACAACTCCAGTTTCCTGGTGAATGATTCCATCTTTTCAACCATGTCCACTATGGTTTTGCCTCTCCCCTGTAGCTGCAGGTTAAGCTGGTTCAGATGGCCAAAAATATCTGTTAAAAATGCTACATTGGACATGGACATTTCATCTTGGAGAAAGGCAAGGTGGTCGTCTGCAGCTCGCATCTTGCTTAATCTCAGGAATGCCTTTACCTCATCCAGTAGCGCACAGAAGCGCTCCAGCGCTTTGCCTTTACTCAACCAGCGCACGTCGTTGTGGAGCAGCAGGTCATCGTGAGTGGCATCCTCTGATTCAGACACAAGTTGTCTGAAAAGACGGTGCTGAGTGCTTGATGTACCCCTGATAAAATTAATGATGCGCATCACTTTATCCATGACCCCCTTTAGCTCCCCACTGAGCCTGGCGCACAGGACACTCTGGTGAATGAGGCAATGCAATCCGTGCGTTTGGGGCGCGATCTCCTTCAGTCTGCTCACCAGACCTCTGTGCTTTCCAAGCATGGCCGGTGCCCCGTCTGTCACGATGAGGTTGATTTTCTCAAAGGACAATGAATGCAGCCTGAAGACTTCCTCCAGTTTGTTAAATATAATTTCTCCGGTGGTGTTCCCCTCTAATGGAATTAAAGACAGCAACTCCTCCCTGAACTCCTTCCCATCAAAATATCTCACATAGACACACATCTGGCTTACATCTGTGTTGTCTGTGCTCTCATCAATGGCCAGAGAAAAGTAATTGGCCTGACTCAGACCACTGAGAATGACTCCATGCACAGCATCCGACAGTGCGTCTATGCGCCGGGTAGCGGACCTCGCAGAGAGAGGCACCTGTTTCACCGAGGCAATCACGCCATCCATTGATTTATCAGTAGCCAGCTCCTCCAAAACTGCCACCATTACCTCTTTAAAAATCTCTGCGTCAGTGAATGGTCTGTTGTGCCGGGCGAGCACCCATGCTGCTTTAAGGGACGCACTTGTCACTTTTTGTTGCGCTGTGAGGCCTCGTACCAGGATCTTGCTGCTGTGCGCATAACTGGCTGTCAGAGCTTCAAGTTTGTGCCTCCTTGTCCCTGTCTGGAGCGGATAGGCCACTTTGAAGGTGCCATGCTTTGTGTCGTGGTGCCGTCGGATGTTGTATTCTTTGCAAACTGCAACAACTTCGTTGCAGATGAGACACACAGGCTTGGCATTTATAAACTCAGGTAGGATGAAAGCATACTTCTCTTTCCACTCTTCTTTGTACGTCCTACCCTCGCTGTCAACTTTCCTCTTCAATCCTTTGGACAGTGACATTTTGTCTTATAACTAGCAATGGTTGCTAATGTCTCTGTGCGTTCCCGCGACGAGGGGGTGCTTTTCACGGCAGATGTGCTGGACACCTGTGTGTCAGTATCATCGATCTATTAATAGTATCAGCGCTGACAGACTGCAGCTTCGCCTGATTTATGGTTCCGCGTTAAAACGACGGCGTAGCCGACGCGTAGTGTCGCGGTGCGGTGTGCGTCGCCGCGTACTCTACGCCGTCGGCTCTGCGTTGGTGTGACGCAGAACCATAAATCAGGCGAAGCTGCAGTCTGTCAGCGCTGATACTATTAATAGATCCATGATACTGACACACAGGTGTTCAGCCACCGGGAGCAACAAAACTTGTTAAGGAGCATCAAACTCACTCTTATCTACGCGGAAATAACGCTAAAATATAAAGAAGGCTTCCCAAAGTGTGATCTATGGTGAAATAGGAAAATTAAGATGTGCAACTCTTCTAAAGGTGAGACATGCATTTAATTGACTTCATGGCGCCAGCCTTGGCGTTTATTATTACCCAAATGTGGAATGTTTGGGTCTGTCTAATTTCGTCAAATTAAATTTGGAGATTCACCGTTCACATTTGGTATGCGTTGTATGAGAGAGAGATGGAGAGGGCGAGGGAGGGAGGGAGAGACGTGGTCTGTACGTCGTTGTTTTTTTTTTTTTTTTTTTGCAGTTTGGGTGCACAATACACTTGTGTGTGTGTGTATTAAAAAGAGATTTTGCAGTATGTTGTGTAATTGAAACTGGTTTGCTGTGATCGTTGATGGCAAACTCATATTAAGCATTTACATCATATTGCGTTCTTGAACGGCAGTTTGTGCCCCCCCGCTGGTTATTATGTGCCCCCCAATTAGATCTGTTCTGCCGCAGACTCTGATTATCACCAAGTTACTTATGGTTTCATAACGCAGCCACAGAGTAGCGCTAAAGCAGTAATAGCACACTAATAACAGTCTGTAGCAAATTCAAGTTACTTTATTTAAACTAATGACTTTCTTAAATTACTTTTTTGTACAAGATATAATAGTATAATAATACTAGTAGCCTATAGATAAGGGGGAAAAAGTTTTGTTTAGTAGAAAAAAAACATGTTTCGCCTGATTGATGTGATGTTCTGGCCCGCCATTCAGTTGCTCCGAAAAAATTTGGCCCGAGGCCAAACTTACTTGCCGACCCCTGGTTTAGGGTTTTGTGTTATACTTTTAGTTTTCGTGTTTCTATTCGGATCTGGTTTGGCTTTAATGTTGGTGTTCTTGGGCCTTGTCTTGTTTTCTTGCCTCTGTCCTTTTCTTGCCAGTGTTTCTGTTCACTTCTCTTCCTGTTTAACTTTAGGTCTGTCTTTGTCTTGTTCTGTATTCTTTCCTTGGTCCGTTATTGTTTGCTTCCGCGTCTCATCAGCCCTGTGATTGTATCCTGTCTTGATTTTTCCTTCATCCCAGCTGGTTCGTCTGTTTTTCAACATGTGGTTGTCCTCCTTGCTTGTGTGTTTTCTGGCTCTCTGGTTTTCCCTCATTTTGGATTTTCTTTTCTCTTTTTTTTTTTGGAGGTGTTTTGGATTTACTTTTTGGATTCCTGGGGCCTGTTTCATAATGGAGGTTCAACAAACTCCGACTCAATAAACCCAGAGTTCTCGGTTTCAGCAAAGGTGTCTATAGTTGGTTTAGTCACTTCTGAATACTCAGTACTCTGAGTTACTGCCACAATAAAAAGCCATCATCAGTGGTGCTCCGATACCGTGATTCACCATGGCAACACGTAGAGAGCTGAAGTTTTAGTCCATTAGAACTAAACATTAGTTCAATCATATAATGAATATAATCACATATCCAGACAAAAAAAAAAGCAACACGGCTGCTGCAGCAAAGGAAAGACAGTTGACGGAGAAAATTGAAGAGCAAGTGAAGGTGTAGATGAATTCAAATATAAAACGACTGTTTTGTATGAATGTAGTATATTGTTGTCAATATTCATGATATTCACTGTCGGTGCTGTCCTGGTGGCGAAGATAAAAAAGTAACTTGAAATGGTTGAACACGAAGTAGATAAACACATTTCAGACAGGAAACTCAACGTAACAGTTGTATTCATGACTTCACCCAGTCACACTGATAAATGCTAAAGAGAAGTTCTTTAAAAACCATCAAGGTGTCACGAGTGCTGACACAAATGTGACATTCCATCATTCAGAAATCCCTAAAATGCGTGTTGTTATATGATCAGTTGTCTGATTAAGTTGAACTAGCTTGTGAAAAAGAAGGGTTTGGGTGGTTCTAATTCAATTTAACCTGCTCTTGATCAGAGTTTACTTCAAACTTCAAATGTAGTTTCTTAAACATGTGTTGAAGCATACAGGAACTGTTCATCTTCAACTTGACTAGATGTGATTAAAATCTACACACTCCAGCTTAAAAAAAAAGCATGATTTTTTTTTTTTTACAGAGGAACATAGAGAGCAGATGATGATTTATGTCAGTGTTTCCCAGTCCTGGTCCCCAGGACCCCCTGTCCTGCATCTTTTAGGTGTGGTTTTGAATCAACACACCTAATTCTAATTAATGGTCATCAGCTTGTCCTCAAGGTCTTCAAAAATCACAGATAAATGATTTGTATCAGTGCTTGCTAAAGCAGGGAAACATCTAAAACATGCAGGACAGGGAGTTATGAGGACCAGGACTGGGAAACGCTGCCCTCTGATGTGGCTAAATCTCCACGTTTCTGTTGCGCTAACCCATCCTCCTTTTGTTAAACCTGCCTGCTCATAGAAAATGTTTAGCAGAAAGGTTGAAGCTTGTTGAATTTCTGTTTACTCTCCTGAGTTTCACAAAGAGATGTATTAATCTTTGCAGATGGAAATGCATGGCTGTTGGTAGCCTAACCACAAGATGAATCTCGTGCAGATAACACTACATCCGATAATACATATTCAGACCATGCTGCCTCACAGGATCCAGAGCCAAGCGCCGTGCCTGGACTGTGGGAGCCTTGTATCTGCTCCCTCCTGACACTGACAAACTGCCTTCATTCACTGCAAGTTGCATGTTGGTGTAAACGTGAATCTTGTAGAACCCCATCTGCCTCCATGTTTTTTTTAATAAGAAAATTGCATTTCTTATCACATCATAAACTGCCACGCCGTACTGATGATGCACTTTGGTGCTCAGAGAATACACTGAGAGGTAGATGTAAAAGTCAAAGTTTAAAAAAGTTTTAAAAGGCTTCAGTGCTATCTCCTTCCTTTCCATCTCTTAAATTATCTTATTTTCTCCATATTTTACATACAAATTGGGGAAAACTGACTGTACTGTCACACAAGATTGAGTTCCTGAAATGAGAAAAATCTTGACCTAAATTGAGAGAATCTCTATAACTTTTATAACTTAATTTCCTGGAAAACTGATCCGTCAACCATCTCTGAACATACCCAAAGACTTTCCTCTAAATAAAACACAATCAATTAGGGTGCTCATTTGAGTTATAGGATGGTCATATTCCAGCTGCTACAGGGCACATGAAGGCTACCAGACTGCCGGTAATACGATGCATGTCCATTTAATCCAGCTACGACTGAAGTATCCACACAGCATTAATCTGATTTAATACATTTTACCTTGTACAGGTTCAAGTAGTTAGAAAATACAGTCCACACAGCTCTGTCTTAGGCCGGGTTCACAATGTGGGATTTCAGTTGTCTCAGATGAAAAAGCGACGGATGGTGCCTACTGACGACCAAAAACAGATGTAATCTGTGTTAAGGCTGCCTCTATTAACCCCAGCTGTTTCTTGTTTTCTTTGATGAAACCCTGATTGTCGCTGCTTGGGGAGGATTGGCCCAGGTCCACACACGGCTTTATCTCTGCCTTCCCCACTGGTTGCAGCCCATCCAATCACAGCTCCAGATCCAGACCACCAGGAACTAAAAGACACCTATTACCTTCATTCGGGAGGCAACTGTTTGCTGCATAGACATATATAAAGGCTAGATGACTCGTCCGCGCTGCTGCGACGTCGTCACACATTTATATGAAAATAACCAGAAACAGATAGCTATGACATGGTATTTATATTAAATCAATATTTCTATAGTATTCTTAGTAATATTTATATATACATATATATTATTACCATATAACATGTGTGTATATATATATATATATATATATATATATATATATATATATATATATATATATATATATATATATATATATATATATATATATATATATATATATATATATAATTATTATTATTATTACATTATAACATGTATGTATACAGTGGTGGACAGTAACGGAGTAAATTTACTTGAGTACTGTACTTAAGTACATATCCAGAGGATTTGTACTTTACTTGAGTATTAGATTTCTTTGGTACTTATTACTCTTACTTGAATACATTTTCAAGACAAATATTTTTACTTTTACTCGAGTAAATTTCTAGGAAGGCTGAAAAGTACTGGTTACTTTCAGGTCTGCTCTTTTTTCTTCTTCCCTAAAATCCTATTTTTAGACGGATATTGGGAGACAGGCACAGAGACAGCCAAGACAGACATGGGGAGACAGTTTGTTATGCTCTATATTGCTATATTGTACTGGTACATGTCCTCCTTGTAAAGTTAAGTGACTTCAACATTGAGTTATTGAAAGCAGAGATGTAGTTTTTTGTAAAGCAGTGGTCTTTGAGGGGGATCCAGACTTAGTGGGATGGTGCAGGTTCATTTGGTTTCAGTTCATGATTGTTAATAAACTCTGCATCATCTGCTGTCCTCTTATGATCCCATTCATTTGATTTGTTTTTGGTGTTTGTGCAGGTTTTATATAACATTGTGGTTCTAAAAGCAGCACATCAGTGCAGCTGGTTTCAAAGAGTTAATTCTCAGAAACAAGAGTTAAAAGATCCTTAAATTAATTTAGAAAAAATATAGTAATTTACTGATGTGGAAAATAAGAAATTTACTCTTACTCTTACTTTTACTTAAAGTAAATTTAAAAGCATTTACTTTTGGATACTTAAGTACCTTTAAAAGCAAGTACTTTTCTACTCTTACTCGAGTAATATTTTGACTGAGCTACTTTTACTTGTAACGGAGTAAATTTTGACCAGTAGTATTTGTACTCTTACTCAAGTACTGGGGTCGAGTACTCTGTCCACCTCTGTATGTATATGACATTATAACATGTTTATATATTATTACATTATGATGTATTTATATCATGACATTATAACATGTGTACACACATGTATGATATAAATACATCATAATGTAATAATATATAAACATGTTATAAGGTAATAATATATGTATTTATGTTATAATGTAAATATAAATATTACTAAGAATACTATAGAAATATTGATTTAATATAAATACCATGTCATGGCTATCTGTTTCTGGTTATTTTCATATAAAAGTACGTTTTTCAATGTTTATAATTATTCACAAGTATGCAGTGTTATAACTACATCTCTGACGTTCATAACAAACCAAACTGTTGGAAAATCTGTTGAGATTTGAGCAAGTTAAGGTTGTTTTGCAGAACATGCACCATTAAACACAATGTTATGAGTGAGCGAGTCTCCTGTGGCAAGATGGCCGCCGTGTGACGACGTCGCAGCAGCGCGGACGAGTCATCTAGCCTTTATATATGTCTATGGTTTGCTGGTTGTACTTAGTTTATGGTGCTGCTCCCTTTTTGTATTCAAAAGACCAATGTTTTTGTCACTTCGGGATCCTTGAGTAACTGGCTTGTTTTCAGATGGTGACTTTTAATGTGTTTCTATGTTGAGCAGCATCTCAACCCCCAACTCTGTTTAAATACATTACCCACTGGCTCTAAACTCCTGTGATTCCCTTTGTTTCGACAGCCCAACTCTGGCCGAGCTGGGTCGTAACACTGACAGAGGCAGAGATCCTACGACTGCCCCTACTGACCTGCCGAATAAAATGCAACTTGAAATGATGTATTAATGCGACTGGACGCAGTTCCTTCAACAGAATGAGAGAAGGAGGGAAACAAATAAACTAAGCTTCCAAAGACTGACAAATAATTGGGTTTGGTGCAGTTGTGGTAACAGAAGTTAACACTACGAAGATGTTACAAGTTGTCACACAATGTTTGGGTCCCTTGGCGGTGTACCCAGTACTCGAGTTGAGGGGGGATGAGGGGGGATGGCATTCCCCCTGAAATAAAAACGGTCAAAATCATCCCCCCTGTAAAACTGCCATCCCCCCTTTCCATCCCTTATGTCATTTCATCAATGAATGCTATTACTGCTATTTCAACATTTAGAGTCATCACCAGAAAAATAACTTATTTGACAATTTTCACCTGTTTCAAGTAAATTTTCACTTGAAATAAGTAAGAAAATCTGCTAGTGGGACAAGATTTATCTTCTCATTACAAGCAAAAAAAATCTTGTCCCACTGGCAGATTTTTCTACTTTTCTACTACTACTACTGAAAATCTACTTGAAACTGGTGAAAATTGTTGTTTTTTCCAGTGATTAGTCTTGTTTTAAGTGTAATGAGATTTTTTTACTAAAATGAGACAGTTTAACTAGAAATAAAACAAATATTCTTGTTAAGATTTTGCGTTTTTGCAGTGATCCATTTTACTTATCCTGTGAAGGACAGAGTCATATTGATAAGTTCAGAAAACTGTTTTTTATTGTTGTGTTTTGATGTATTTGATGTAAGCCCAATGGATATTTAAAGCTTACAGAAGGCTGCATTTAACTGCTGCTATGTCATTCCTGCAGTATTTCTGCCGGTGTTTTGGTCAGTGCTATTATTTGTAATATATTATATTATTTGTAATCAGCACAAATTATCTGTCCCCATATGATAAAATCCACCATCCCCCCTGAATTTTTTTTACAACTCGAGTACTGGGTGTACCACGCTCTCGTTTGCAAAACTGACATCCAAAGCTGCTCTCTTCTCCTGAAGTGTGACCGGGAACACGTTTTACTTTTTTTTAATTAAGCATTTTCAGCACACATAAAAGCTACCACTGAGCGGCTCATTCTCACTTTTTGTTTGTTTATGCCACCACATGCTGATGATGCAGCCTAAATCCCGGTGCATCAGGTCGTAGCTAGGACACAAGAGGACATCATTGCAGAGTCTGTAAACACTGCTCCTCCTTACCTGTTTTGGGTTTCTTTCAAAACAATGTCCTACAAAGTGTGCACAGAGCATCACCTTGCATGTTAGCTTGGAAGAAGGAGCCAAAAAAGCAAACATTTGCTGGTTGTAAATGGGCACATGACTCTGTCAAGTGTAAGTACCAGGACTCTTTCTGGGAGTATGTCTGTACAGCCGGATTGTTCCACCCCTGCAGGGCCTCTATTCACACCAGCCTGTGCTGTGTGACTGGTATGCCGGTTGGAGCAACATAACCCTTTTGCCCGCCGTACATCCTTGGGTGGTTGTAACAGGGGCATAGCGGGGATGAATCAGTGCCGTGGGGTTTGGCATAGCTGAAAGATGTAAGTGGCGGTGTGAGGATGGATGTAAACTCCATGGGGATAAGTCCATCATGGACCCAACGTCCTTAGATGTGTTTATAACAGCTGTAAAGTGAGAACAAGTTAACATGGAGGTCAATGGAGATTCACTCACGCAACTCTTTGATTGTTGCCACCTGTGTCCTGTCGTGCATGTGTGTGTGTGTGTGTGTGTGTGTGTGTGTGTGTGTGTGTGTGTGTGTGTTTGTGTGTGTAGTCCTGTGCATCTTTTCTTCTTATGTCAATGACTGTTTCTTTGAGTTTGTAGCCTGTATTTTGAGTAAAACAGAAGCTAGAAACATATTTCTCATCACATGTTGTGTTCATGTGTTTCCATCTACAGCTTTTATCAGTTCTTCTGGACTGCGCCTCCAAATGTGAAGGTGAAGATGTGGCAGGACCTTTAATCATTTATTAAATGTCCCACGTTGGTTATTCATGTCTTACATCTTCCATATTTGGGTCCAGCTCACATCACCACGTCACAAAAATCAGTCTGATCTGTTGTATGCATATTTAAAGACTGATTAAAACAAAAGTAGCTGCAGGTTAAAGCAAAATATTTAAATAAATGTATCACTGACGGACTCTCAGGTATAGTATTTTTCCTTGCTTTTAAAATTCTTAGAACGATTTCAATTTATGATATTTGGAGGTGTAAAAGTGATGGAGAATCAAAAGGGCATTAGTTAAAACTCTGCACCTGTAACATACAAGACACATCTTCATTTTCTTGATGCGCATTTACACATTCCAGTTGATGAAAACTGCATGTGTGACATTCCTTTGCAAATCCTGCTTTCACCGTGTGTGTGTGTGTGTGTGTGTGTGTGTGTGTGTGTGTGTGTGTGTGTGTGTGTGTGTGTGTGTGTGTGTGCGCGCGCGCGCGTGTGTGTGTGTGTGTGCGCGCGCGTGCGTATGTATGCGTGCGTGCGTAAGAGGGTTTCAGTTCAAGCATGTATAATTCAGATTTAGATAAACAAAGGCCTGCTTATGTCATAGCAACGTAAAAGCCAAATATTCTTTCAGGTTAAGCAGAAGAGACTGAAATCCAGCTTCCAGGTAACAGGATGAGAGCACATTCAGCATCTGAAGCTTCTGTATGTTCCAGGAAAGGTTTTACCCGTCAACACTTGCCATGGTGTCATTGTCATTTGTTGGACTACTGTATATATATATTTTTTTTTTTTTTGCAGTTTCCATTATTTTCTAAGCTGACAGGCTGTCCTCGATGGTTTTGTTGGTTGTACAGGAATGGTTTCACTTCCTTGATCACGTGACAGTCTTTCATGACGCTGCATTAACAGCATCAGGAGACAAAAGTGTCTGCATGAACCTGTTCATGCAGACACTTGAGATGAAATCTGACTGTCCTTCTCTGCCCCCTGCTGGCTGCTGACAAACCTGCAACGATACGACGTCACTTCATCATTTTTCCTTAGACCAGGGATCGGCAACCCAAAATGTTGAAAGAGGCATATTGGACCGAAAACACAAAAAAACAAATATGTCTGGAGCCGCAAAAAATTAAAAGTTTTGTATAAGCCTTAGAATGAAGGCAACACATGCTGCATGTTTCTATATTAGTTAGAACTGGGGGGAGATTTTTTTTTTTTCATTATGCACTTCGAGAAAAATGTTGAAATTCTCGAGAAAAAAGTCAAAATGTCGAGAAAAATGTCGAAATTTCGAGATTAATGTTGAAGTACAAGTTGAGAAAAAAGTTGAAATGTCGAGAAAAAAGTCGAAATGTCGAGATTAATGTACAATCTCGAGAAAAAAGTCGAAATGTCGAGAAAAAAGTCAAAATTTCGAGAAGAAAGTCGAAATGTCGAGATTAAAAAGGAAAGGAAAAAGGAAGAAAAAAAGAGACAAAAGGAAAAAAAGAAGAAAAAATTAAAAAATGAAAAAAGGAGAGAAAAAAGAACAAAAAAAAGAGTAAAAAAGAGAAAAAAAAGAAAAAAAGGAAAAAAAAGAAGAAAAAAAGGAAGAAAAAAAAGGTCAAACATTTTTGAAAAAGCTCCAGGAGCCACTAGCGCTAAAGAGCCGCATGCAGCTCTAGAGCCGCGGGTTGCCGACCCCTGCCTTAGACTGAATACTTCATTACGTTATCGATGAAAGTTATTTCATTTATTTACTTTCTTACCAAAATCTTTTTTTTCATTTTGAAATGAATACAGCTTATATCTTAAACACTTGCAATGGGACAGAGATGTGGGAAGGAAGGGAAGAAGGAAGGAATAAACAAGGAAGAAAGGATGGGCCAGTAGGAAAAATGAAAAAATAAGGAAGGGATAAAAAGGAAGGAAGGAGGAAGGATAAGAGAAGGAAGGAGGCAATGCAGGCATGATGGGAAGATGACACAAAGGCATCAAGGATAATCAGACCCCATCACGTGTCAACACAGTGGAGGCAGTGCTGCAGTACAGGCACGTAGGGTTGCTAGTGGAGCGGGTTCACTGGTGTTTATTGATCATGTGACGGCCGGCCCACGTAGGGAGAAGAATCCTGATGATTACAGGTTAACAACACGCAGATGGATGATGAGCCTGCATTTACTGAGGAAAGAAAGGGAGACTTTTTGAAGGAAAATAAATTGAGTATTCTTCAGTGGTCTGATCTCAACCCAACAGAGCAGCTTTACAGTTACTGGAGACCAAACCGAAGGCATAAAGATCCAGAAACAAGCCGCAGCTGAAGGTGTGATGAAGCATCTCCATGCAGGGAGTAAATTCAGGACCTGGTGACGTCCATGGACTCCAGGCCTCAGTCGTTCATTGACTATGATGGGTTTTCACCCAGACTTTAGAAACAATGGCTATATTTACTCAGGGGTGTTTCCAGACCCCATGGGGGCCCTAGGCAGGAGAGACCATGGACCCCCCCCAGAATCATGATGAATGGAGTCCAGGACCACAGATCAGTAACAAAATCTTTTATTAAACAATTAAGATATAATATAAATAATAAGTAACATAACTATTTTAATGCAAACTTTACATACCCGCTAACTTATTATGTTGCTATGAATGTGTTTAAAAGAAAATGGCTGAATTCACTTTACACAGACTTTAACGTTCAGTAAACTTGCTCGTTGGATGACTAGCAGCTGCACTTTTTTATAATGTAACACGCATAGCTTAAACATTCCCACTTTCCACTGACCTCTTTCCATCCTAATCTTGTTTTTTTTTTCTTTTCATGAGCCCAGAGGGATATGTTTGCTTCTTTTTTTCAAATGTAAATCACTCAGTGCATCTAAATAAAGCTATTGGCAACAGTCTAGCTAAGGATTAAACTGAAGGTTCAGAGAAATCCAAGTATACATGCACGAGAAGATAATCAATTATTGAGTGAGGTGCGTTCGACTCCGCAACGCTCAGTGGCGCCACAAGCACCTTCGAATTGGCGTTTTTCTGGTACAATTACCGGTAATAAACAAGCGCAAAGGACACCAACATGCAAAAATATGTACGCTAATGATGCAGCAGCTCTGTAAATAAAAAATGTGTGCATAAAAAGCCTGATCGTGTTGCAGGTAGGATGCATGAAAAGTCTCCCTCTTCTTCTTCTGGTACCGTGTTGTTGTGATCCCGTGACTTTTGTTATTTCCGCGACACGTCACTTCCAGAAGGGGGGGTCCAGGGGCAGTCAGTAGCTCGGATGATTAATAACTCGGATTAGGACCGCATTATCTGGCACTAAAAGTTTGACCTCAAGAGATTCAGTTTGGTTTGACTACAGCCCGACTAAGATGTATAGGCCTACATGGCTTTTAAAACTTCGATATTGGTTGGATTAAGGCAAGAATTGTGACTTTCTGTTAGTGCATGAGATTCTTGACTGTCATTGCAGTGTCTATGGGGGGTTTCAAGCTGTGTCGCAGATATGGAGCGATGTCAGCCATCTGTCGGGGCCCCCTACTATCAACTATCCAGTGACAACTTGGGGAGGGCCCCGTACGGGGCATTTCTGACGCGTTGTCGTTGCAACGTCTAAAGTTCCATTATTTTTTGTTGACGTCAGCCATCCCTCGGGGCCCTAGACAATTGCCTGGGTTGTCTGCCCCGTTGCAGCGCCTCTGTGTTTTCTATCCTATCAACACTTTTCAGCCCCTGAAAATCTTTTTTTTTTTTTGGAAGCCTCTGACATTAAAACTGGACCTAACTCCAATTAGCACCTCAGTTTTGCTGTAGTTATTTCTCTCCATTTTTAGATTAACATTTTGAATACTTTGCAGTTTTAACCATTTATTTTTGTAATGCTCTGTCACCTTACACACTCTCATCCTTCGTAAATGTGTTTGTCGCCATCTCTGAAGTTTGTGCACCGTACTGTATTTCTGTCACGTTTTCATTACTGTGCGTTCAAGAGTCCATGTTTTACCCGAGCGGATTTCAGATTTCTTCAAGGTTTCGGTCCGATCTAACTATTCTGTCAGGTAGAAAGCAAGAATAAACAGCAAGACCTCTTGTGCGCAGTAAATTCATCATTCGCTGACTAATTCCAGCAGCTTTTGTTGCTTATTAAACAAACCAACAGTTTTGCATGTGAAGCTGTAATTTAAACTGCTAGGACACAACTGTTTTCTCAAAGTCAAATATCAGCTAAAATAATCAGTAAAATATACATTTGAACTGTCAACAACAATCTGAACATGTGCATGGCGCTACAACACATTGCTCAGCTGCATGGAAACTCATGAATTATGACTCAATACGTCTTTAATGAAAGCTGATCAGGAGTTCATCTTTGTGATAAATTCATAATGATTAGTTAATGATCAGATCTATATGGACTAATGAAGGAAGAAATCGGGGACTAATTGCTAATTAACCATTACCTAATGATGAGGGACAGAAATTATAATGAAGTTATGGTTGATTACCTGTTAGTTGCTCAGTATGACGCTACACTTCGCTGGAAGGGACATGAAATGTGGTTTCATCATGCCGGAATATCACTTTGTTAGTAAGTAAAGGGACAATAAGTAGTTTTGAGGAATTTTGTGTAGTTTTTCAAAGCTGCTTTACTCTTGATAAAAGATGTCAGAACCACAGTGTGACTCAGAAAACCTGGCCTTTCCTCTCAGGCTTGTGACATTGAGTTAGGAAGGACATCAGGTGTAAAACATCTTCTCAGATCGGTGTTTCTTTGCTGTGGTGACCAAATCTGTCATAGGAGAACTAAATAATAATAAGACAGGAGTATTCTCTAGTAACTTGTCTTTATGTAACAATGGGGATCTGACAATAATGGTCAATTATCAATGTTGTCACTGATTTGGTCCTCTGTGTTTCATAAAGGTCATCCAGCTTTCATTGGTATTCTGCATTTGCTTTCAGCAAAATTAGGCCAAAGTAAATTTGATATCTTGTACTAATCAACTAAGACAACAAACAAATTCAAGAAAGTTATGACAGAATAAAAGAACAAGAGTTACTGAGTATGAAAATGGATGAGTAAATCTTAGTGTCATAAAACAGACTTAATTTACTTAACTTAATTTTTTCGGGACAGAAACTTTACCTTTATCTATACGTCTCCATGTGTTATAGTAATGACATGCAAGGGTGTCTGCAATCTACTGTTTTTTTGTTTTGTCTCCTATGGTATGTGTGTGAGTGTATGTGTGGGTGTATGTAATCTTGCCGTTTTAAATGTGTCTTTTTATTCTGCACTTTAAGGATTTGTTATTTGCACTTTAAGGGTTTGTACTGCCAATTTCGTTGTACCGATTTATATTGAAATAAATTAACTTTTACACCATATTCTAGTTGAATTATTGAAATAAATTAACTTTTACACCATATTCTAGTTGAATTATTGAAATAAATTAACTTTTACACCATAGTCTAGTTGAATTATTGAAATAAATTAACTTTTACACCATAATCTAGTTGAATTATTGAAATAAATTAACTTTTACACCATATTCTAGTTGAATTATTGAAATAAATTAACTTTTACACCATATTCTAGTTGAATTATTGAAATAAATTAACTTTTACACCATATTCTAGTTGGATTATTGAAATAAATTAACTTTTACACCATATTCTTCACCTGTAGGCTATATTATACATTTGGGCTGATGTGGACATAGTAGCATAGGAGGATATTTCAGTTGCTAGTATGGTTGGCTGTCTGTACAGTCATGCAAGTTCAATGCTATTAAAGCACTTTAAACTTGAAATCAAAGCATATTGTTTTTTTATATAAAAATTTTATATAAAAAATAAACACATTTTTATTCAGTTTAGAAGTTTGGGGGCTTTTTTCTTTTGGCTCCTGCGCTGCTGAAATCAGGGCGTCCCTTATTTCTATTTCTGAAAGGTGGCAACCCTAGATACAATGACAATAAAGACAATTCTAATTTCCACATTAACAGGGCCCCAGGTGTATTTTTAACCTTACTCTTTAATGGAAGGCTGTCTGCAGATCGCAGCACCCATCATGGTAGTTATGGCTGTGATATAGTTCAGATAAAGCCGGTCTACACGTGTGAAGGTCGTGTTGTCGAGGACACTAGGGCCGCCCAGATTCCGAGCCTGCCAGGTCTTATCTGAATGGAGACGTTGAAGAAGTTCAGAGGCCCGACTTCGACCCTCACAGCCGCCTGTCGGAACCGCTCCGACACGTCTGCGCTGGTGACGCTCGGGCCGGGGATCCCGTGAGCTTCTGCTCCCCATCAGAGTTCCCTCTGAAGGACGGTGACAACGTGACTGCAGAGACATGAGTGGACAGTCAGCGGAGGCGTTTCCCTTCAACGGACCTCTAAAGGTAGGAGTCCAGTAAAAACAAAAAACAAAAACAAAAAAAAACTACTAACTTACTAAACTTAAAATGTTCACAAGAAGTCCACATTTCTTGTGTACTTGATGTTTATTTACGTCAGGTGTGAAGTGTTTTAACTGTCAGCAGCAGGAAGGGGGATAGATAGGCCATATTAGGGGTGCTTTTCATCGTTTTTATTGTGGGTAGCATGCAATATAATCCTATGATAACTACCGCTCACAAGTTTAAGAAACGTTTACTTGTCGCTTTATTTTGCTGGCATGAAATGTTGATTTGAGAAGCACCTGAACGTGAACAGACCGGCCACCAGAGGGCCCACTCAACAGCGATAAGAAGATGGTGCCAGACACAAAGATCTGGTTTATTTGATGTTTCTTTTTTTGTCACTTTGTGTTTATTAGATTTTCAGTTTTTTTTACAACTGCACATTTTTACCAGATCACAAAAATTATCTGTATATTCACCGTGCAACAAACAAACAAATAAAAATAAAAAGTAGAAAAACAAACATAAACTTGTGGGTTAGCACATTAATAATCTATCCAAAAAAAAGAAAAGAGGAAGAAAAAAAAAAGAGGCCCGCATCCTTATGCTTTCTGTAGATAAAATGTCCACTTTTGCCATCTCTTCTCAAATAGCCCTTCCCTCAAACTCAGGATATGGGTCAGTCTTTCCATCGTCCATATTTCTTTAATAATATCTAGCCACTGTTTAAAAGTAGGCGATTCAGGTTTATACCAAGCTCTAGTGATGGTTTTCCTAGCAGCTGTAAAGAGTGTCTTAACCAACCAGTATTTTATGTTTCTAAAGAGTTTTCTGAAGTAGTGGAATACAGAAGCGTATTTCATTTAGTTGAATGAATGAAATGACATTTTTCGGGATATTCTTTTCTGTTTTTCGTGGTATTTTATTTTTCTTTGGACCTGTTTTTCTTGATAATATTTTCTGCCCTGCTTTAAGAATAATTGTCCATGTTTTTTGTGCTAATTTGTATACGCCCTGTTTTTATTTATCATTTTTTTCTGTTTTCGAGGTAATTTTTTCCACCCATACGAGATTCCGTCTCCTCATCTGCACACCGTGCGGATCCAATATATTGAGCAGTCTCCTGATCCTCTCTTGGGCCACCAAAAAGCCAGCCTGAATGCATGTCATTTGCATGATCTTGTATCCATGGAGCATGTCATACCTGTCCAACTGCTCCTGGAGAAACATTGCTATGTTGAGGAGATCTGAACTGGCTTTCCGTCTGAACAAGTCCCCAGGTGTCTGCGTAAAGTGGACAAACTAATGGTAATACCATCTATATGGGTTAAAGACAAAACTACCGTATCTCCCAGTGTGTTAAACCCAGGTCAAAGTAAAACTTTGCTCTCAATAAAGGAATGCATGTGCTTTCTAAACCGGGGGGTGGGGGTGGGGTACACCAAAAAACAGGGTGGACAAATTACCACAAAAAACTGAAAAACAATTATAGCGTGTTTGTGTATCCCTGTGTTAGAACTGCTTATCCTTGATTGGAATATTTTTGTGTTTACAATCTGATTTTGATAACTATTTCCAATTGCCATATCTGACCAAAGGGTCTGACGTTTGTTGAGGTGGCTGGAGTAGTTTGAGATAAAACATGACAATAAAAATGCAAATAAAACAAAACCAACCTTAATGCTAATAACAGACCCCCAGCAGCACAGTGGACTCTTATTTCAAACAAGCGACTGCATATGTTATCGTTTGTAGACTCCTCATGCACAAAAAAAAGAATAAAAGAGGAAAAATTGGGCCCCAAACCATTTTTCATTGGATTCAATTTCACACGTAATTAAATCATTCTATGTAACAAAACCATATCAATGAGATAAAAAAATGGGGTCAGCTGGTTCCATATTGGCTCCATGGAAATCGCCTGCTTAGGTTACCGGCCTGTGGGGTTTGCCCAAGTGGAACCTGGATAATACACCCATTTTGGGTCCCTGCTCGTACCTGAACATAACCACTGCCTGCAATCCACACAGGAACACATTTATACCTCAGATGGGCCTCACATATTAAAGTTCACAAATTAAAAACCAAAGGTTGAATTAATGAAAAAAAAACAAAAAACTAAGAACTTTCTCAAAGTCTTAATTCACTTCAGCTGTTAAAATGCGGGTTAAATGCTGCAGTGTTATTTATTACTAATTATGCACTTCTCAAAAGTACTAATTTTCACTTCAGAGTGAAACTGTCAAGAATATACTGAAAAGTGATTTTTCTTTATTTTATGAGTGCTTGAGTTCCAAATGTCTTTCTTTTTTTTGTTATTTTGTAAGAAACACGGACCAAAACTATATCCCTTCACATGTTAGGAAGTTCTGTTTAATACTGCCTGTTACCATGGTGACCAGTCCTGTTTCATCTGCAAGCAAAATCTGATTGAAATGCATGACTAAAAGTTGTGCTGTCATGAAAACAATAACAATAGCATGCCTGCTGTCGCACGATAATATATTCTCTTTTTTGAATTATTTACGACTTGTCGTGTGTCTTGTGTGTTAAATATTCACTTACTCTTTTAGCTGCTGTTTGTAAAACTGGGTGGACGATGAACTCTGAAACAGACTCTAAAAAGACTCTCAAACAGACAAAAGAGGCTGGGACCTTAAGGTTGTCAGATTTAAATAAAACACACTAATATATATACAGTAACATATACATGAATGTGTTATTTATACAGATGTGTTATTTAACATACTGTATACCGGTAGACTGACAGAACTGTTCTGATGTATGGGGATGGTCATGATACACTGTAAACAATGAAATAAATAGATAACCAATATTTTTTCTATGAAAAAAAAACACAGGAATGGGCTGTGTTTTTTCTGGGAGCACATAGAAATTGCCTTCCCTACCTTTAATAGTTCCATGCAGTCATGTGACTCTTTGTAACTATATATAAAAAACAATCACAAGTGAATAAATACATGATTTATAAACTCTTGATTGATTATTTGATTAATGCATGTTGGTTAAATGTTGCTTCTGGTTGAAGAGAAACAGTGTTACGGTAGATACAGTATAAACTGCTCTGTTGCTGCTCATGCCAGGCTGCACGATTTAGCGGCTTGTTGCCTTTAGGGATAGTCTCAGAAATGTGTGTTTATACTGCAGGGGTGTTGATATCGGTGCAAAAATGCCACCTGCATACCTGTCAAGTTTTGGATTTAAAAATAAGGGACATTTTCCGTGCTGTCCCACCAGTCCAACCGAGGTCCAGTATCTTATATTTTAAGACAGGTTTACAACAAATCTAAAATATCATCTTGTCAACCACCTACAAACAATTATGTGCTCAGAATCTGACAGGCCGACCTTTGTTGACACTGAAATGCTGTGGACATTCCTATGTATGTAATTCCTATAATAGAGCCTAAATGAAAACACAAAATTGAATTAAAGCACATTTATTTATTTTAATTATTATCAGTTTATTTACACGTTGATCATCTTCAAGTGAAACATTTACATTTTCACTCATGTGGCCCTCTGGCGTTCACTGACTGATTACACAGACGCATGTTTCTGAGTCTCCAGCTGCTGCTGCCGACGGATCTGGTTCCTTTCCCCGTGAGAGACCCTAAAGTTGCAATTAAACATCTTTCAGAACACCTCTCTCGTTACATCCATCCATCTCTCATTTGTTGTTCCGAGTTTGTTCCCGTTGTTGCCATTAACCTCACGAGAACTGCCACCCAGGCTACAGCAAGCAGCAGTTCTCATAGGCAAGTAAGGATTCAGTTTGGAGAGGCACAATAATGCTTTTTTAAAATTATTATAGTACAAAAAAATGAAATTTACAGGATAAAACGGGAAGACGGCTGGAAAGAGGGGTTAAATACGGTAGTTTCCTAGGGAAACAGGAGACTTTACAGGTATGGCCCTGTGCATGCTGGTATCGCAGAGTCATATGTTACTTTTGCATCCTGAAGGTGTCTTTTTACATTCTTCCAGTCGAGCTTCGTCAAAATAAATATCAGTGTCAAGCGTCTGATAAGTGTGCAAAAAGTATATAAAAAGTATTGTTTGTAAAAGCATCTCCATCTGCTCTGCCCAGCTGGCCTCCGGCAGCAGGGTCCCCCCTTATGAGCCAGGTCCTGCTCAAGGTTTCTTCTTTTTCCGTGCCGCTGTTTGGGTTAAGGTTTTTCTCCCACTAGGGGAGGTTTTACCTGCCAGTGTTTAAGTTAAGTTTATTTAATAATTGCTCAGGATTATGTTCTGGGTCCCTGGAAAGTTCCTAGAGACAACTTCTATTGTAATACATGCTATATAAATAAAATTGAATTGAATTGGTCGCTACCAAGGTGTTGTAAGTCCATATATGTCAACTACCTATGTACTGTCAATAAATGCAAAAGGAGGAGCATTCATGGCCTTAACTTCTAATGGCTGCAATGAAATTGGAAGTTTGGATCCAAATCTGCATGAAAAAAACTTTGCCAGACTTTCAGGTAGAAACCACCTGGAAGATCTACTCTGGGAAGCAGATGAGCTCGGCTTAGTCAGACGTGTTATTATTTAATTTGTCGTGTGCATCTTTTAGTTAAAAAGTGAAAAACTGAATGAAATAATGTGATTGGATCTGTTCAGTAGGACCTCTTATATGGATACAGGGGTCAGTCTGTGTCAGTGTGTTCAGACGTGTATGTTGTTAGCGGAACCAGCCAGAATTTGCCAGTTGGAAGTTTGATTCCTTCATGATTGACAGATTGATTCTGAGAAATAAAACAGCCGAGAGGTTTGGACTGTTTGGCACTCAGGGCTTTAACGGTGGCGCCGAGCTAACACAGCCGCTGGCTTCTGTGGCCCTGGTTCTGGATCTGGTTCTGGTGCTGGACTCTATGTCGGTGCTGAGGAGAAATGGCAGCCTGCTCTGTGTTTAGCTGCTGCCAGAGTACTGCTGAAGTCCCTCATATGAGCCCAATTAGCGTGAGTTAATTTGAATATCAGAAGATATGACGGTTCTTATTGTCATTGTACAGCCGGCAATTAAAAGTGCCACCTCTACAGGTCCATTAAAAAGTAATAAGAATATGACATTTTAAAACACCATTGGATTGGGGTTAGGACATATCTATTTCAAGTAAATACATGTAACTCTTGATGAACAAGCAGAATTAATTGCATGGCTGCAGGTTAGGCTGTCGTTCATCATTTTCTTCACCACTAAATCAAATTCATCCAAAACTGGGAGAAAAAAGTTAGCTTTTTTATTACACTGTTCTTTCAAGATTCATCCTGGGATGAAGTTAGAAAGCATAAAAAACACATTTGCTATCATTCGTCAACTAAAAACCAAATATTCAATGGCACCAAGATGCAACAAGAGAACATTGGAGCTGAGACAGTAGGTGTAGTCCACTGAGAGCAATAAATTAATGCTCATTAGTTCAATTCAATTCAATTCAATTTTATTTACATAGCGTCTAATACAACAGATGTTGTCTCTAGACGCTTTCCAGAGATCCAGAACATGAACATAAACATAAACATAAACATAAACATAAACATAAACATAAACCCCCGAGCAATTATTATATAAACAATGGCTGGTAAAAACTCCCATATTGGGAGAAAAACCTTAAGCCAAACAGTGGCAAGGAAAAACTCCCCTTTAGGAGGGAAGAAACCTTGAGCAGGACCAGCTCATAAGGGGGGACCCTCCTGCCGAGGGCCAGACTTGGGGAGTCAGGGACGTCGACAGCACACAGCAGGCAGGTGGAAGCAGCAGCGGGATGACCAGAGGTGGGGGGGGGGGCGTCAGCAGCACACAACAGTCATGTGGAAGCAGCAGCGGGATGACCAGAGGGGGGGGGGGGGGGTGCAGGCAGGCGGAAGCAGCAACAGCGGACATCCACGTAGGCAGGTGGAAGAAGCAATGGGATGACCAGAGGGGGGGGAGGGCCGGGAACACAGGCCAGAACGTAGCTCCCGAGGCTCCGGCCTGCAAACATACACAAAAGAGAAAAAAGGGGGGCCGGCACAAGAAACTACAGGAACGATGGACAAAAATGATAGCTATGAGATATTTATAATAAATAAAAACGGTAATGGAGAAGAGAGGCAGGGAAAAGGAGAGGAGAAGAAGGGTGAGAGGCACCGCCCAGCGGATCATGTCGGTGCCCCCCTACAGCATAGGCCTATAGCAGCATATCTACCGCAAAGCTATATTTGAGACTAACTATTATAGTTTTGTTCTATAGCTGCGACTATGACTACTGACTCTAACACACTAAAGTTTACACTACCTAGAGATTTACCAACACCAGCTAGAGGTTTACTAAACACTAACTATAGGCTTTACTAAACAGAAAGGTTTTAAGTTTAGTTTTAAAGGTGGAGGTGGTGTCAGCCTCCTTAACCCAGATTTGAAGTTGGTTCCATTGTATGGTGCCTGATAGCAGAACGCCCGCCCTCCAAATCTACATTTAGATACTCTAGGAACTACGAATAAACCTGCACCCTGGGAGCGGAGAGCTCGGCCAGGAACATAAGGCACTATCAAATCTTGTAAATACTGCGGAGCTAAGCCGTTTTGGGCTTTATATGCAAGTAATAAAATTTTTAATTGAATTCTGAATTTTACAGGTAGCCAATGGAGCGACGCTAACACTGGAGAGACGTGGTCTCTCCTGCTGATTCCTGTCAGCACTCGTGCTGCTGCATTCTGGATCAGCTGGAGCCTATTCAGCAAATTACTTGGACATCCTGCTAACAATAGTTAGCAACATAGCATTAGTAGTTATTAAATTACATAATTTGTCAAAAAACTTAATATCCACTCCTTTAATCCCTTGTTTTTGAGTAGTGTTAAAGCATAATAACAATATAAACTAGAACGGCAGTCAGTTATAGGTCCAAGTCAGGGTCCAAGCCCGCATGCACCGTCCTCCCCGGCCATCGCCAATCCCGCCAGGAGTCGTCCACAGCCGTTGGGGCCTCTGGTCGCTCCCACTGCCAGCTATGGCCAGTCTAAACATCAGGACAAGAGTTGCTGATAACAGGATATTTTATCAGGATAGCTGGGTCAGAGGTCGGAACTGGAGAACTCACAGATTTTTTTGGAAAGGCTTAATTTGAAGTCAGGCAACAAAACTGCATTAGATCAATATGGTGCTTTTGTGATGATATAATTCAAAAGAGAACTCTACCCACCCCTGGTGGTGGAGAGCAAAAATGTGACCAATTCATGTACAATGACATTTTGACAAATCATAATCAAACTTGGTAGGTTTCACAAGTTGTATTCAAACAATCAGTGTGCCAAGTTTGGTGTTAAAAGAGACAGCAGGTAAAAGGATACTTTAATTGACCTAATTTATATAACAAATCAAAAGAAGATGATTTAACATAAAGATATCAAGAAAAGTGTACCTGTTTTTCAAAAAATCAACTACTGAACCGTTGCAGCAAATATTCTGAAAAAAAATGTGAAATGACAAGAACGGTGTCTGGTATGCTGATAATTATTTTAGTGTGCTTCCACACAATATTTGAGAAACTAAAAATCCCATTGTGATTTTTGGGCCTCATAGCTGAAACAAAACACAAAACAAAAAATAGCAACAATGGTTAAAAATTCATAAAAATATTCACACATAATAGACACTGTGTTTAGATATTTCAGATTTTTTGTGGTTCCCTTCAGAGTGATATTTTTACGGACTCTATTATGCATTTTATGGCAAAATACAAAAAAAAAAATGCTATGCTGTACTGCTTTGATGAATCTTTACCAAAATTAATATTAGGAGAATGACTGGAGCAAGTTTGGTGTCAATGGCATAATCTGTCACGAAGATACACTTCTTGAACTAATGTGCATACTTCTGACCAAACAGAGTGAGTAACATTTCTATGGAATAAAACTCAGAGTGTATCAAATGTTTGGCATGATTCATCTTGAAAATATCAGCTCTGTAGCACAAACGGCTGATTTTTAGGGATTTTTCCAAATGTGGATCTCACGTTCCTGAAACAGCGTTTCAATCTGGTTGAGGTCTGGCATTTGAGGAGGTCATTTCAAATCTTCTATTGTGTTATTTTATAGCCAATCTGGTGTGAGATTTGCTGATTCTCTATTCTCAGCAGAGGCTGTCTTCCGTCAACCCTTCCAAGCAAACCATACTTTTTTAGTGTTCTTTTAGTTGTGCTACCAGGACTTTAGCATTGAACGTGCTCAGTGAGGCCTGTTGGCTCAGAGATGGAGCTTGCAGTAAACTTGCTGTGACATCTAAACTCAGTAAGACTGGCTTCTTTCTTGAAAGCTCTCCACTTAAATATTTTTTCTCATTGTAGTATGAAACAAACCAACATATAATGAGTTGAGGGGCAGGCTATTCAAAACAACCAAGATAGTTACAAAATTGATCATAACACCTTCGATCAACAAGTTCTTCCTGCAAAACCGACAACAATTTTTCACCTGCGTTCCTACTCCATTGTCCGCCAGTTGTTACTGTCTATATCCTCATTCCTCGGCTCGGTTGTATGCCTACCCAATGGAGTCCTGAAAGTTTTTTTTTTCTTAATCCGTTAGTACAGCCCCCTGGAAATCAAAGTTGAACATGTATTGAAGAGGAAACGAATAAGGATTGCTGGCCAGGCTAATAATAAGTCTTTCCAGAAGGATGTGCAGCAATAACTGCTTATATAAGACCATTACTTACATCGTTCCCCCCTGGCATTGTGTTAACACACCTGAATGCTTAGGAGCAGCAAAGGTGCCAAAAACATCTGCTTTAATGGAGGTCAGTGCACCTGCTGATGATCAGTCCAATGAGGACTGGTGATCAGCAGCTGGCTGCAGTCTGTCCTCAACATCCTATGGAACTAACCAGCGAGTACTTAGTATTGCCCAGATGAGTTTTCCTTTCTTTTTGGCTTAATTTTGGTTAAATAATGTCACAGTATTAACCCTTTAATACCTGGCATGTAAAATAATACATTTTTAATAAAAAAAAAAAGCTTTTCAATCAATCAATCAAATTTCAAATAGCACCTTTCATTCAGGTACATGAAATACAAGGTGCTTTGACATTTTGATTGAAAAATAAGCATAATAAACAAATAAATAAAAACTGGGAGACCAAAAAATAAAAACTGGGAGACCAATGCACCCTGACATACAATATAGAATATATAAAATTTATAAAAAGATAAAAGTTCAAGGATTAAGGCTAAAAAATAATCAGTCCACAACAATAAAAAATAATAAAAAACATTATAAGAGATAGATAAATAAATAAAACAGATACCTTTAAAAAATTTTAAACAGAATAAAACTATAAAATGTGATGCTACATAAAAGCCAGACCAAAGAGATGAGTTTTTAGTCTACGTTTAAAAATGTCCACATTTCCAGCTCCTCTCAGATTTTATTATGTATCAAAATTAAAACACCCTACATTTTGGGTTTAACAGTTTGTTAACATCATGTTTTTATCATTATAAGTACAGTGGGTAATTTATTGTATGTTTATCCTTTTTCATTTATCTATTTATAACATTTTTAATTTTATTGTATGAAACGATTTTTTAATTATTTTTTAATATTGGGAGTGGTACAAAGTTCAGGAAATATGGCAATCTTTGTTATAAGGTGAAAAAGATTAATGAGTAAAGATTATTTTTATGTATTTACCCAAGAAACATGGGATTAAAGGAGGTATCACCACCTTTTGCACTTCTGTAATCCAAATAATTAATTAACTAACTCGGAGAGAGTCATCAATAGTTTTAAATCACTATGAGAATGAATCATTAATCGGAAGCTTTGTTGGTTAATTTACTGGTGGTGATGACAAGCTTTCATAATCTGAAAGTCAGATGGTAATGATCAACCAAAATCAATGTGTGACCCACATTGACACACGCACTTCAAGACCTGCATTTCAACGTTAAACTAGCCTGAAGGTTTAGCTGCCGTGAACGCTAAGTGGGTTTTCATCAAGCCTTCATTACTTTAATAGCATTATGCCTAATTCATCACAGTGGGACTTTAAGTGACCCCTGGAGTCGGGAGCGTGGCCCTCTGGGAGATTAGAGTCCCACCAGGAGAGATCTAATGTTAGTGTAGCGAGGGGTGGAGGGAGGAGAGAGGGACGTGGACTGTGGCCAATGATCGGCACGCGGAGTAACCAGAGGACGCGCAGAAGAAATTTCACACAGCCACTTTCTCTCTACGGACCGAAAATGGGAGCGTGTTTCAGAGGATGAGCGCACAAGCCGGATGTGAAGCGAGAGGTGATGAGGAGCAGCAAGGTGGTTTAGTCCATTTATGCTATTAATTTTACGCATTAGTTTCCTAAATGCTCGCTGCAAGTGTTGCAGGCCATCAGCAGTTTGGGTGGATTATAGTCTGAGAAAAACATTTTTTTTTTTTTTTTGTCGTTCAATATGATAAAGAAACTGAAGGATCTTCACTAGCGGAGGCTGAGGGGGAACCGCATTCGTGGGACGCGTGAATTAAACACCCATTTACACATTTTCTCCCTTGATGTCCTCAAACGGAGGCTCGTGGAGAAAACAGCGATCCGCAGCCGATGCGTGCGCGCAGGCAGCCCTGGACGTCGGGAAGGTGGTACCCAAGTGTCGCTGCTGTTTTAGTCTGGGCGCAGACTCCGGAGGCGCGTCGCTGCTGAGGGATGGGCTGCGCTCCCAGTATCCACGTCTCTCAGAGCGGGGTGATCTATTGCCGAGACTCGGACGAGTCCAACTCCCCCCACCAGACCACCACCATCTCCCAGGGAACCGCAGCCTGCACGCTGCACGGGCTCTTAATCAAGACCGACGCGGCCGAGACCATCCCCTCCGTCATCGCCTACCAGGACCACCGGCACTCTCGCAACAACTCGTGCCGGGATCGCAAGGAGAACAGCGGAGGAGGACACGTCCGAATCGAGGCCGAGACGCAGACCAGCCACAGTAGCGTCAAGGTACAGCCAGATATACACAGTACTCGAGTTGAGGGGGGATGAGGGGGATGGCATCCCCCCTGAAATAAAAACGGCCCAAATCACCCCCCCCCCCCCCCCCCCTGTAAAACTGCCATTCCCCATTTCCATCCCTTATGTAATTTCATCAATGAATGTGGTATTACTGCTATTTCAACATTTAGAGTCATCACCAGAAAAATAAAAACAGAAAAATAACTTATTTGACAATTTTCACCTGTTTCAAGTAAATTTTCCCTTGAAATAAGTAGAAAAATCTGCCAGTGGGACAAGATTTATCTTCTCATTACAAGCATAAAAATAGTTTTTTCCAGTGATAAGTCTTGTTTTAAGTGTAATAAGATTGTTTTTACTAAAATGAGACATTTTAACTAGAAACTAAATTTGACTTATCCTGTAAACGCATATTGATAAGTTCAGAAAACTGCTGCTATGTCATTCCTGCAGTATTTCTGCAGGTGTTTTGGTCAGTGCTATTATTTGTAATATATTATATTATTTGTAATCAGCACAAATTATTTGTCCCTATATGATAAAATCCACCATCCCCCCTGATTTTTTTTTACAACTCGAGTACTGGATATACACAGTACTCGAGTTGAGGGGGGATGAGGGGGGATGGCATCCCCCCTGAAATAAAAACGGCCCAAATCATCCCCCCTGTAAAACTGCCATCCCCCATTTCCATCCCTTATGTCATTTCATCAATGAATGTGGTTTTACTGCTATTTTGAACATTTAAAGTCATCACCAGAAAAATAACACCAGAAAAATAACTTATTTGACAATTTTCACCTGTTTCAAGTAAATTTTCACTTGAAATAAGTAGAAAAAATCTGCCAATGGGACAAGATTTATCTTCTCATTACAAGCAATAAAATCTTGTTCCACATGCAGATTTTTCTAGGAAAATTGTTGTTTTTTCCAGTGATGAGTCTTGTTTTAAGTGTAATGAGATTTTTTTTTACTAAAATGAGACATTTTCACTAGAAATAAGACAAATATTCTTGTTAAGATTTTGAGTTTTTGCAGTGATCCATTTTATTTATCCTGTGAAGGACAGAGGTATATTGATAAGTTCAGAAAACTGTTTTTTATTTTTGTGTTTTGATGTATTTGATGTAAGCCCAGTGGATATTTAAAGCTTACAGAAGGCTGCAGAATTTCTACAGGTGTTTTGGTCAGTGCTATTATTTGTAATATATTATATTATTTGTAATATATTATTTGTAATCAGCACAAATTATCTGTCCCCATATGATAAAATCCACCATTCTCCCTGTTTTTTTTTTACAACTCGAGTACTGGATATACACCAAACACGGTGTTAACGCAGGAATACCTTCATCAGTCACACATGAGGTGGCCTTTTGTTTTTGTGTCATCACTGGCCGGAGTCTGCAGGTCACTTCACATTTATGAATCTGACTGAGCTTTATCCAGTCTCTTCTCCTTCCCTGTCTCCAACAATCTGCCAGGAAGCAGTGACAATGATCCTTTGGCTTTAATATCCCCGATAACAGACACAGCTGTGCCCTATCCGGGCCAAACTGGCACATTTGGCACGGCTCTGACAACAGCATAGGTTAAATGGGATAGATGTGGGCAGATCCAACATTATGGTTGTGAGATGAGTTCTGGCATGTTTGATTTGTCCAATATAAAACAAAGTGAGTTTCAGTTGAGTTTGGTTGCTATCGGTGCCATATCTGCAGTACTCGAGTTGAGGGGGGATGAGGGGGGATGGCATCCCCCCTGAAATAAAAACGGTCAAAATCATCCCCACTTTCCATCCCTTATGTCATTTCATCACTGAATGTGGTTTTATTGCTATTTCAACATTTAGAGTCATCACCAGAAAAATAACACCCGAAAAATAACTTATTTGATAATTTTCACCTGTCTCAAGTAAATTTTCACTTGAAATAAGTAGATCTTATCTTCTTATACAAACAAAAAAATCTTGTTCCACTGGCAGATTTTTCTACTTATTTCAAGTGAAAATCTACTTGAAACCGGTGAAAATAGTTTTTTTTCCACTGATGAGTCTTGTTTTAAGTCTAATGAGATTTTTTTACTAAAATGAGACATTTTAACTAGAAATAAGACAAATATTCTTGTTAAGATTTTGAGTTTTTGCAGTGATCCATTTTACTTATCCTGTAAAGGACAGAGTCATATTGATAAGTTCAGAAAACTGTTTTTATTGTTGTGTTTTGATGTATTTGATGTAAGCCCAGTGGATATTTAAAGCTTACAGAAGGCTGCATTTAACTGCTGCTATGTCATTCCTGCAGTATTTCTACAGGTGTTTTGGTCAGTGCTATTATTTGTAATATATTATATTATTTGTAATCAGCACAAATTATCTGTCCCCATATGATAAAATCCATCATCCCCCCTGATTTCTTTTTTACAACTCGAGTACTGCATATCTGGCATATATGACACAGATGGCAAAGAATGTTTGGCCTAAACTGGGCTTGTATTTGTATTTGATTTTCTTTGGCCGACACTTGGCTTTGACTGAGGGCATTTAGTCAGGGTGAGTGTGATTTGGTAAACTTTGCCAAATATCTGCTGCATATAATCCAAATCTACATTTGCTGCGCCTGGCCCTCAACACTTGCCGTATGCCATGTCAAAACCTGTTTATGAGGTTTGGGCCACATCTGGCTCAGGCAACAAATGCAAAAAAAAAAATAACAGCCTATATTTCGTTCGATTCATGTACCTGGGACACATCTGGGCCACATAGCACATGCCTGTGCTGTAACTGTGCCATAAGGGCCAAAAGTAGTATATATTATGCCCGATGGTGCAATAAAATATGTATCAGTGGTACTGACCCGTATACTGGGCACCATTAATATATACGGGCCACACATGAGCTAAAGGCGGGCTGCAAAATGGATCCCATGTGGATTTATCTGCAGGTTCTGTGGTGGGGCTCCCTGTGTCAGCCCATGTGGACTCTGACTGGGATCTATCTGGACTTCAATGGGGACACACATGGGAGATTTTCCCACCCTGTACGCTAGGAATGGGCGATATTTTACCATTCACGATATACCGTAAAAAAAATTCCCCACGGTAAGAATTTGTATCTCACGGTAAAAACGATAAATTCCCCTTGACGACATTTTTGTGTAAAGCCGGATTTAAGGAAGGAAGGAAGGAAGGAAGATGGAGGAAGGAAGTAAATGAGCCTGAAAGAAAGAAAGAAATGAGCCTGAAACAAAGAAAGAAATGTGCCTGAAAGAAAGAAAGAAAGAAAGAAAGAAAGAAAGAAAGAAAGAAAGAAAGAAAGAAAGAAAGAAAGAAAGAAAGAAAGAAAGAAAGAAAGAAAGAAAGAAAGAAAGAAAGAAAGAAAGAAAGGAGCCTGAAAGAAAGAAAGGCAGAAAGAAAGAAAGAAAGAAAGAAAGAAAGGAGCCTGAAAGAAAGAAAGAAAGAAAGAAAGAAAGAAAGAAAGAAAGAAAGAAAGAAAGAAAGAAAGAAAGAAAGGAGCCTGAAAGAAAGAAAGAACGAAATAAATAAAGAAAGAAAGAAAGAAAGGAGGCAGAAAGAAAGAAAGGAGGCAGAAAGAAAGAAAGAAAGAAAGAAAGAAAGAAAGAAAGAAAGAAAGAAAGAAAGAAAGAAACAAAGAAAGAAAGAAACAAACAAACAAAGAAAGAAACAAAGAAAGAAAGAAAGGAAGACAAATTCCCATTGGTGTAGTTTAGTAGTATTTAGTATCTTTTAGAGCAGTGATTTGGCTCCAAAGACTGAATGTGGTGATAGATTTATAGTTACAAAGGTGGAGTTGAATTGGTATTTTTTTATCGTCATTTTTATCGTTATCGGGATAAATGCCAGAAATGATTGTGATACATTTTTTAGTCCATACCGCCCATCCCTACTGTACGCAAGTAGTCTACTTTTAATCCACCAAGTGGACATGCAGTCTGGGTTGTTACGATGCATGTCTTCCAGTCGTGCACATAATAAATTAAAGCGCTGATAGAGTCTCTATTTCTGTCATTTTTACTTATTTTCTTCCAATTGACAAAGCCAGACTGCATTATTGCACCGTAGTGCACCTAAAGTGGCATGTTAATCATGATAAATTAAAAAAAACAACAACCATTTCTGTGCTTGAAACCTTTTTATTTGAGTGTTTAAAGTCACTACCAGCTATATTATCTCCGGACAACAAGGACACTTTTAAGGTCGTCTGTGTCTGAAACTATGAAGCCTTGAAATCGGGGATGAATTTCTCCATAACGTAAGGACCACATGGCTAGAAGAAATAACCTTTTGTTATGGTGTGAATGCACCACAACAATTGCTCCATATGCCCTACAGCCTTTTCTCTAAATATGATTTTACAAGCATGGGAATGCTTCAGTAAAGTGTCAACATCAAATGAGTTTTGACACCCTCTGACCTCAATGTCTGCTGTCTACACCTGTTTATATGGTGGTCTCTGTAGTACACCAACTAACCACGTATCAGTTATATATACATAGAACTCTTAGTTCTCCAGTTAACGGATCATTAATACTCATATATCTTTTGTACCTTTGACAATATATCTGTGTCTCTCCTCTCTCTGTTCTTCACCCTCTCTTTCCTATCTCTCTTTTCCTGCTCTGCCCAGCTGGCCTCCGGCAGGATCCAGGTCCTGCTCAAGGTTTTTTCCCTCCTAAAGGGGGAGATTTTCTTTGCCACTTTTCAGATTAAGGTTTTTTTCCCACTTGGGGAGTGTTTACCGTATGTTATGTTTATGTACGGTAATAATTTTTCGGGGGTCATGCTCTGGGTCTCTGAAAAGATCCTGGAGAAAACTTGTGTTGTAATAGACGCTATATGGATCAAATTGAATTGAACCTCTGGGCTTTTCAGCAACCCTGTTGACTTGAATGACGTCACTGAAATAAAAATGCATATTTAAATTGTGCAAAAAGTGGACGCTTGTAGCAAACTGCAGCCAAGTTAGTGTTATTATAAAACCTCATAAAACTTGTAAATATAATCATAAATGAAGCAGCTGAGTTAGCACATTAAATCTTTTTCCAGACATGACCACTTTCATACAAGTTGGATTTGTTCTGTTCTCACATCTTATCAGAGATCCTCACTCACTGGCCTCTTTATTCTGTAGCATGTTCTGTGTGCTTATAGGGAGTCCTCATGAGGAATCATGTGAACTAACATATCTTTATATTTACGATGGTGCCACAGATGATCGAGTCACCAGACTCCTAGAATACTATTCAGACCCAGATGAGGAAATGATCATTTTACAATCTAAATTTCTCCAGGTTTTAGTTAAGGATCTAGGCCATCTGAGATACTGATAATACAGCAATGAAGTAAATCAGGTTTGGTGATGGACTAAAGGGGGTGAGTTCATGTGCTTCCGTTTCTGAGGCAAAGCAGATCTGAAGTTTGCTGATACAAACATCTGTCCTGCTCACCAGACGGCAGCAGGGCGTACAGGATGTGGCTGGAATTGATTTTCTTGTCTTTTGAACACCAACCGACAACACGAATCAGGGGCATTGGTTGGTATTGAAAAAAGCTGCGGGTCATGACGGCTCTTTTTTCAGTTTGATGAGGAAAGAATGGCTAGTTATGATTACAAATATTGCATAATAGTGCGTCAAAGAGACACTCGGGCTGACAACAGTGTAAGCAGCATGAACAAATTGTAATTTCCTCAGCTTTAAAGCCACTCTGAGTAGCTGCTAGGGTTGCCACCCGTCCCGTAAAATACGGAATTGTCCTTTATTTGAGAAAAAAATGTTGCGTCCCGTATTGAACTAATATGGGACGCGATTTGTCCCGTATTTTCATTAATTTTTTACACCATATTCTAGTTGAATTATTGAAATAAATTAACTTTTACACCATATTCTAGTTGAATTATTGAAATAAATTAACTTTTACACCATATTCTAGTTGAATTATTGAAATAAATTAACTTTTACACCATATTCTAGTTGAATTATTGAAATAAGTTAACTTTTACACCATATTCTATTTGAATTATTGAAATAAATGAACCTTTACACCATATTCTAGTTGAATTATTGAAATAAATTAACTTTTACACCATATTCTAGTTGAATTATTGAAATAAATTAACTTTTACACCATATTCTAGTTGAATTATTGAAATAAATTAACTTTTACACCATATTCTTCACCTGTATGTATATTATACATCTGGCCTGATGTGGACATACGTAGCATAGGAGGCTATTTCAGTTGCTATATGGTTGTCTGTCTCTACAGTCATGAAAGTTCAATGCTATTAAAGCATTTTAAACTTTAAATCAAAGCATTTTGTTTTTCATATAAAATAAACACATTTTTATTCAGTTTAGAAGTTTTAGGGCTTTTTTTTTGGCTCCTGCGCTGCTGAAATCAGGGCGTCCCTTATTTCTATTTCTGAAAGGTGGCAACCGTAGTAGCTGCAAAAGTAAAGACACCACTTCTGACCGCATGTCGGCAGCACATCACAGGAAGGTTCATGTGTCAGCCATTTAGACTACAAGAACTGGACATGGTATGCAAGTGGCGAGCTGAGTGGCCGTGGGTTCCACCAAACCTCCACTACGTCTCGTTTCAGCTCAGGCGCTACTCGTTTCAGATGTCATTGGCTAAGGGTCCACTAATGGCGCTTTTCCACTAGTACCTACTCAGCGCGCCTCGACTCGTCACGCCTCGTCCTCGTTTGTTTTTAAACACCCAGATAAGAAGTAGGCGGGTTGGAGCGAAGCTGCTGTGACGTATTTGATTGTGATCTAAACGGAGAAGACAACAACACTAAAGATGTAGAACCTGGAGGAGATGATATATGTACTACTGGGTCTGTGACTTGTGTTCGATATCAAGTTAGAAAATTAGAGTGAAAGAAGCTTCAAGCGGCGGCGCTTTTTTAAAAATTTTGTTTGTGTTGCCGCTAGGACTGGGCGATATGGACCAAAAGTCATATCTCGATATTTTCTAGCTAAATGGCGATACTCGATATATATCTCGATATTTTTTTCTGTGCCTTAATTGGGGTTTCCCCCAAAGCATTATAGCATAGCATCTCTGTTAGCTTCATTTTTTTCTGAGGCAAACCCTTAAAAAAACAGTCAGTTTTAATACAAAGCCTCGTGCCAAATGTCACACAGGTTCCTTTATTAACAGAGGTCTGCACAATATCAAAATGTATAAAACAAATGAAATAAAAATAAACTGCCTGCATATATAGAATAAAAATGCTTCTTGAATAAAATAAAACAAATATCCTTTTCCTGCATAACAATTGAATTAAAATACACTGTGCAATTAATACAATGTAGACAGTAACAGGCAGACTTTTCCACTGAGGTTGACAGTTGTGCAAATAACAAAACATTTGTGCAAATCTCAAATAAAACATTCAAGTCAATTTGTCACAAAATAAGCTATATCAAAATCATTAAAAAAAAAATGTAAAAAAAAAAATAAAATTTTTTTTTTTTTTTAAATCGTAAAAATTGTAAATTGTCTCGTACCATATCGTGTTTGAAAATATATCGATATATATTAAAATTTCGATATATCGCCCAGCCCTAGTTGCCGCTGATGAGAAATCAGCTGGGAGCCGCGAGCGGCTAAGCAGTGACCGAGTGCCTGGTGGATCTGGTCGTTCCTTATCACCCGTCTAGATCCCTTTTTAATTCTCTCCTCAGCCACCAGGTTTATGAACATCTGCATCTCAAAGTTGGATCACCAAACAGACGTTTACGCTGCCTTTGCCTGTCGGATAAAATGAGGAAGCCGCGAGTCGCTCTTGCGCTGATTCCCGCTTCCTGATTCAAACGTCTGACGGCCCCGCCCCCCGACCAATCGGTGGCCTGTATTGTGACGACGTCAGATACAGGCCGACTCAGCACGCTTAGAACCTCGGCAGAGTAGATACAGAAAAAGTATCAACTCGGCACGCCTCCACCCGCCTCGGCCCGTAGTGTAAAAGCGCGAGACGGGGCGTGGCGAGTCGAGTCCGCTGAGTAGGTACTAGTGGAAAAGCGCCATTAGTCAACATGGACAGGTCCTGGAATGATACAGGGTGAAAGTCTCTTGACTTAAAAGATCCAGCTGCTGTTAGAGGCAGAACCCGATGAGCTAGAGGCAGTCCAGCTGGTGTCCTCTGGTTATCTAGTCATGGAGACCAGAATCATCTTCTTTTTTCTTTTAACCAGTTGCAAATATGTTTAATTCTATTGCAAAGTTGGAAATTTTAGGATGGAGCTCATTGGATGGTAATGCTCTTGAGCCATCCCCGAGTGGCCAGTAGTGGAACTGCAACTTTTCTCACTTCCTGGTTGGACTCGGCACTTTTCGACATAAAAAAAAGTCTGTTTTTCAAAATATCGACTGACCACTTATTTTTTATTGAGATTTAAATATTTTTATATCTTCTGTAATTTAAGCTGGTTGCAAATGTTTTATCATTTACCTAAAAATATGCACACCATGTGTCATTTCAGCAAGAAAAAAAGACAAAAAATGACTCACCAGGAACTGAAATCATGAAACGCTTTTCAACATCTTCTATACTTTTAATAGACTGGTGTGTGTGTGTGTGTGTGTGTGTGTGTGTGTGTGTGTGTGTGTGTGTGTGTGTGTGTGTGTGTGTGTGTGTGTGTGTGTGTGTGTGTGTGTGTGTGTGTCAGTGTGTCGTTAAGGGTCTGTCGGTGTGGGTGTGTGTCGTTGTGGGTGTGTGTGAGTGTCGGTGTATTGGTTTATCAGCTGTTCTGTTGCTCTGAGTTTGGTGGAGTGAGAGAGGATCAATGATACCATTTATTATTTGAGCCATCTGCCTCTCCCTGCAGGATCTCAATAATCTGCCACGGCGCTGATCAAGCTCCCAAGTGTCTCTTTTTGAGTGTGTGCGTCCGGTGGACATTTGTGCGTGTTTATATACACAGTTCATGTGTTTACCCCTCTGGTGAACATGCCAGGGGTGTACGCAGTCACATGCACAAGAACTCATGCTGGTGGCCTGTACAGAAGTCGCTGCAGGGCTTTCAGGGCTTTGTACGGAGTCATTGGCTCATACAAATATACAAACACAAGCAGGATCGTGGCACATCTTGTTTAGACCTGCAAAAGTTCAGCCAGCGACAATGCGGGTTCAGACTTCTTAGAAAAAACTTAATCCCAGCTTTGTAGAAAAACCTAAGGTGACACACTGAAGGAAATGTCTCCGACGTGCTTTGGTCAAAATATGAGTATACAGTACGAGGGCTCCCTTTTCAGCTACGTCTCCATGGCTCTGCAGCAGCAGCAGCTGAAGACTGCCGGGTGGAGTTTAGGGGAGCAAACTCAACAGCCAGTGGTTCCCTTTGATATCTCTCATGTATCTGTGCTCCAGTCACTTTTGCACAGAACATGCTTTTTCATGATGGAAGTGGTCCTACTTCTGTTTTTTTCAGTTTCAATTTTCTTTTTTCAGTTTCAGACTTTTGGCCCCGATCTGGCGTGGGGGGCGTGGCATCAACTGAGAGGGGCGTGGCATCATGAGTGACAGCAGAACAGAGAAGGCGGGGGACGTTCCTCAGTCCTGTTGCCTTCAGGAAACATAGGTTGCAGAAGTTATCAGTTGAAGTTTGATTCAACACTGTATATACACCATATTCACGTGATTGGCAGTGGAAAAAAATGATATTAGTGACACGTTTCTGTTTAAAAAGATGTTTTAGACCAGTGATTCTTAACCATAGGGCCGCGGCCCACACTTGGGCCGCGAGCGCCATCTAGTGGGCCGCCAAAAAAAATTCAGTTTTGTACGTGTGGGCCGCGAGGGCCGCGGGACTGCATAGCAACTCCCAACCAAATGAGGAGAAGAAGACACTCAGCTAGCTGTACGTGTAATAGTAAGAGAAATGGTGTGTATTTACAGAGAAAATCCTTCATTTTGCACAGAGTAGGTTTAGATCCGCCAGGATTAGGGATCAATTAATTGGGTCTGCGCCCAGAGCGAGCGAGCGCGGCGTGATCATTTATCCCGGCGCGTCCCCGCGGCCGGGGAGGTCGGCTGAGGCTGCCGCTTGGGCGGTGGGCTCCGTCGTTACTGCTGAAGGATGGTAGATGTAGATGCGTGGGCTGTCGTGTCTGCTGGACTGGACTGTTCGGGCATTCGAAAAAGCATCGGAAAGTAACTGCTGCAGCGCGACCAGAGAGCTGCGGTGCGGGCTGTGCCCGTCGCAGCTGATCAGACTCGGATGAAACCCGACACACTGAGTCCTGACAACTTATTAATGTAAATAACTTAAAGTAAAATCAAACTAAGTTTTGTCCTCGCTGTATTTTTAAATATGCAACCCGGAATGGACAAATTCATCCTGTTCAGTCTTCCCACTGGGACAAAACCAGTGTCTCATACGTTCAGAGACCGTGGCGTTCAAAGTGCGAAAGTGAAACGCCACTGAAACAAAACACAAAGTTTTTCATCAAACATATCCACTCAAGTCTGAACTGAAGTCACAGAAAAATAAACTGACCATCTTAAAACATCCTGCCCATGTTTGGGTCCAGATACAGCTGTGAAGCAGCTTTCTCCACAGTGAACATAATTAAAACTAAATATCGTTTCAGGCTCATCAATGAGCACCTCCACATGCATATGAGAACCTGACACCATCCAGCCCAGATTTAAAGTCCTGACAGGAGAAGTTAGAGCTCAGTTCTCTCACTGAACAACAGAAAGTGGGGGCATAAGATTATAAGAGGGGAAGAAAGAAAAACTGCAAAACTGTTAAATTGTTAAGATGTGTTTATATTAATTTAGTATAAAAATGTGTTGAGACAATTAACAAAGAAAAGGGGAAATTCAAACTGCTGGTAGAGAAATAAAATAAGATAGCATTTGAAAAATAAAATAAAATCTACTTTATTTTTAAGAGAAAAAAATGTGTTTAATTCAAGTTAAACATGTTAATTGGCAAATATGTACTTTTTTTAATATAACAGTCAGATGCAGATGTTGATACAACTATGAGGCTACTTGAATATATACACACACACACACACACACACACACACACACACACACACACACACATATATATATATATATATATATATATATATATATATATATATTATGATGTTCTGGACCTTCGCTTGAGTAAATTCTCTCTAAATGGACCTCTTAAAGTTTTAGTTGAATACCCCTGCTATACAGTGTTTATATTTAATGGGCCCCGGGCCACTCTGTACTGAAATAATTGGGCCCCAAGGTCAGAAAGGTTAAGAACCCCTGTTTTAGACCGTACTTGGTAGTATGTGGAAGTGGGAAATGTCAAACTTTAAAGTGTGGCTGTTGAATTGTACAGTCTGACATAGTGTATTTCTTTTATACTGCGATTGGTGCCAAGTACGATCTAAAACATCTTTTTAAACAGAAACGTGTCACTAATATCAGTTTTTTCCACTGCCAATCACGTGAATATGGTGTATATACAGTGTTGAATCATACTTCTACTGATAACTTCTGCAACCTACGTTTCCTGAAGGCAACATGACTGAGGAACGTCCCCCGCCTTCTCTGTTCTGCTGTCACTCATGATGCCACGCCCCTCTCAGTTGATGCCACGCCCCCCACGCCAGATCGGGGCCAAAAGTCTGAACCTGAAAAAAAAATTTGAAACTGAAAAAAAAAGATTTGAAACTGAAAAAAAACAGAAGTGAAACTGAAAAGAAAAGATCTGAAACTGAAAAAAAGATTTGAAACTGAAATAAAAAGTTCTGAAACTGAAAAAAGGATCTGATACTGAAAAAAAAATAATTGAAACTGTAAAAAAGAATTTTCAGGTTCAAATTTTATTTTCAAATTAGCAAAACTTTTGGCCTTGATTTGGCTCCATACCCCCCCACCATTCTTCTCCACCATTCTTGTGTCTATGGAGTGTTCTTTAGATGGATTCCCTCTTGTAGGAAGAGTAACCACAGGGCTGAACTGTCTCCGTTTGTCTTAACTGATGGATGTCTAAATACTCTGAGATCACTTCATCTCTTCCCAGATTCATGGAAATCTGCTGCCGTCGATAGTGTGTCTTCAGGGATGTGCTTTTTGTGAGGTTAGTTCACATCAGCAGATGCTTCTCGGGAACAGCAGGCTTAAAGAGTTCGAATGTCGTTCAGAGATCTGAAGTTCTATGCCGCGACTACGGCTCTCTGTCAATTGGTCATTTTAAAGTTCAGTGCAGGTTCCACGAGTAAAACAAAAAATAATTGTCTTTTTGTGTTTATTTTACAGTAAATAGTCATTGTATTTAATAGTTTGCTTATCGGAAATATGAAATAGCAATATTTGATCTCTCAGGGGTTGCACATGAAAGATGCAGGGTGAACAGTTCACCTTGAAGAAAAAGAAAGAGTCAAAAGACTTTTTACACTTTAATCCTTGTGTTTTCTACCAATCAAAGTAGCTCTAAACCTCACCTAGATCACAGGTTTGCATCTGTCTCCAATTAGCTTTCATTGAAGTATTTAGTCATTGGGTAAAGCGATGTTAATTTTGAATGACTGCTCAGTAAGGGCAAGAGAAATTAGATCAAGTCTCATCAGTTGAAACCTGTTTTTATCGAGGACACTAGAAGTCAACTGATGACAAACTGATCACAGATGATACGACCGGACACCAAAACACCTCTCTACAGGAAGACGCGTGATCACGAGCACCAGAACACCTGTCTACAGGTGCACACGTTTCAGTTATCTTTGCACAAATCACTTTTACTCAAACTCAATACTGAGTTTACCGTAATTTATGTCAGTACCAGTTTCATTAGATGTTTCTTTTCTTTCTGCTGAACCACATCAATTCATTGTCCATCAATAAACAAAGTCATGAAATCTGATGGCAGCAGTAATAAGTATTCGTTACTAAGTCTGTTTTTCAAAAACGCTCTCCAGACTGAATATATTTCAGTCTATTTTTTTCTGTTTTAATGGAGTGTTTGACTTTAATTGGGACTGCCAAAGTTATTACATAATCTCTTGAATGCAATTATTTCTGCTAACCACAATCATTTTCAATAATCGTCATAATCACAGCCAACATCGAGCAAAAACAGCTGGATTAAAACTAACTGTTCCTATTTCCATCACTGTTTCCATCATTTTCTGCTGCTGGAGGTAATGACATCATCTTGTTGGACACCTCTTTTCTCTTCTGCTTTTGTATGATATCACCTCAGTGGAGAGTAAGTGCCATCAGAGGTGCATCGAGAACGTGCTTATCTTGTATCATGCAATTCATAATGTTTTTTCATGAGCATCTGTGAACAGCAATTTCAAGTAATTCATCACAAAACCAACAAGCTCAGTGGCTCGTTGAGCCAAACAGGCATTTTGGAGTTGTGGATGGGGAAGGGGCAATGCTTTCCAAACTGGCCTCCTCATCCTCGCCCTTTCGGAAAGCATCTTAAACTGAAATAACCAACAGTCTCTGCTTCTTTTAGGCTCTCTTACGACCAAGTGGGTTACGGTTAGGGGTTACAGGGGTGGTGCAGAGGTCTCACATCAGGTAGTTTAGGGTTAACCTACAAAAGAGAGCGCGCTGAATAGGAATGGGCGATATTTTACCGTTCACGATATACCGTCAAAAAAATTCCCCACGGTAAGAAATTGCCATCTCGCGGTAAAAACGATAAAGGAAGGAAGGAAGGAAGATGAAAGAAAGAAAGAAAGAAAGAAATGAGCCAGAAAGAAAGAAAGAAAGAAATGAGCCAGAAAGAAAGAAAGAAAGAAAGAAAGAAAGAAAGAAAGAAAGAAAGAAAGAAAGAAAGAAAGAAAGAAAGAAAGAAAGAAAGAAAGAAAGAAAGAAAGAAAGAAAGAAAGAAAGAAAGAAAGAAAGAAAGAAAGAAATGAGCCTGAAAGAAAGAAATGAGCCTGGAAGAAAGAAAGAAAGAAAGAAATGATGATGAGATAGGTTTATAGTTACAAAGGTGGAGTTGAATTAGTATTTTTTTTATCGTCATTTTTATCGTTATCGGGATAAATGCCAGAAATTATCGTGATACATTTTTTAGTCCATACCGCCCATCCCTAGCGCTGAAGTATTTTCACTCAACATGTCCCACACAAGGAACACTGCCCATCCTTTGTTGGGAGGGTCACAGGATATATTGTAGACATTATAAAGTTGTTCTGGTAAACATTATTCTCGGCGGGACAAGGCAGAGGGACAGATGAGACGCCGCAGCTGCATGTTCCACATTTATTGTAAGAAATAACAAAACAAATCTTAAGCTTTAGTCTGTCGGCGAAGTTTCAGGGTCGTGTGTGAGCCAGCATCGGGTTTCGTTTTGTTTTTTTCATCACATTGGGAGTCTTTTGCCTTATTTCATGTTCACTTCAGTGGTTAAATGAATTTATGCTAATATTCGTTCACTTTACTTTCATTCATATGTCGTCAGTTCAAATCAGAAGTAATCTCAAAGCACTTTTCACAGAAAGTAACGCGTTTATTAAGGTCTTAATGACTTTAAACTCCAATCAGGCCGGTTATATTCCAGCTCAGTCAGATTCAGAAATCATATTATAGCAATCGTTAAAAGTGGTTGCCCATTTTGGATGTAAAATGAAAGATTAAAGAAAGGAGCACTATCTGTAACAATCTGCTTGATACAGCTGGAGGAGGAAAATAAATGGTTTCTCTCGAGAAAATGACATCAGATGGAAATAACACGTATTCCTCTGAGGGAGCTGGATCCTCCCTGACTGATTTGCTCCCAACAATTTCACTGGAGAAACTAAATAAGAGAAGCAGCTCAGCTGTTTTCTGCAGAGAACAGCAATTAGTAGGCCTCTGTGAAATCGGTTTATTTACTACTGCTGTTGTGGACTCAGAAGTCCCTTTGACAATTTTTAATTATGCTTTTAGAGCAGATGAAATGAAGAAATATGGCAATTACATACTGGCATGATCTATGGTGCGTCAGTAAATAGACCGCTGTGCTCGTTGCATGTTCGGGGTCACCCTGACTTCTGGGTGACCTTGCCGTTGGGAACATTTTGGCCTGAATCCAAACGTGAAAGGACGGGAAGTTGGCCCTTAAAACGATTTTAGACAAAAAAAATACATCCCCCGATCCAAACATGCAAAACCTGAAGAGATGTAAATGGGAATTTCAACTGTAGCAGACCTTGGATTGAAGAAAGATAGAGAGTCTCGACTGATGCGTAAGGTTTCTTTATTGAAGTCGCATCGGGAATCATGCCGACATTCTTTCATTGAGTCCTTACGACACCGTGAAAACTATACAGAAAAAAAAGGATACAAACAATTCATAAAACTAATTTCCAAAGCACGTACGAACAACTCATGACTGAAACAGGTCTTAGTTTAATTATACAATGCTAAAACATACACAATTATATCGAATAGTCAAGAAAACAGCAAGAAAAACAAACAAACAAACATCATACCTCGCTGCGCTCTCCAAGGAATGCGAAACAAAGGAACTCCTTTCCTCTCACACAAACCGAGCAGACCATCAAAAAGGTGATTGTCGATTCGTCACCATCAACACCACAAAAAATGTATGGACTGACCGGGACAGAGCCACGGATGACAAAAGGGGCCCAATCCTGTATGAAATGCCCAGGGAAGTTTTAAGGTTTGCCATGAAGCCAGCTGATAATCAACAGCCGGGGCCGGACCTTTTAAAAAATGTGGGCGGATTTCCGGTCAATTTACATACAAATCATATTAAATACATACAAAATACAAAATATACACAAAAGAAATTACAATTTTAAGACACTTTTTAAGAAATTATACTCATAACAAATCCAATGTTTATCATAAAGAAAAATGTATCAACTAAACAAATTGACTCAATATGGTCATTTACATCAACACTGGTTTTTAGCATCTTATCTAAACTGTGCAGTTGTTACTTGTTAAGCTTAAAATGCACGGGGAAATGTAGCTTTTAAATATACGTTGCAGTATTTATTGAGCTCAACTAGCGTTTTTGTACAATTAAACTAAAGCAGTCAAGAAAATGCTTTTGAACCACTTTGAATGAACTAGTTTTCTGCATTCATTTGTCATAAGATTTGATCTGATCGTCATCTAAGTCACAATAATAGTAAAAACACAATGTGGCTAAGCAAAAAACACACAAACTATTAATTCTATCTTAGTACTTTTAAAAATTAGGTGAACCCACAGACGAATCACTTCAATGTTAGTCAGTAGTTTGCACACTTGGAGTCCAGCTAAAGAGTTGGTATTGATGTATGTTTTAGAGCTACTTTGAATGATAAAATGCAGACAGTTTTCCCCTAAACCAAAGACATTTTTGTTTGAAGATGCTGATCCAATGTGGGAGTTCAATCTGCCTGGGCTGTGTTGGTCTGTCCTTAGAGCTTAAAGAACCAATCTGCAGATGTAATTAATGCTAGTGTGGCAGGGTGGAGGAGCTGCAGCCACTCAGGCTGACGGGACACAGGTGTGTCCCATCAGCTTCTCCACCCTGCCAGCCCTGATAAGCAGGACTGGGAGACTGCAGCTGGGTCGGAGGAGCTGCTGCTGATGTCTGCTGTGAAGGAGCTGGAAGCACGTGTCCTGGGTGTTCTGGTGAATAAAAGGGTTCTGCACTAAACTCCGTGTCCTCTCTATCCTGTCGGTCGGGCCCCGTAGCACTCGCCGTGCTACACTGGCGCCCAACGTGGGGCCCGACGGGATGGAGAAGGGAGGCACGGAGCGGGCACTGGACGCGCTCGCCCATGCCATGGCGGACCTGGCCGCCCTGCTCCGGGACCAGGGCGAGCAGCAGCTCGCTGCGCTGGCAGCGCTGATGCCCGCGGAGCGACCGACCCCTGCGCCACGCTTGAGGTACGCCACAGCAGCGCGGGAGGGGCTGGCGGCGCCGCGGCTGAGAGGCCGGTCGGCAGAAGCTGCGGGCCGCCAAGCGACAGCTCCCGAGGCGTCGGGACCCCCGGAGTGGCCCATCCCGGCTCCACGCCTGAGGTTCGCCGCGGCAGCGCTGGCGGCGCTGCAGCCGACCGGCCGGGAGGCAGTGGCTGCAGGTCGCCAGGCGACGGCTCCTGGGACGGAGTCGGAGGCGGCTGTGGAGGCGGCTGCGGAGGCGGAGTCGGAGTCAGAGGTGGACCAGCAGGGCAGCGTGACGGAGGAGGCGGTCCTGGACACACCAGCTCCAGAATGGGGCTGCGCCGTGGAGGAGGCGGTCCCGGAGGCGGACCGGCAGCTGGCGCTGGGCCGCGGCACGGAGGAGGGGGTGGTCCTCGACGCACCGTCTGGCCCGAGGCCATCATGGGCCCGGCCCCGAGAGCGGCTTTCTCGGCGTTCGGCCCGACGCCGGGGGCGGCCCCCCGACCGTTCCCGCTGCTCGGCCCGACGCCGGGGGCGACCCCCCGACCGTTCCCGCTGTTCGGCTGGACGCCGGGGGCGGCCTCCCGACGGCGGTTCCAGGCTTCCTCTCCCGCTCCGAGGGGGCGGGGGGGGGAGTAGGCTCGGCCGGACAGACCCCAGCACGAGTTTGACGTTGGGGGTGTGTGGCAGGGTGGAGGAGCTGCAGCCACTCAGGCTGACGGGACACAGGTGTGTCCCATCAGCCTCTCCACCCTGCCAGCCTTGATAAGCAGGACTCGGAGACTGCAGCTGGGTAGGAGGAGCTGCTGCTGATGTCTGCTGTGAAGGAGCTGGAAGCACGTGTCTTGGGTGTTCTGGTGGATAAAGGGTTCTGCACTAAACTCCGTGTCCTCTCTATCCTGTCGGTCGGGCCCCGTAGCACTCGCCGTGCTACAGCTAGTATATGCAAATTTAATTAACTCTTGCATAAGTAGTTAAGAAGGAAAATCTTTGGAAGCTGCTGGCATGACTGCTCCTTCAAAACATTTATTCATTGCCTTCTCATATTCTTTACTGATTATAAGACCCTAGTGAATAACTTCTATTGATAGCTAAATGTTTTATTCTGAAACTATTTTATTTTACATTCATAGTATTTCATAGCGAGGCAGAGAAATTAGGATTTTGATAACATTTGAAATTCATTTCTTACACTTTTGAGGTTTTACAACATTTTAGGGTGAGTGGATTAAACAGCCAGGATAAAAAGAGACATTTAGGCTGTAAGAGTGTGCACCGTTGTGTCCTCTACAGCACATTTTCACTAGTGATGTGATCATTGCTCTGAAGGCCACAGTCATGAAGCTTGCTCACATGACAAAGTGAAGCTACGTCAAAATATCAGATGATCAGTGAGAGTTTATCACCCACTTCACAGTGTAGACAGGAAGCCTTAAAGGACGGATAACTAGCTGTGTGCAGACCGAGGCCGACGTCAAGCCCGTCCAGGCTTCCCAGAAGGCCACGTGCACTGCAGATAAGATGAACCCTCACTGCAAGGACTGCCATTTGCACAAACACAGATGCCCGCTGTTAACAATGAAGAGGAGCACGATAGGATGAAAGCTCCATCTTAATTTGGCAGTGTAACTAAATCAATCAAATGTTTCTTCGTGGGAAAATGCAGTTGTAAGAGAGATAATGTGTGGGATCAGATTTTTTTGTCCTGCGCTGAAGGACACTATAGCCTCTTATTGTATCTCTTCCGATTTGTGCACAGTCTGACTTCAAAGTGAGAGTCACCCACGAGGCTGGGTCTGGAGTAAAATCGCATCTCTCGTTTCTGACTCCGTCACTTGAACTAACTTATCATCTTCATAATGCAACATTTTAAGAAGTTAAATCTCCTTCAAAGGGATTTGTGAAACATCCTGAGACTTTTTTCAGTTCATGGCGTTCTGGAGAACAACCTTTTACATTGAATTTGTTGTAAAACGGAGCAGAAGGTGCACGATGAAAGAAACGTTTTACACATATGTGTATAGCATACAAGATGTACAAAATATCAGCATTACAGAAACATAAACAGAGTTTGTCAGAGTTACTCCCAAATGAAGATGGACGTGGTTTTCACAGAAGGCCAGAAAGGAAGAGATGTAAGGTGGCAGACGTGTATAAAGGAAATGATTCAAGTCTGGACCACTTGTGAGCACAGCAGGCTGGGACAGCAATCCGAAGACAGATGACACTCCTGTCAGTTTTAGACCCGGTGTTTATCCACCTGATACACAACAACCAGCTCTGGGTTGGTCTGGAAGTGTCCGGGGGCGAAGTGAAGTTGGAAATTAATGAGAAGTTGAATAATTCTGCTCAGATCTGAATGACTGTGATGTCACAATAGCCTGATAGTCTGCTTGGGTCTCCCGATGAGACATCCAGATGTGAACAGCAGCAAACAGCAGCGGGGTCGCGTTATGTTGGAGGTTTTTATACAGAGACACCAGTTGCAATTTTTCTTCCTTGAGTGCAACCTCCCAATACCGATTTTGCATCTTCCGATTTTCTTAAAAACTGTAATGATTGAACCAGGTGTGTTGGAGCAGAAAAGCATCTGAAACATGCAGGACAGGTTAAAGAACACTGCGTTAAAGTGCACACTACCAGACTTTGCCATATGCAATGGGTTTAGAAACCATTAACATTTTTTGAAGTAATAAAACAACTTTTCCTAATACACCATTTTTGAGTGTTGTTCGGTTGGTCTCTACAACAATCTAAAACGAATAAAGTACAACTTTCCCTCATTTTAACTCCAAGAGGCTTTTTGTCTGTGTAATCTGTTTTTTTAATCCTTCTTCACTCACTTCCCTTATGTCTCTTTCCTTGAAGATGTTTTCTCCTACTTGAAGAAGACATCTGTCCAACAACACTTCTCTGTTAAACTTCCTCCATCTGTTAAATCTGCTGACTGATCTCTGGCCAAATTATTTTCTGCCACTGATTACTTATAGTGACTGTGTCGGTCGCTGCTGCCTTCCTTCCTGCTCTGTTTCACATCTGGCTGTGTCGTCCTCAAGTAAAACAAAATTATTAATGTTCCCATGAAGCCGCATCTCAACCACACGGATATATTCGGAGTTTCTTGTTGAATGATAATTTGGACTTTTGAACTCTTTTCAGTCGGTGTAACATCTCCTGTTTAACGATAAAGAAGCCCAAGACGGGCAACAAAGCCATCAGTTGCTCCTGCTTCTTTTCTGACAGAGCTGCACAAAATTTTTAAAGGAATAAAGAGGTATTTATGAGCAGAGCCGTCTGGGAGATTTGCAAGGCCCTGTGCGAAATGGTCAGGGGGGCCCTCGCAAAATTTTGGGGTTTTTCGGGTCGGACCGTGTGTCTATATGCGCAATTTTAACTCTCCAATTAGCAAAATACTGGATAACTTCCCCTGCCTCATCATCATCTCTTGCCTCGACGCGGGGCCCCACGGCTGCTTGAGACCCGGTCGGATCGGTGATTTTTGTAACAAATTTATCAAACAAGCCTTTCAGAGAGGCATTAAACTCTTCCATTTTCTTTAGTTTTTTTCTTTTTTCATCCCCTGATGGAAATTTCCTGAATCTGTCTCGTTCTCTCGACATTGTGTGACAGTTTGTTCCAACTCCCCCCGTCTGGATCAGAGCAGCTTGTGTCTGCGCTTGGTCTGATCAGTTGTATTGAACAACAGACACGTGCATCATTGCACATAGCCTATATTTATTGATATGCACAGACTAGTACACATTTAGGTCTGTAATGGAATGTGACTGTTGATTATTTATAAGGGAAAAAAGGAAAAAAAAAAAAAAGAAAATTGAAAAAGAAAGAATTGAAAAAAAAAAACAAAAAAAAGAACGGCCCATAGCGCGAGGCCCCTTGGGGCGCGAGGCCCCGTGCGGTCGCACGGTTCGCACACCCCTTGCGGCGGCCCTGTTTATGAGTATTTAATGTCTGAAGCTGACATCACACTATGGCTAATCTGGGCAAAACTGTCTGATTGTGACAGTCCCAAAGTCCCGATTGTTGTGAAGATGATGTTCCTATGGTTACACCTCCTTATCGTGGAGTTTTTCACTTCGTCTCATTTACGCCTGACATTTACAGACATGACCCTGGGTCACATAGTATGCTTTGTTTTTGCTAACAGGTTTTACAACAAGAAATTTCTGGAGTACAGAACGTGAAGTGTCAAACTAAACACCATTGTGGTGCAGAAATGCAGGTGAAACCTCTGCAGAGTAAATGAAATTGAATTCTTTTGGATAGTTAAAATGTGCTTCTCTTTGGCCCTCGCGCTTGTTCCACACATTTAAGTATTTAGACAAGTTTAAGATGCTAAGAAGACCACAACAACCCTGAAGTTTTCCAACTGTGAGCTTCGTGGCTTTTCAATTTCACACTGCTTCCTTTGTTGTAGTCACAAAAAAGTAATAATCCATCCCTCTGTTAAAGAAATTTGGTTTTTGAATGTAAACTTTATTTTGGCTGTTGTTGAAACTTTTTCCTTTTGATAGAAGTGATCACTAGTTGTTTTTTCAACTTGGAACATTTCCATGAAGTACAGTATTTTGAGACAGAAGAACTCCTCTTCCTTATAAAGGTATTTCTGGGAACATGATGCCAAATTAGCCTCCCACATAAAAAGATTAGTGACAGTGATGGACCACAGAAAAAGACAATTTTCCCCCAAATGCAGAACAGTTTTAGTCATTTTCAGTCATGAAATGTCTTTATATATATTTTTTCATCCTCTTTCTGCTTGTTTGGCGTGTTTGGGGCTAAAGTAATATATCTTTGTATATGAATCTGTTAGGAATTATTAGAAATTCCTTAGGATAGGATTTTTTTCTTTTAAACTTGAAATCAAACCACATATATTGGAAATATTCTTTAAACGTGGGTAATTTCTTTTTAAGCTAACAAGTACAGTACTTCTTAAGAAATAACCAATCACTGTGGCATAAATGTGGTTATGAAGAGCCCAGGAAACAGTCAGACTTGTTTTACTTTGGTCTTTGTTTTCATCACTGCTGCACTTGGATAAAAAAAATTGGAGGCAGAGGAGGCCGGTGTCTCTCACTCGGAAACAGGATTAGTGTGTTTGCGAGGTAGCGTCAGGTTCAGGTCTAAGTTTTCAGAGTCACGAAGCTGGTTCACTTCTTAACTCACTAAGACCAAGAGAGTGGACCATATAACTCCAGTTCTTAGATCATTACACTGGCTTCATGTCTGTCACAGAATAGATGTTACAATCCTGCTGTTGGTTTATAAATCTCTGAATGGTCTCGGATGATCTCCTGGTGTAGGTTATTAGTGATAACCTACAACTGCCAGCCAATCAGAATTGAGTATTCACACAGACCGTGGTATATATACAGAGGTGGGTAGAGTAGCCAAAAATTGTACTCAAGTAAAAGTACTGTTACTTCAGAATAATATGACTCAAGTAGAAGTAAAAAGTAGTCATCCAAATAATTACTTGAGTAAAAGTAAAAAAGTACTTGGTGAAAAAACTACTCAAGTACTGAGTAACTGTTTATTAACGTCTGATTTATTTTTTTACAACCATTCAAACAGACAAAAGTACAAAATAATCATCTTCTGGCAAATTAAATCAATAAAATAGTAAAATAAATTAAAATTTAAAAATTTAAAATAGCTTAAATTAAAATAATCTTAAAGTAAATTCAAGTACTTTAATAAATAATAAAATAAATAAAATAATAACAGAATAAATAAATTAAGCACAAGTAGCACAAAATTTCAAGCCTTTGTACTTTTCTTTTTTAACCAGGCTCCGCAGGCAGGACTATAACCATGAATTCATAGAAACTCTGTGTGTGTTTGAGTCTGTGTAAATGTGACAAAACATGCAAAAACAAACATTTTTACCAAAGAATCACCCAGTGACGTCATGAGATTGACGCGTACGCGGATAAAAGGGATAAAAGAAAAGTAACAGCTCAATGTAGCCTAATGTAGCGGAGTAAGAGGAACAGTTTCTCTTTCACAAATCTACTCAAGTAAAAGTAAAAAGTATAGTGATTCAAAACTACTCCTAAAAGTACAAAATTTCCCAAAACTTACTCAAGTAAATGTAACGGAGTAAATTTAACTCGTTACTACCCACCTCTGTATATATATATATATATATATATATATATTTATATATATATATATATATATATATATATATATATATATATATATATATATATATATATATATATATATATATATATATATATATACCGGTATGTATACATATATATATATATATACACAGGTATATAGATATATATATAGATAGATAGATAGATCAAATTAATCAAATCAAACTTATCAAAAAGTCTGATGGTGGCTGGTTGGTAATTTGCCGTGGTCTCCTGACATGGCTGAAATGTATCCATCCCTCTGAGCTCGACAACCGGTGACAAATATACTGTGATGATGCGTCCTCTCCGTTCCTCGTGTGCAGCTTAGATGGCTCTATTAGTAAGTAATTTGTTCAAAGCATTACACCCCCACTTCTTCATCTTTAAATAGATATCTCTTGTCAGAGGGATATAAACCTGTTTTCCTGGGGTTTTGGATTCTGTGTAGAAAACATGTTAACAATGGAGACAAAACAGCCAGCAATGCATCATTTGCTCACAAACAACCGGATTTATGAGGGTTTTTACCCAGACATGACACACAGAGCACCTGCAGCGTCTGCAGTGGTACATTATGATATGCTACACCGCTGATTCATTGTGTGTTTTCTAGTGTGGTGTAAGCATGTGTGTGCATGCATGTTTACAAGGATGCACATGTAGCCGAGTTGCTTATTCACACCGGAGTGACGCATGTGGTTAAGAAGCCTGTTGAGGCTGCGAAAAACACGCATATATGCAGCACAGCATGTGTGTTGCTCCCGCAGGAGGATTAGGCACTTAAACCTGTGAGTTCAGTCTGTGGCTGCTGGCTAATACCCTCTAAGGAGGCTTGCAACGGACGGGTCTGGGCTCATGCTGCAGCCACAATGTACATGTCTGCACTGAAGGGGAGGTCGTCACAAAAGCTGCATCCAGGCGTTCGTATTTCTGTTGTCTTAGAAGAGCGTCCCTACCCTGGTAAACTCCACTTGTCTGTCTCTTAAGAGGAAACACTTGGAGCGCAAAGTAGGTGGTGAAAAAGATTACAAGTGGTGCAAATAGAAACATGTTTCTGGAGATCAATGGTAAAATGGTAAGGAATCCTCACACTTTTTGCTCTGGTGTATGCTGTGAGGGATTCATGGATTCTCATGTGTTGTCTCTGTGTCTTCTGCAGGTCTCAGCTAAAGAAGAATGTGTTGGACCTATGAGACTGACTCAGGAGCCAATTCAGGTAAGACGCAAAGACTTAATAACATCAAGAGACTTGATGCTTTTGAATGCAGTTGCTTGATGGCCTCAAATGTAAGCATCGGGGATTGTCATGTTAAAAAAATAAGGCACCAACGGTTTTCACATTTTCTTTTTGAGCTCACATTCAATCAAATGCAGTTTTTTACCAGATGCGTCTCAATCTGGATGCTGCGGTCGCTCAAATACAGAATAAAACATGACGCTTAAGTGTGTTGCATTTTGGGGATGTGTTGCCACGATCGCCATCGCCATGGGTACTTGGACAGCAAGTGAAGCGACAAACAGACAGTAGATTGTTTCGTTTTAGCAACATGGATCAGTTTGCTCCCATTTTGTTCATTTGGAGGGGGGGTATTATAAAAGCTTTCAGCTACATCGATGTGTTTGTTCCTCAGTTTATTAGAACTGTATCTCTAAATGTCCGGTTCCTTAATGTTTAAAAGATCTTCTCATTTCATGTGCGTTTGTTCAGCGAATGTTTATTTATATACACATTTCCATTAAAGGGAAGGGTTGCGGTTCCTGGGTTCGCACGTTGGTTTTCTTACACCTGCTGCTCTGTGCTTCGTCATTTATAACCATAGTTACTTTTGTACTCTAGTCATCTCTTTTTCTTCTTTGTGCACTCTCTTTGTCTTTACTTCCAGTCTGCGCCTCAAACCTGGCTTCTGTTAACGATTGTGCATTTATTTGCATTTATATACATTTGTTTATTACTTCCTCTTAATTTTGATCCCGTTCATTCCTTGCATCAAAGTCAGTCCTAGGAAATCTGATCAAGAGCGTCCAAGTCTAGAACAAGGTCTCAACAAATTCCAGGAAGGATTCACATCTTATCACTCAGGACGACGAAGGTCGTCTGGGACCCTTGAGTCCTCAGTCTCTTCCCACTGCATAGTGGGAACACAAAAGCATCCTGGGATGGATTCAGGGCTGCATACTTAACTTGCATCTTTGTCTTATTTGATGATTTGTTTCGTTTTCAATGTTAACCCCCAAAAAGCTGTTTTTTCATTGAGTCTCTTCTTCATGTTTGTATCAAATCTTTTCTTGTACTGTTTATATACTTTTCCTTTCTTTTTTTCCGGTGGAGCTTCTTCTTCTTCTTTTTTTCCTCACGTATGGGTTACAGCACCATCAGTCTTAACTTCTATATTAAGGCAAACGCTGAACCAAAAAAAAGTTGCCATTTCTGGACTGACCACCAGGGGCGGGTTTCAAAACCGAGTCGGCCTCCACTGGCCTCCATGTGAAAATGTCCAGCTTTGCAGCAGAAATTAATATATTTACAGTCTTTTTTTCTTTATTTTTTTTTAAAAAAAGGAGAGAAAAAAAAGATTTTGCTCTACATAGCTAGATTTCATATCCATGGATATCCATGGTACGTGGATCGGGGGGGGGGGGGTTGCACCACATCAGTTAAAATGATATAAACCAATACATTTATATACAGTACAGTATGAATTTTTATCTTTTTAATTTTTATCTTTTTATTGTTGGCTGACTTTAGTAATGGTTAGACATCATTGCTGGAAAAACAAGAGAGGAGACCGCACACTTTAGCTCCCCAGTGCAGATTTATTTAGCACACGTGACGTTTCAAGCGCATAGACATCATTGCTTCCACACATAAGTCAGTGTCATACAATGAAACAGTAGGTAGCTTGTGCTAACCCAGTATCGCCTAAACGCAGGATGGATTGTCCAGTAATTTTTTTTAAAAATGTTTCCGTCTGGTGTTTGAAAATAAAAACACCATTGTAGTTTGACAGGAGTAATGGCACGTTTACTTTCCTATAGAGCAGGAAGGTCAGATCTGATCACGCAAATCAGAAAAAGTGAGCGAAAATAACCAGTGAGTCAAATTCCCTGTCTTGTTTGACCTGACTTGGCCAAATAAACATGATTCTGATTCTGATTCAAGGCTGAACAGGGTAGGCTACACATTTTAATGCCAGGTGTGCAGCAACACAGACTCCCGTGGCTGGCTCTGGGTTGCTCAGCAAGTGTCTGGCGATGGTAGCTCCCTGCTAGCCAGCGTTAGTCTCCAGCTCTAGACAGCAGAAGCGACCTTGGGCTGCCCGGTTTGACCGCTGCTGTGGCCGACCCCTACCTGGACCGGGGCTAACCTTGGAAAAACCACATCAGTTTACATCAGTTTACTACGGTGTAACAGTAATGTGTAGTTGCAACGTACAGTGTAAAAGAAAACAAACGCCCATCTCATTGTCAACATTGGTCAGATCAAAGGGATATAATCCAGAGTTTACTACTGATTAGGATTATGCGCATCTTTGAAAAAATGTCCCAAAAGCAGATGTTATAACTATTATAAATGTAACTTGTGTGGATTTGGATGTTGAAATCACTGCGACCCAAATCTGGAATTTAATCCGCGTTGACCTAATTTCTGAACTGTTAACTGGCACCTCTTTAATTAAAGTGGTTTGGGAGGTTGTGTTTGTTTCAAAGATGGTTCTGCACCTTGTCTGTCCTCGGCCGTGTCAGTCCAAGTGAGATTTTATCCCACCTATGAAGAACCTGGAAATATTGCAAGGTTATGCAGGGCTGAGTCGGGGATTGTCCGCGCTCATCCTCTGGCGAGGGATTAGGACATGTGCTGGTAAGACTTATCCTCATGTAACAGAGAAAGTAAGAGCTCTTGGAGGTTGCCGGCTGGTTGGACGTTAAGCTTCACAAAGCATTTCTCTGTTCTTGCTCTGACAACAAGTGTGTTTACGGCCTTGATTTGATTTGCTTTAGTCTGAGTTGTGCTGGTTTTGACTGATCTCCAGGGATTTCTGTGTTTAACTGAGCGCCCACTCCAGAGAAATGATGTGAGAGGTCTGGCGTGTCACTCACGTTCATGCTCGTTTGCCTGCTTAGCTGCAGTATCCTGCTACCGCCCTGCTCCTCTTGAACAACCGAGCCAGAAAGTGTTGCGAAAAGAATCTCTGACGGCATGCAGACAGGTGGAGGGCTTTATTAAAAAACTCTGGAGGAATACGTCTACAGTAATGCTACATGAAAACATCAAAATTGCTCTCCCAACACCAGCAAACATTTACTTTATTGTACCTCCAGCGTTCTGCTGACCTGACCCAACCCCCTGCCATTTTCCAAAGTAAGGGAGACATGAAAAGGTAGATAAAATGCTCTGCAGGAAAGTTTTGTATATTGGCATTTTCCTTGACATTTACTGTTATTTCCCTTATACCTCTGGAGCGTTTAACCTTCTCCACAGACCTCTTTATCTAAAAACTAATTCCTTACAGATAAAAAAAACATCTAATTGTAAGACACAGGTCGTATTGCAAATGACATACTTTTGTGGTTCCAAACACAGAGTACTACAAAAAAATGTTTACTTTTATGTGGGGGGAACTTTCACCTGCTTTGCTGCCTTAATGCCATTAAGTCAATTTGAAATTGATTTTCAGTCGTTTGAAAATGAAAGAGATAATAAACCAAATCGTTCTTGTTACCATACCAAAGACGGATCGCTGACTTCTCTTTATTGGAAAACAAGATGGCAGCGTTTGAGTGTGCGGAGAGTGGAGCGCTCCACAACCTGGATGGTGTTTTGGGTGCAGACCTACTGGTTCATTCTCTGTTTTTCTGAATTAACATCATTTTTCAATAATATAGACTTTTGTTTCCCCTACAGACCTTAATTGAAAGGGATTATTACCTTAACCTTGGACAAGCCCATTTTAGCTCACGGGAAAACTGGTCTCTAAAACTGGTCTCTAAAACTTGTCTCTAAAACTCGTCTAAGACACTCCGGTGGTCTCTCAGTATGCCTGGACCGTGATGTCTAGTGCGTCCAACACTAGACACCACTACACTTCACCATCAGAGAGCTCTCATTTTCTTCTTTCAGAAACCATTTAACTTTTTGATTTGCACCAACCATTTAGGAGAAACGGATGTGGGAAACTAACCTCCCGGAGGCGCCGTAAAGACTTGCATATGCGATCAAACCTCTCTTTCTCTGCTCTGCTGTTGTCTTCCTGTTTCAGCTGTTCCTGTCAGGGGTCGCTACGGTGAATCATCTGCCTTCGTCTAAGCCCGTCCTTTACATCCTCTACTCTCACACCAACTAACTTCATGTCCTCTTTCACCTCTAGTCGGTTAAGAAGTTTCTAAATATCTTAAATGGTCTGGTTTTAACTTGACCTTCCATCCATCCATCCATCCATCCATCCATCGTCCGCCGCTTATCCGTTCCCGGGTCGCGGGGGCAGTAGCCTCAACAGAGATGTCCAGACTTCCTTCACCCCAGACACTTCCTCCAGCTCTTCCGAGGGGAGTCCGAGACATAGTCTCTTCAGCGTGTCCTGGGTCTTCCCCGGGGTCTCCTCCCAGTGGGACATGCCTGGAACACCTCCCTAGGGAGGCGTCCAGGAGGATCCGGTACAGATGCCCAAGCCACCTCAGCTGACTCCTCTCAATGTGAAGGAGCAGCGGCTCGACTCCGAGCTCCTCCCGGGTGACCGAACTCCTCACCCTATCTCTAAGGGAGCGTCCAGCCACCCTGCGGAGGAAACTCATCTTGTATCCGCGATCTTGTCCTTTTGGTCACTACCCAAAGTTCGTGACCATAGGTGAGGGTAGGTGCGTAGATTGACCGGTAAATCGAGAGCTTCGCCTTTCGGCTCAGCTCCTTCTTCACCACAACGGTCCGGTACACCGACCGCATAACTGCGGACGCTGCACCGATCCGTCTTTCAATCTCATGCTCCATCGTTCCCTCACTCGTGAACAAGACCCCGAGATACTTGAACTCCTCCACCTGAGGCAGGACTTCTCCACCCACCCGGAGAAGGCACGCCACCCTTTCCCGGTGGAGAACCATGGCCTCGGTTTTGGAGGTTGCTGATTAACTTGACCTAACGTTATTTATATTTTTATTGTCTTTTGAGCTGCAAACTTTTTTCATCACACAACTTGAATAAATCACATATTTTTGACTAAAGAAATAATTTAAAATGTTTTCTTGTCAGCACATTCCTTAAACAATGTTATACTTATTTTAAATCTTAATGGCTAAATAAAATGGTTTGAGTTCATTTCATAATCCAGCTTTTCGATTAATCTTTTTAATAATCATTAAATCAATCGACTCTAGAAATAGTAGTTCTTTTTTCCCCTATTTAGTTTAAACTTCCTGCTTCTATAAACTTTAAATATGTATGTAAAAAAAAAGCAGTTGTTACAAACCCAGGCCATAAATTCTCCTCCTTTTGCTTCTATAAATAATAGTTTGTGCGACATCGAGAGTTAAAGTGTGGCGACTGCGCAGACAGTTCGTTCACTTCACACACTTTCAAGACACTTAATTTAAAGGTGCCCCGGTTTATCTATCTCTTCACTCTTTTGAAATGACCGACTAAAGTCTTGAGGCTGTGGCTTAAAAACTGGCCTTCGATGTGAGAGGATGGAACGCTGTTAAAGGTCTCTCCGGGGACTCCAGTGGACGGGTTACGTTGCCCCCTCTCTGTGTTTGGGAGCCCCTTCATGTTCGATGGCATCTGCTTTGTATGTATGTAAGTGCAGAAGATTAACCTTTGAACTGTCCAAATGTGAGCCAGCCCGCGGCGGCCGTGGGGGATATAAACCTCTGTGCAGCATACTATGTTTAGAAATGCAAACATAGTTTAAAAGCACTTCGGCCACATCGTTTTGTAAAAACCCTTTCTTCTCTGTGCCACTGAGGTTGAGTTGAGGGCAGTAAAGAGTTTATCTGCTGCGCCACAGACACTTGTTGACGGGACGGATCGCAGCCGTCCATCTAAATGTACCTCCGGCGGCTGTTTGGGCCGACGGCGCCTCCTACCAGGCCTGTCATCGGTGACATATTTGGGTGGCAGGTCGGAGATGTGCACGCTCCGTGCTGTCCCAGGGTCCGCTGGGTATGCTGTGTGAGGAATTTCACATGCTAGCACCATGGTTACACAAAGCAGCGCCATGGTTACACAAGCCAGCAGACGATCAAAGACTGTGGACCTTTCACACGCACTCACAAATATGATTCAAATTTTTTCCCCCTCCGTCCTCTTCTTCTTTTTACAATTTTTTTTTTCTCAATTTCACTTTTATCGCCCCTATAAGTGTATCTCCGGATTGTTTAGACCAGAGCAGGAAGTGTGAGGAGAATTATGGCTTGAGCTTTATTTATTTATTTTTCCTGCTTCACCTCCGCGCTCTCCCTCCGTCTCTCTATTCTTTGTTGTCGGAGTCGGGAGGTGATGCTGCTGCGAGGCAGAGCTGAGTACAGTTAGTTCTGGCTGCAGCCCAGCTGTGTGTGTGTGTGTGTGTGTGTGTGTGTGTGTGTGTGTGTGTGTGTGTGTGTGTGTGTGTGTGTGTGTGTGTGTGTGTGTGTGTGTGTGTGTGTGTGTGTGTGTGTGTGTGTGTGTGTGTGTGTGTGTGTGTGTGTGTGTTTGTCAGCTTTCCTGCGGTCACCGCTTCACTTCGGCAGAGGTTGCATTGGGATCAAAAAGTCCACACTCCACAGGCTTCACGTCTGACGCCATGACACACAGAAATCCCGCTTGATTAGAGGAATGAAAAGCGCACGGTTACGAATAATCCACCTTTGTGGAGGTGCACGTGTTGGACCGTGCTGTGAAATGGACAGAATCTGTTGGATTCCTGTCAGAAGAGGAGTCAGACAACAAAAGGCTCCCCACCTGTGATCGAGCCGGCAAACATGAAGAACCTCTTTCAGTAGAGACAAACTGGTAGAAAGGTGTATTTGGGGGGGAGAAATGCATCAAAATGCATGTCAGATTACAGCAGAAGTGTAAAATAAACTATTCATGAAGATAGATGATATAAAATGATGTAAATCTGACAAAATATTTTATTTTAACAGTCCATATCCCTTTGGCTTTCCGTAGTAAAAACCTTCACACTCACAAGATTGATTTTCCTATTCAGTCACAGATTTTTTTTTTTTTTTTTTTTTTTCCAACTTTGTTTATTAGGAATTCACAGATGAGATGATACAGTTTTACAGGTGGTACTTACAGTGGGCTGCGTTTTTTTTTTTTTTTTAAATACACGACAAATAAAAACAAATAGACATACAAACAGAGGAGGACGGAACCCAAGACAAAGCGTAACAGAATAAGACACGAGAACTCAAAGTATTGACGTTGTGCAATTGGCATATTAGAGTTGGATCTAGGTTCCACTTGAGAAATGATAAATAAAAAAAATAAAAATAAAAAATAAAAAAAGACGGGGGATAAATAAGCAATACTCCATCCCAAGTCACAGATTTTTTAAAAGAAAAGTTTAGACGGACCTTCCAAATTTACAAAGATTTACACATCCGTGTATTTTCATTGAGATTCTTCAGGTACCAAATTATAAGATAAGTTTGATTTAATAAACGTATCAATTCATTTAATTATGCTTGTCAAATGCAACTTTTTCGGTTGTGATGCACTCGTTGATCTTTGGGTGTTTAGTTGAGGCCGTATCTCAGGAACAGCTTCATATTTGCTTGTGTGCTCTATACTTAAATTCAAAAATATCTTATTAATCCCCAAAGTGGTCTTTGTTTGAATTATCCCTGTGTCGTCTGCTCTCGTCAATGAGAGCGTAATGTTCTTAAAGGTAGGGTATGTGATTTTTAGAAGATGTTGTATCAGTTGATATTTGAAGCAAAACATGTTTTTTCTTTTTTTTATAGCAAAAATAACTCATTTAGAGGCATCAACCAAAACCTCTGGTACTACGCAATTAATCCGACATTTTAAAACAGGATGAAGAAAACCGGACTTGGGCAAAGTCAGTATCAGCAGTAGGGGTGGGACGATACGGGTAAGTCCCAATTCGATACTTTGGCGATATGTGGCCCAGGATATCGATAATATCACGATATTTTCGATATTCGATATATCGATATATCGGTAAGAGCGATATATCACGATATATGGGACTAAAAAAGAAAAAATACCTATAAAAAGGAAAACGTCTGTAGTTATGCATTTATTCAATGCCAAAACTTCATACAAGAAAGTGCATTTGTATATTTCCTCACTGTCTCCTAGGCTTGTAAATGTAAACACTGTACAGCTGGACAAATTAAAGTGCATGAACATTAATAACATGTTTTATATAAACCAGGACAGTGCACTGCTAATAATTAAATACATTAAATAATAATTTCACAAATATAATTATTGTGAAATAACTAAGAAATAAATAACTCAAATAGGCTTAACAATATCCCTTCTTTTCCAATATCCTTTTAGCCTGTCTAATTTATTCTGTCACCACACACACATATTGCCATGAAGCATCAGGCATTTTTCACTTATGTCATGACAAACTGTATCCGATAACAGAAGAAACCAAACAAGCTATAATAAATATAAATAATATGAACTTCATTGAACTAATATAACATTTTGAAATTTAAGCTGAAATATCCAAAGCACTGAACACTGGTTTTGCACGGGTGGGCGTGTGTCTGAGTGTGTATGAGAGTGTCCGTGTCCGTGTGTAACGTGCCTGGCGATTCAATGATCTGCAAGTTTTCCCAGCACACGGTTGACTGGACACGGAAGGACACGAGCGAGGATCACTTACAGAGTGAAAAGCATAAACGTCATAACACAAAAAGACTGACGATCATTTACTTTAACGGCGTCTGTGGAATAATTTTGTATTACAGTACGAGCCGCTCTCCTCTCATGGAGCGCGAGCGGAGCGGGGTCTGTTTCTTAACGCAGCTGGTTGTCTGTGCGAGCGGACATTAACGCACATGGAAGTTTAAACACCGGCTCAAACAGCAAGTTTTCCAGCATTAACAGTGCTGCTCAGCCCGCTGTCTGTACGGAGTAAACTGTGGTTCTGTATTTTCTGAGCTGGTTTCTCAGGCGGCATGTTTGTTTTGCTCACGAGGGCAGCGGGGGCGGGCGGGGCAGAGCTTGAACAATAGTGCGGTGACAACCGCGTAAACCATTAAGTGTGTTGTAATAAAATATCGATATTAGCCGACAGTATATCGATTATTTATTGAAACAGAGAGCACAACAATATATTGAAATATCGATTTTTTTTCCCACCCCTAATCAGCAGGTCAGACCTTCAAAAACTGGAAACTGGAATCAGGGAAAGAAAATTGAAACAAGTTAATCTCTGAAATTGAGCATTAATGAGAAAGACTCAACTAGTGATTCACGACTAAATATAATGTGGTACGAGCGTCAAATGGGTCATTTGGGATCCCTCCCATGGAAGCCTTAGTTTTAACAATAGCTGATTTGGGTCATACTTTGACTAGACTGCAGGCCTCTAACCTGATGAGCTGGTAGGACAGAGAACCATTTACCTTTGTGTCTCCTCAGGTCCTGCTGGTGTTTGCTAAGGAGGACAGCCAGAGTGATGCCTTCTGGTGGGCCTGCGACCGCGCTGGGTTCGGGTGCAACATCGCGGGGACACCCGAGTCTGCCGTCGAGTGTTTCCTGGACAAGCACCATGAGATTGTAGTAATCGACGGCCGAAACTCGCACTACTTTGAGCCCGAAGTTGCCTGCCGGTGAGCTCTGACTCCTGCCTTTCTACGTTTTTACTTCTGTTTCACAGTTTTTTCTTTCATCTTTTCTTCTCAAACATTTTCTAACATGATGCAACGCCAGCTCTGAAAAAGTTGGTAGACTTTGATGTAAAATGTAATGTTACTTTACTTTAAAATCCCTGTTTTAGAGCTGTGTCAAACGCAGGATCAAACTGTCATGCAAAGAAGAAGCCACATGCGAAGATGATCTCTCCTCTGTGCTCAGATGAATCGGAATTTGAGTTTTTGAGAAATGATTGACGCCCCGTCCTCCAGACTAAAGTGGAGAGGGACCATCCAGCTTCTGAGCAGATCACAAGTCTGCATTTCTAATTGTTAGGGGTGAATTAGTGCACATGCCATAAGCACCTTGCACTTCTGAAAGTTTTCCAAAATTACCTCTTTCTTTTTCCTTAGACGGCACATTTATATGGAGGATTTTTTGTGCCAAAATTAAATAAATAAATACATCATTAATTTATTAAAATGGGAATGAAATATATCATTAATTAATTAAAGTGTCATTAATTAATTAAAATTAGAATGAAATATGTCATTAATTAATTAAAATACAATTCATTTTAAGTACAAATATATGTTTATTATTCCAGCATTTAATTAATTAATGACACATGTAATTAATGATTTCGTGTTGCGTGTGAATCATGAAATGTAAATGTAAAACTGTCAGTTTCACTCGTCAAACTCAGTGGGCGGATTCCAAACACCTCATTGGTTCCCCTGCACATCAAGTCAAGATGGGAAAGTGGTGGGAAAGTGCAGAAAAAACTCCAATGACTTCGAGCAGTTCCTCTGCTTTACACGCTACATGTTCGGGGTCAGCAGATCCTGCTTCCACATACTCTGCAAGGTCGAAGATATCACTCACCAACTCTCTACAAAGTTCACGAAAATCCTCCAAACTCACAGCTGTCATGTTTAGAAAGTCCAAAGCAGTGGATTCCACTAGATTTGCGTTAGCTCCGCCAACTGAGTTTGGCGAGTGAAACTGACAGTTTTACATTTACATTTCATGATTCAGCAACACGAAATAATTAATTAAATGTGTCATTAATTAATTAAATGCAGTTTTACATTTCATGATTCACACGCAACACGAAATCATTAATTAAATGTGTCATTAATTAATTAAATGCTGAAATAATAAATATATATTTTTACTTAAAATGAATTGTATTTTAATTAATTAATGACATATTTCATTCTAATTTTAATTAATTAATGACACATTTAATTAATTAATGATATATTTCATTCCCATTTTAATTAATGAATGATGTATTTATTTATTTAATTTTGGCACAAAAAATCCTCCATACATTTACTCAATTTTAACATTTGATATGCTTTCTGTGTTCTGCTTTGAGTGAAATACGAGTTTATGAGATCTGTAAATAATTGCATTTTGTTTTTATTCTAGTTTATTTTTGTAAAGTTACAGTAGCATCTGTTGGCTTCTGCAAAGATTAACAATAAAGAGGTGAGAACGGCATGTGTAAGAGCAGCTGCATCCGTTATATTGGGCATCTCTGGATTAGTGGGAGGAGAGGGGTTTGGCGCCATCTGGTGGTCAGTGGGAACAGCGCAGACATCCACGACACGCTGAAGATCTCATGTCACCTAATTCAGAGATCATTTAAAGAGTCTCCCTGGAGGCTGGATGTCAATAGTGAGACAAGATAACAAGAAAAAAAGCATTTTTGTGAGTCGCAACTGCAGATAGGGAGTTTGTTTGTTGACATGACAGCTGGATAGTAGCTCAGGGGAATTAAGTACAGAGGCTTTTTTTTTCAGATTTTCCACTGTAAAAGTCCCTGGCCCCTTTCCAGAGACTTATTTTATAGTAGAATAGCCCCATTTGCTCCCTTTTTTTCTTTACCAGCTGTTAAGTTCATACTGGTCTGCGTGTCTGTCCTCCATCACTCCCTGGCCTGCATCAGTGTCACGATTTATTTTAGGATATATTTTTAGTCCTGGATTTTGCACTTTTTCCGCTTCCTGACAGGATCATCAAGTATATTTTAAAAATGTTGGTTTTAAAGTCAGTTTCCTCACTTGGTTTATCGCAACATTGAAGTAACTGACAAATGTTCAGGACTAATAAAAAACTGGATGTCCTTTGGCTTTTTGGCATCCATAAAAGATAATTAATTCCTCATTATTTGTTCCCTGAACAAGTGTCTTCTGTGCTTAATGTAGTTTTTCTGTTATTGTTAGACGCAGCGCTGACCAAGCCAAACCTCTGGACCAAAAGCCACAACTTTTTTTCAGAGTTATTTATTGTGCTTCATAATTTCTCTCCTGTCGCCTGAGGACCAAAGTTTGGCAGCTGCTCAGCGTCTACCCTTTTCCTCAATATCAATTTTCCTTTCTCCCCCTCCCATCTGTATTCCCCACGAGGATTTCTGGCATCATCTGCTCCCGCCTTCATCCTCCATCACTGTCCACTCTCTTCCTACCTCCAGTCGCCGGATGGCTTTCCCGTACGCGCTGCCAGCGGCGTGGCTTTGCGGCCGAACCTCTAATGCCCATGTTGTGTTTGGTGTTTCTGTGTCAAGCACAGAAATGTTCTGCCCTTCTTCTGCGGCAATGACATCACCCCCACTCTGCCCACATGTTTATCCTCTACGTCAGTCCGAGCCACTTCTCCGAAGCTCGGAGCGTGGATGAATTGAACTCCTGTTGACGGCCCTGCTGACTTTAAACCTGCTCTTGTTTTATTTCCAGCATGATCCGCGCCACAAAGCCATCTGAAAACACAGTCATTCTCGCTGTCGTGTCACAGAAGTAAGTGTCAATTGTAAATTTCAATATTTTCTGTGGATTAAATATGTGACTGAGCTTTAAAGACCCTGAAAACTTCCCGAACAATCCCCTATCTTCTCACAACAAATATTTGAAGTTTTGTCTCCTGCATTGAGGGGTTCTGCGTAGGGTTGCCACCTTTCAGAAATAGAAATAAGGGACGCCTTGATTTCAGCAGCGCAGGAGCCAAAATAAAAAAGCCCCCAAACTTCTAAACTGAATAAAAATGTGTTTATTTTTATATAAAAAAAACAAAATGCTTTGATTTCAAGTTTAAAGTGCTTTAATAGCATTGAACTTGCATGACTGTACAGACAGACAAACATACTAGCAACTGAAATATCCTCCTATGCTACTGTATGTCCACATCAGCCCAAATGTATAATATAGCCTACAGGTGAAGAATATGGTGTAAAAGTTAATTTATTTCAATAATCCAACTAGAATATGGTGTAAAAGTTAATTTATTTCAATAATTCAACTAGAATATGGTGTAAAGGTTAATTTATTTCAATAATTCAACTAGAATATGGTGTAAAAGTTAATTTATTTCAATAATTCAACTAGAATATGGTGTAAAAGTTAATTTATTTCAATAATTCAACTAGAATATGGTGTAAAAGTTAATTTATTTCAATAATTCAACTAGAATATGGTGTAAAAGTTAACTTATTTCAATAACTCAACTAGAATATGGTGTAAAAGTTAATTTATTGCAATAATTCAATTAGAATATGGTGTAAAAGTTAATGAAAATACGGTACAAATAGCGTCCCGTATTAGTTCAATACGGGACGCAACATTTTTTTCTCAAATAAAGGACAATTCCGTATTTTACGGGACGGGTGGCAACCCTAGTTCTGCGTTGGTTGAAGCTTCAGACAGGTGCACAAGACAGAAGAAGAATCAGCATATTCACAGACTACACCGAACCAAAGAAATATTTGGATATCCAAAAACGTGGGACCAGACTTAGTGTCGAATTCAGACCAGATATTAAAATATGTATTTTCCCTGAATAATGTAGAGCCCCGTTACAAACTGCATGATTTTGGGCTGTCGCAGACAAAACATGACCGTCATGAAAGAATTGTGGAAATTTCTTTCATCACGCGTCCTGTTGTGGCTAAAACCTGCCAAACCTCTTTAACACGTTCTTTCCAACCAGGTGAATAACTGGACTGAGATGATGATTCAGATTTTGGTAGATTTAACTAAACAGTTGCATGCAAAAGGGTCGGAACAGGCGTTTCGATGAAGAATGATGATGAAACAGAGGAGTATGCTGATATTAAAGTGTAAAGGATGATACATTCTACAAGACAAAACATTGGTATTCACACTGTTAATCTTTGTTTGGGCGGAGCATTCGTCTGCACCTGTAGTCGGCAAGGCTATATTCTGCTGCTCTAACCAGTTTGGGTTTCATCAAGTATGGGAAACACTCTTTTTCCATCACACGTCCAAATCATCCCACGTCATAAAATGTGACCACTCACTGGTCTTGAAACTGATATCATCTTTTGACAGAGTCAGACCTCCCATGATTCCATCTGCTGACAAGCTAATTAAAATGCAACTTAAGACAATGCATTGATTAATACAATGCAGCATTCGTACTGTAAATGGAGACTGGGTAACAATATCTAGTAAACCCTAGGTTTGCCTCTTCTGTTCTCCCTTACATTCTCCTCCTTTTGCTATTTCTTTTTAATGCATTTTTGGCACATGTCAAGGCTACGCCCGAAGGGTTAATTTTCACTTTTTATGTTTTTACCATCAGCGCTTGCTGATGATACAATTCTACACCCATCTGCAGCAGGTTGTAGCCTACAACTCAAGAGGGCTCCTCATTAGGAATGGGCGATATTTTACCGTTCACGATATACTGTCAAAAAAATGCCCCACGATAAGAATTTGTCATTTCGCGGTAAAAACGATAAATTCCCGTTGGTGACGTTTTTGTGTAAAACTGATTTATGGTTCTGCGTTAAATCGACGCAGAAGGATGGAAAGAAAGAAAGAAAGAAAGAAAGAAAGAAAGAAAGAAAGAAAGAAAGAAAGAAAGAAAGAAAGAAAGAAAGAAAGAAATGAGCCTGAAAGAAAGAAAGAAAGAAAGAAAGAAAGAAAGAAAGAAAGAAAGAAAGAAAGAAAGAAAGAAAGAAATGAGCCTGAAAGAAAGAAAGAAAGAAAGAAAGAAAGAAAGAAAGAAAGAAAGAAAAGAAAGAAATGAGCCTGAAAGAAAGAAAGAAAGAAAGAAAGAAAGAAAGAAAGAAAGAAAGAAAGAAAGAAAGAAAGAAAGAAAGAAAGAAAGAAAGAAAGAAAGAAAGAAAGAAAGAAAGAAAGAAAGAAAGAAAGAAAGAAAGAAAGAAAGACATGAACCTGAAAGAAAGAAAGACATGAACCTGAAAGAAAGAAAGACATGAACCTGAAAGAAAGAAAGAAAGAAAGAAAGAAAGAAAGAAAGAAAGAAAGAAAGAAAGAAAGAAAGAAAGAAAGAAAGAAAGAAAGAAAGAAAGACATGAACCTGAAAGAAAGAAAGACATGAACCTGAAAGAAAGAAAGAAAGAAAGAAAGAAAGAAAGAAAGAAAGAAAGAAAGAAAGAAAGAAAGAAAGAAAGAAAGAAAGAAAGAAAGAAAGAAAGAAAGAAAGAAAGAAAGAAAGAAAGAAAGAAAGAAAGAAAGAAAACAGGATAAATTCCCGTTGATGACGTTTTTGTGTAACAAACATGGTGGATCTGAGAGCGAGATAGATTTATAGTTACAAAGGTGGAGTTGAAATGGTATTTTTTTATCGTCATTTTTATCGTTATCGGGATAAATGCCAGAAATTATCGTGATAAATGTTTTAGTTCATACCGCCCATCCCTACTCCTCATCTGTACATACTATTCTTGACATCAAACCCAAGACTAAGCAGTTCCAAGTTTTGTCAACTGCATAAATCCATCCACCCAGTGTCAAGGAGTGATTAAAGCAGCATAAAGCTACCACCTGTGAGATCCTGACTGAACACCTTGGAGTCAGAGTCTCACCTAGATGTAACAATGCCGTAGTGGTGCAAGTCTTTGGCTGGTCCCTGGTTGAGCCAGAGGGCCATTGGTGACGGGGCTGAGGTGCAGCTAAAAGATGGTTGCCCTTCTCCCATTGTGCACTGCACGTTTGTGGAGAACTTAGTACCTAATTACTTGTATACACCACGCATTTCTCAATTGCCTGTTCACACAGCACTCATTTAACCCCTGTCATGCATCCGTTACTGCCTCCTAAGATGTAACAGTGTCATGGCAGAACAAACAGCAGAGGTGTGTTACAAAGGTTTAACAACGGCCCTCTTACTACCTGTTAAGCTGTAACAGTGGCATGTCAGCGGTAGACCAAAATCTTCCAGTGTGTAACATTACAGCCTCTGTTTGTTTCACACAGCAGAGCAGGGTTTAATATTGGCACTGCAGAGCAGGAGTGAAATGGCTTTACAAATAGAGTTTTGGACAATGTCATAAAAGCAACTCAACCTCCGTTTCCTCCTTTTGGGGAATCCTTTGAGGTAAATTCATCCGTGTACTGCTTTCAATTAAGACTTCATGCAAAATATTCCCATTAAAAGCCCTGTGGTCTTTGTTAATGTTTTTTATTTTTATGTGAGTAATCAGGAATGGCTCTTGTACGACGGAGTATTAGGGCCAAACAAAAAAACAAAAAAAGGAAATTACGAGAATAAAGTCATAATGTAATGAGAATAAAGTCGTAAAATTACGAGAATAAAGTCATAATATTACGAGAATAAAGTCGTTAAATTACGAGAATAAAGTCGTAAAATTACGAAAATAAAGTCATAATATTACGAGAATAAAGTCGTTAAATTACGAGAATAAAGTCATAATATTACGAGAATAAAGTCGTAATATTACGAGAATAAAGTCGTAATATATTATAAATATATAAATATAACTTCACAAGATGCTCAATATTCCTCATTTTAACACAGGGAGAAGAAGCTCTTCCTGTTAGAGTTCTCATAAATTATATTCTCATAATATTACGACTTTATTCTCGCAACATTACGACTTTATTCTCGTAATGTTACGACTTTATTCTCGTAATATTAAGACTTTATTCTCGTAATATTACGACTTTATTCTCATAATATTACGACTTTATTCTATTACGACTTTATTCTCGCAACATTACGACTTTATTCTTGTAATTTTACGACTTTATTCTCGTAATATTACGACTTTATTCTCATAATATTACGACTTTATTCTCGTAATATTACGACTTTATTCTCGCAACATTACGACTTTATTCTCGTAATGTTACGACTTTATTCTCGTAATTTTAAGACTTTATTCTCGCAACATTACGACTTTATTCTCGTAATTTTACGACTTTATTCTCGTAATATTACGACTTTATTCTCATAATATTACGACTTTATTCTATTACGACTTTATTCTCGCAACATTACGACTTTATTCTCGTAATTTTACGACTTTATTCTCATTATATTATTACTTTATTCTCGTAATTTCCAATTTTTTTTTGTCTTAGTTTGGCCCTAATACTCTGTCGTACTCTTGAGCCTGTTGTGGTGCTGATGAAATGTGCAGACTAGGTCCAGGAACGTTAACTCCACCTCTTCTAAAATTGGAGTATGTCCTCTATTCCTTCCCTTTGCTCGTGTTGCAATTAAGAAAAGAAGTTTTATGGGCCTTTAAAACTCCACATTTTTGTATATATTGTTGGTGTGGATCTATAGAAGGATATCTTTGTAAAATGATTGCATTTGTAGATTAACATAATTATTTCCTGTCTTTGTACAGACTGCCTGACCATGAGGAGCCGTCTGTTCTTCCTCTTCTCAGTGCTGGATTTAGTAGAGTAAGTCCAACCGCCTGTTTGCATTTGTGACTGTGTTTGTAACAGATGTATGCCTTACCGTGTCCTGCTTGTTACTCAGACTCATTTTACTGGAAATATGAAGAGATTTCAAACTAAAATAGCAGCGGTTTTGAAAGAGGCACTTATTGTCAGTGGATTTAACAGTGTGAAAATAGCGTAGGAGTTGGAGTCGAGTGAATCGTGTCTCATTCAGTTTCCCGTTCCTCTCCCTCCCTCTTCTTCAAACACTACTTAACCTTATGTGGCCTTCCAGAGGTTTGTGGAGAACAGCGGCGTGTTGGCGTGCTACAACGAGCTCATCCAGATCGAACACGGAGAGGTGCGCTGCCAGTTCAAACTCAGGTATGGGAGAAAAAAATGGATCTTAACAATGTACAAATCATGCAATTATAATCAAAACTTTACATAGTGTAAAAAAAAACCACCTTTATTTCACCTCCCGTGTCTGATTATAATGTACTAGGAACTTTTTGTGTTTGAGGCCAGTTAGGATACCTACTGTTATTTGCAAAATGTTATGTTATGTTATGTTATGAATCTTTATTTCGGCTTGTACAGAACAAGATGAAAAGGAAGAAAAAAAAACCATTTCTTTTGCCGAAAAGGTGTAGGCTGAAGCCGTAGCTTATAGTGCCTACCCTTTTTTCTTATGATCAGCAAAAATATGAGACATTAGCTTTTACTCAGTGAAAACAAACAATACATAAAGAAGAAAAAAATAAGTAAGACAAAATATAAAATTGACATTTCACATCCTAGAATGTTTTTGATAGTATACTTTATAATTATAGTGTTTTATATTTATTTACAATGTCAGAATATCAAGAGGTTTTTTTTGTTTTTTTTTTACATAATTTTCACTACCTTTTTCAGAGTCAGAAGTTTACATTTGGTTTCTTGGTATTTAAACTGTTGCCTTTGAAATTTGTAACTTGGCTTTCGATTCACAAGCCTCTCAATAGGGGTCTGTGAATGGCGGCCTTAAATAAGGGGAAGTGAGGAGGCTGAGGCAGAAATAACGTTAACCCTTGTATGGGCATTTATTATATACCATAAGACAGACCACTGACAACAACCTTCAGCACCCCGGTGGAGCTCTTATATACCCTCCCCACATAGATTGGGCAAGACCACATACCGGCATAGGGATCCAGTTTACACACACATACACATAACACTTATCACTTGGCCAAGATAATTTAAATATATTACATAACCCCCCTTACTATAACTATAATATATATATATATATATATATATATATATATATATATATATATATATATATATATATATATATATATATATATATATATATATATATATATATATATATTGGCCCACATCCGATCTCTGTGTGGCTCTATCAACATAAATTTCAAATAGTAATAGAGCCACACCCCTCTCTTGCTTCCCACACTTGGTACGATCCAGGAAGTATAAATAAGTCTCACCAGCCACAGGACAAACTTTTGTCACACAATACAGGTAAGTGTTTAAACCACTCCACCTTGCAAACATGTTAGCAGTGCTCAGAGTACCACCAAACAACTGACAGCCAGCCTGCCTGTTTGTGGTACTGTCCCCCCTGCTGATTCATGTACCATGCTTTGTGCAGGACTGACTTCCATAGCTGCCAAGAACTGCATGCCAAGGAACCCTCCTAAGTGAAAAAATCACCAACATTAATACACATAGCATGACGTTTTATCATGTGACATGGAGGGATGGGATACCTCCATCACAGGGTCATTGTACATTTTGAAGACTCATCCACCTCCAAGCCTTAACTTGCTGGCTGATGTCTCGAGATGTTGCTTTAATATAGCCACGTAACTCTTCATGATGCTCTTTTTTTGCCAGTCCCTCCTGAAGCAAAGCAGTCCCACAACATGATGAGATGGTGTTCTGAGGCATGCAAGATTCTCCCTTTTTTCCTAAAACATAATGATAAAAATGACCAAACGGTTCAATTTTAATCCCATAATAAAACAAGACATGTCTCTAAAAACAGAGGTCATCGCCCCTGTGTGCCTTTCAGCTCATGTTGGTTCAGGTAGTGTTATACTCAGTACTCGAGTTGAGGGGGGATGAGGGGGGATGGCATCCCCCCTGAAATGAAAACTGTCAAAATCATCCCCCCTGTAAAACTGCCACCCCCCCTTTCCATCCCTTATGTCATTTCATCAATGAATGTGGTTTTACTGCTATTTCAACATTTAGTCATCACCAGAAAAATAACTTATTTGACAATTTTCACCTGTTTCAAGTAAATTTTCACTTGAAATAAGTAGAAAAATCTGCCAGTTTAACAAGATTTATCTTCTCATTACAAGCAATAAAATATTGTTCCACATGCAGATTTTTCTACTTATTTCAAGTGAAAATCTACTTGAAACAGGTGAAAATTGTTGTTTTTTCCAGTGATGAGTCTTGTTTAAGTGTAATGCGATTTTTTTTTTACCAAAATGAGACATTTTAACTAGAAATAAGACAAATATTCTTGTTAAGATTTTGAGTTTTTGCAGTGATCCATTTTACTTATCCTGTGAAGGACAGATTCATATTGATAAGTTCAGAAAACTGTTTTTATTGTTGTGTTTTGATGTATTTGATGTAAGCCCAGTGGATATTTAAAGCTTACAGGTCACTGCTATTATTTGTAATATATTATATTATTTGTAATCAGCACAAATTATCTGTCCCCATATGATAAAATCCACCATCCCCCCTGATTTTTTTTTTTTACAACTCGAGTACTGGTTATACTGCCCACAATGATACTCCACAAAGATGCTGACTTCCAGTCAGCATCATCTTAAAGTTTTCCATTGATGTTCTCCGGTTCATTGGAGTTTCACACTGAAGCATGCTTATCTCTGGGGTGCAAAACTCCCTTATTGTTTATATTTGTGTATTATTGCTTGACCAGAACACTTGGCCCTCATGCATCTGGCAACTGTTCCCAAAGATTATTATGACTCTTGAAAGTCCCAGAGTAATTTCTTAATGCCATGGTTCATTTCCGTTGTTTTGATATGAGATGTCATGCAGTGATGGTCTTAAAATACACCCACAGGTGTGCAATTATATACTTTTCTGCTAGATTTGGAGGGATAAAAGTTGATCCTTTTCCAGACTTTGTAAACTTCTGGTTGCAACCGTATATTCATGCACAGACACATGCTTTATCCAACATGTTCTCGGGCGTCAAGTTGCTAATTTTGGCTCATAGCGGCTTTATTCATCCTCAGGGCTTGTAACTCTGTCTTCACTGCTTTGGAGCACTGTCAAGAGGCTGTAGAGATCACTAGCGAGGACCATGTAATACAGGTAGGGTTGATACACACACTAGCACATCCTCAAGAGTCCCAACTATACTAACCTCCCCAGTGTCACAAGAAAAGCACGTAACGGATACATTTAATAACATATCAAAACTGCAGTAACATCACAGTAAAGTCAGACTGTTTTGACAGGCTAACTACCGTATTGTCCCGAATATAAGACGACCCTGATTATAAGACGACCCTCTTTTTCAAGACTCAAGTTTGAAGAAAGACTTTTTGAACACCAAATTCAATTTTTATACAGAAAATAATGACAGTACATCTGAAACAAATTATTATAACAATATATTCTAGAGAAAAGGCATGTTATTTTGACTATTTGAAATCATTATCTTGAAGTTTGCATCATAACTTCTCCTCAGCTGCCGGTTCACCTGCTGAACTTCCACCCACTTTTCTCCAGATTGTCGCTACGTTTCTCCACTTTCTGTTATCTCTTCTCTTAATTTCTTCTCTTTTCTTTCTTATACTATTTTTTATTTTTCTTCTTCGTGACAGGAGTTGGCTTTGGCCTGGGGAGTTAAATTCAGCATTCGCTTTAAAGATATCTGGCGCCATCTAGCGTTGTGAATGGGTATAACGTCTAGACCCCGAATGTAAGACGACCCACACTTTTTCAGTTTTATTTCAATGTAAAAAACACCGTCTTATATTCAGGCCAATACGGTATGTATCAGTATTTAAGAGGAAACAATATCCCTAACCATGCATCTGTTAATGTGTAGCCTTAACTTTTTCATTTTTATCCTAAGGCCCTCAAATAATTGCAACTGACAGTGGGGTTTGGTGGATACATTGAGGTCATTTGCGGCTCAAACTCAGTTTTCTTTCACAACTGTCCACGATCAGGCCGTTTGCTCTCATTGCTTGTGCCTTGTTTATATTAGAATATACTTCCTGCAGATTGTCTGTGCTACAGAGAGCGAGGGATGAGCTAAAAATAATTTGTAATAATTGAAAAAAATGTATAGTAGTTACTAGGGGTGGGTATTGGGAAGGACCTCACGATACGCATCACGATACTTGAGCCACGATACGATACACATTGCGATATCCCGATTATGCGATATCCCGATTATTATATTCTACATAGTTCACCGAAAAATTTAAAAATGCATTACACATCTTAAAATCCAAGTTGTATATATGTACATCAGATGATAGTGATGGATCTTAAAATCCGAGTTGCACGTTCATCAGATTATAGTGACAATTCATGGGACAAACTGAGTCAAAACAATGTTTTATTATAACTATACAAGCTAAAGTTACAACATATTTGTATATGTTTTTCATATTATTTACATCATATGAAATTAACATTAAATTTAGTATGAGGTTGCTTTAATTATGTGGCAAATGATAATAAACACAAGAAAGATGGAACTAAAACCAAGGACAGGCACAGTGATCAGTCAGTATAGATATAAATCCATAAATAAATAAACCTCTGTCCATTATTTTTCATTTTTTAAGGACAGGCAATTGTTATATAAAAAATACATTATAAAATGAAATAAAACGTGAAGTAAAACCTGAGGTCACTGCAAGGCCCTCCCAGGGTTGGTAGAGAGTGGCAATGCCCAGGACTGTCACTTAGGTAGGAGCACTGGGTGATATAATGGGAAAAAAATCGGGGATAAAAAAATTTTAAAAAATCGATATTGAATCAGCTGGAAAAGTATCGCGATATATTGCCATATCAATATTTTTGCCCACCCCTAGTAGTTACCTAATTGAATTGTGGAATGGGCCATTGGGATTTGCTGAAAGTATCGTAGTATCGCGTCTTTGCTCTCCGGGATTCACTCTCTCATGGTGATGTCAGCCCATTCCTTGCTCTCTGGCCCTGCCCCTTCTCAACCTTTCCCCGACCCTGAACCTAACCTGGGGCTTGCTGATTGGGCCGGAGCTTCGGGAGCTGCATGCTGGCCTTTTGTTGTATTAGACGCTATATAAATAAAATTGAATTGAATTGAACTCTCTAATTGGCCATAGAGTCAACATTAGCTGCAAATAGCGGTATCTGCCATGCAAACATCGGCGGCCAAAGTGAGTTGTTGGTGAGTTTTTGAGTTGTTCACACATGATGATTGAGTGCTGATGTGCGACTGCCAACTCATCATCAATTTACTCTCTCACTACAACCTAAAACAGTGTAACTTCCTCTACTTCATTTGAATAAATAAAGGCAGGACTCAGTGATATTATACATTATCACAAAGTATCTATGTCGCATTTTCATCAACAAGTAGATCAATGTGTATAAAATGGCATCAGATGGATGGTTTTCTTTCATATACTTCCTTTTGAATAGTTGATTTTTAAATATTTCAACGTGTGAATCTTACTTCTTGCAGCATTTTTAACAGAATAGTGACAACATTTAAATGCTAATGTAATGTTTAACTCTAAAACCTGTCCGGTTGTGTCCCAGTATGTCAACCCTGCTTTCGAGCGGGTGACGGGTTACAACCAGGGGGAGCTGATCGGGAAAGAACTGACCGAACTTCCCAAGAGCGACAAGAACCGAGCTGATCTGCTGGACACGATCAACACCTGCATCAAAAAAGGGAAGGTGAGGTTTAAATAAATCTGTCGATCCATCCGTCCATCCATACATCCAACCAGACATGCATCTTTTCATATATGCATCCATCCTATGGGCTCAAATTAATGCCATAACATATTTGAACCATTTTTCAGACAATAAAATAACAATAACAATAAAATGTAATGTAATGTGTAAAAATGTAAAATATATTTTGTTAATGAGAGAATATGTTTCTCTATTTTTCTTATTTTTGTGAGGGGGGATATAAATGGTTCAAATATGTTATTTGGTTATTTGAATTTGTTTTTATTTGTTTTGTTGATAAAAAAATATGTCTCTATTTTTGTGAGGGGGGATATATATTGTTTTTCGGCACTACCTTGTTCTCTATAGCTGATATAAGATGAATTACTCCTATGTGGGATCAATAAAGTTCTTATTTTTGCCATCTGAGAAAATTAAATATATTATATTTGGTGCCTAACTGTTTCCCAAGTATATTAGTGCGTGTGTGAATGAATAAATGAGACGTAAAATGTAAATTTCTTTGTAGAAAGGTGCTTTATGAAAATAAGCCCATTTACTTGTATTAGTTTGCAGCGCAGTCTTGCCACATCCAATATGGCGGCGACGTCAGTAGGCGATGCAATGTGCTGATTGGCTCTCCAGAAACGCTTTGAAACCCGTGCCAAAGATCGCTGATTGGCTCTTAGTTTTGGCACGTCAAAACAGTGCCATAACTCGTAGTGGTAAAAAAAGTTTATAGCTTTTGAACAAAAAGTTTGTAGCTTTGTAAAAAGTTTTTAGCTTTGTATCTAGAAGTACAAATATGTTTGCAAGTACAAATATTTTTTTCACACGCACAAAATATTTTTGCAAGTACAAATATTTTTTGCAAGTACAAATATTTTTTGCACACGCACAAAATATTTCTACAAGTACAAAGTTTATTTACAGATACAAAATACTTATGGCATTAATTTGAGCCCATACCATCCATCATCCAGATATTTGTCCATTCATCAATCCATGCATTCATCCATCCATCCATCCACCCATCTGTATCTGACCTCTGTGTTGTGTCTGAAGGAGTGGCAGGGTATTTACTATGCCAGAAGGAAGTCGGGTGACAGCATCCAACAGTACGTGAAGATCCTGCCCGTCGTTGGTCAAGGAGGGTAAGCTTTGTTTAAAAGATCCTGAGTTAAATGTTGTACGTTTCCAAAACCTCTGAACTCCCTGACAGACTGTCCTGCCTACTACAGGAAAATCCGACATTTTGTAGCCATCAAGAGACCTCATAACGACAACAATAATCAGGTGATTATTCAATCTTATATTTTTATTTTCTTTATGGGTGGGGGGTTTGGGGGCGTTATCACATACATACCATTTGCAGCTGTTTTTAAGAACCTTCTGAGGTCGTTTAAATTGGCTAAATAAAAAACACCTAAAAATTTCTTTTTAACAGTTTTTGAAAACTATAAAAAAAAAAAAAAATATTATTAATGCATTTGGTAACTTTATTGATTGATTAATTTAAAGAAAACATAATAAACAAAAAAATATATAGAATATAAGAATATAAAGAAAGAAAGATTACGAATTCAAACCCCATTTGTAGTTCTTCATTAACAAATACTTTCACCTGATAGCAATTATGGATAATTTAAATGAGGCCTCCATTATTTGGTTAAATAACTGGAAAATATTTCCATCTGATTAAGAAAAGACAGACCAGTGTCTCTCAGTACAATATTTCTGAAGTGTTGGATGTTTTGGTCCTGATGAAACCGTGGTCAGTCTTGAGGAGATGTTCATGGACAAAAGGGCGGAGTCTGTTTGAATTACGCAGTTTACTCACTGAGGGTTTATTCCTTCGTCAGACCAGTTTTTGGTGTTGATTCATCATCATAAATATGTTTTATAGGAGCTAAAACATAAACTGGATTTCAGCTGAATGCTTTGTCGACCTTGGCAGATTGTGTGCAACTCAGAAATGGAAATCACTCAGTTGTTGGCTTCAATGTTCCAGGATTTCTGAGTTCAGGAATAAACAGGAAAAAAGCGGTACGTGTGCCCGAAATGTAACGTTTATGTCCAGATAAATATATAACTTAAGACCCAAAGAGTTTTGTAGAGAAAAAAGCACAAATTCTGCTGTGCAGCTTCGTCAAAGTAGTCTTATTTACCCTATTTACCACAACCTGAACACACCTGAGCCAAAACTTCCTATTCGTCATCAGTAAAATAGATCAGGGTTCAAATTTTAAAATTATTTTGTAAAGCTGGAAGATGTGACTTATAAACACACACCGGCATGATGTTCATATAAGGAGTTGTCTATAATTCCCACAGCTACTCACCGACTTAAGCTTGGAGGGTTAATTTTACAGAAAAGTTTGAATGAACCTGTGGAGAATATGAGCATCATGTTTCAATCTTTCAAGAGGGCATGCAGCATGTGCAGGCGTCCAACACGGTTGGAGCAATGCCAGCATTGAAGGGTAGCCGGAGTTTTATCGCTCCTCATGCAGCTGCATGGATACTGCATCGCTGTGCGCGCCAAATAGTTACCCAGAAGCAGGTGTGTTGCTACTGTCAGCTGAGTTCCAGGCCAATAACGTCATACCATGCTAAGCTACAGCTAAGCGCCAGGATCGCCCACGGAGGCCCGGGAAGGCCAGAAGCCAGGCGCCGGGGCTATTTATACCTCCGGCAGAGCATCACAGGGACCAGATTTAGCTTATTGCTCTCCTTGATCGTGTGTACATAAGGTGAGTCGGCCGTTGGTATCTGCCTGCCAAAATCCAAACGGCATTCAGGATTGAGAATCCTTAGACACAGCAGCAACTGATCCCATTCTCAAACTCATGCAAGACTTCCTGTCCGACCTGAGTTGGGCCTTCTCAGGCTGAATGGCATCAGTGGGGCTTTAATTGTCCTTCTGCACCGCAAAGTACACACGCGAACTGCGGAGATTGAACAAAAATTTGAATTTTTAAACTAAATCATGTGCACCAGAGGCCACTTTCCATTCAATCCATCGTCTTAAACTCAGTGATTTGAGATTACCATGGATATGAAACTGTAACAGGCTTAGAGCCACTTAAATGCACACTTCTCTTATACCGTCTATGCTTCTAGAGGTTTTTCATAGTTTTATTAGTTTATTAGTTTAGTAGTTTTATTAATATTAGTATTAGTTTTTTTTTATTTCATCATTTAAATGTTAATGTTGGTTATTTACAGCCTTCTTACTAAGTCTGATTCACTTTTAGGTCATTACAACAGTTAATGACGTCTTTATTCTGTTTTTTCTGGGTGGGACCTGAGACATGATATTCTTGATATTTAAAGAAAAAAAAGTTCAATACAATTTAATAATAATAATAATACACTTTATTTGTATAGCACCTTTCATACATAAAATGCAACGCAAGGTGCTTCACATGAAAAGAAATTTAAGGCATAAAACATAGCATAGAAATAGAGGGGCATAAAACAAAAATCAAAGCAGCATAGTGGAAGCAAAAACAATAGCAGTAAAGCAGCATAGTGAGGACATAACCAACACATAACCCAAAAGATCGATTAAAATAATCAAAATACAGACAGTATTTTAAAATAATTTAAAGGATCAATTAAAAGCAAGTGTGTAAAAGTAATTTAGATAACAAGAATAGTGTCTGAGCTGCGACGAATTGCAAGGTTTGGAATACAGTTTTGACTTGATAGAATGATAAGATAAGATGTTCCTTCATTTATCCCACAAAGGGTAAATTATACTCAGACTTGTACAATTTGAACTCTTTTAGTTTAAAGTGCCCTGCAATTTTGTTGTGAAGTGGCTCTGGCATCTGATTGAAGTTCTGAAATCTGCTCATCTTTTTTGAGTTGGGTCGTTCGGCCAGATTTGTGAAAGAGAGCGATGTGTGATTGCACGGCCGAGAGCCCGTCGGGCTGCGCAGCCCGACACTGGTGTCAGAACGGATATCATCGGCCGCACGTGAAGAGGCGGTGAGCAGCAGGGCTGAGGAAAGCTTGTGTAACAAGATTAGAGGCTCATCACATCCATAACTGCGTAAACTTGATGTGACTAACGGGATCTGCTGCACAAACTGTGTCCTGCACGCCTAAGGTGTGCGTGTGTTGAGGTTTGAAAAATCTAGCTCGAAGCAGCAAACTATAATCTTTGATTACGTCAGAAAAACAATAATTATTAGGAATCTCAGGGATTATAGTGAATATTTGCCTCCCATCATGTTAACCTTTAGTCAAATTTTATTTTCACAGTTAGGTGACAATTGAATGAATATTTTACACTTTTTGCTACAGATTTCGGTGCAATTAATTGAAGTAGGCTTACAAAACATATTACCTCACTTTATTTCCCATTCTAAAAGTCCAGTTTGTAAAAAAAAAAAATATGGATTAAAGCCAGTAAAGAGTTTACCACCATCTGCTATTATCATTTATTCTGTATCAGATTAATTAAAAACTTTGTTTCCGTAGTAGCACAGATGAAAAGAAGTTTAACAAAACATAAATAAGCTTTTGGAGCTGAATTCATTTGAAAAATTTGAAAACACAGAAAGTCACCAAATGCTGTAAGAAATAACTGACATGAGTCATTTTGTGTTGTACCACCAATGGACGGTTAGAAACGTTGAAACTTTGTGGACAATTTCACACTGAATGAACCTTTTTCGTATGGTGGAAGATCAGCACCTTGACCTTAATCATCTCCTGCTCTCTCTGCCAGGTCCTCCGGTTGAACATGGAAGACCGGTGCAGCGGAGAGCTTTCCCAGTCAGGTACGGTAACTGTCCCACTAGACTGGCCGCTGGTGCGAGTCTCGTCGTTGTGTAAAAGCGGTCCTGTTAAAATATATATCACGTACAGTTAAGGCAGGAAAAGCAATTTCTGGATGCTGTCACATTGGTTGATGTCAGGAATAAAAACAAAGAGCGCTAGCTCCTCCCTCATCCACCTCAGACAACATTTACGCTCGGGCTCCGTCTGGGGACTGACGAACGGGGGCCCATATTGGGGGCCCCATGTGAATTTCTGCCAGTGGTTGTGTTCAGGTAGAAGGGAGGTGAATCAGATGGGTGTCTTATCTGCAGTGTTGTGCAAGTTCATACTTCTCATGAACTAGTTCAAAGTTCAGTTCACATAGTTTAAAAATGAACTGTTCACGTTCATAGTTCACCATTTTCATTTTGAACTAGTTCAAATTCAGTTCATTTCAATATTTTTAGGTGAGAAGTACGAATGAAAAGTCCCCCTATCCTAAAACTGTTCAACGTATACCAGTGGTCTTCAGCCCTGGTCCTCAGGACTCCCTGTCCTGCATAATTTAGATATTTCCCCTCAGAACCCTGATATAAATGACAGTCATTAACAGACTTGTGCAGACCTGGATGACAAGCTGATGATGATCATTAATTAGAATCAGGTGTGATGATGCAAGAAAACATGTAAAACATGCAGGACAGGGTTGGAGACCCTGCTGAATACAATCATGTATTGTCCTAGTGGCGTTTCAACTTTATTCAGAGGCTGTAAATCTGCAACATTGTAGTGCATTATCAATTTGTCTACCTGTTACTGGGAAATCAGACCTCTTGGTCTTTCTGGGAACTTTTTTGATTGTTAAGGACTCGCAGATATTTCCTCACACTGGGCGGATGCTTTAACTCCACATGACATTTCAAATTTGAAGTTGACGAGGCAGACCTAAACACTGAAGCTGCAACTCACATAATCTGAACAGTTCAAATTCCAGTTCATGATCTGCAGAATGAACAAGTTCACGTTCAAGTTCTTTATGTGTAAATATGTTGCGTTCAGTTCAACGTTCTCACAGAAATGAACGTGTTCAATGAACGCGTTCATTTGAACGCGCTCATGCACAACACTGCTTATCTGGGTGCTGCTTGGAGCAACCACACAAGTAAACTCAAGTGGGCGGTTCACATGGGAGCGTTTTGGATAATACCATATGGGGCCCCACTTTTTAGCCCATTCATACAGAAAACGCACCTGATCGTGAGTTTTTTTTTTTTTTTTGTTGTTTCTTGTGATTTTTGCAGTTTACTCACAGATGGGTAGCTACCGATTGAAGAGTTCCTGGTTGGAAGTTGTGTAGAATTGCTTACCCTGCCTTTAAAAGAAGAAAGGTCAATTTAAGAAATAGGAAATCAATGCTTGTATCTCTTTTTTTTACCTCTCTATTGGTGAGAGCAGGGGTTCAAAATGATTCAGCTGGTAAATAATTCAGGAAATTTTGACGAACATTTGTTTAACGGCTCAAAACAGAAAAGTATCTCTAAACATGAAATGTGCTCCGTCCCCCCCAGACTACCACTCTCTACGCCACAGGGACAGAAGGAAAGATTCGATTGACGCCAGGTCTCTTAGCTCCCGTGGCAGTGACGGTACAGCCTTTGTTTTTTCTTTCATGTGTTGTGCCATTTTGCATAATAAGATGAATGCAACGGCGACGGGGAAGAAACACGAAGTAATGGGGGGTGGATTGGAGTGGGGCAGATCAGAGGAGTCGGGCTGTGTTGTGTCGCTGCTTAAACTAAAGCGTTCCTGAAGAGGGATGTGGGCGGTGACATGCTCACCTCCCTCTTTGCCTCAGTTTGACGTTGCCGCTGCTATTTTCAGGTGTGCCAGCTGAAAATAGCTGAATAGCTACGTAGCTCAGCTGAACACCCCCCCACTCCCCCACTCCCCCCCGCTTTGCCTGCTTTTATTTTATCAGGACAAAGGCTTTTCTCACATTCATCACATTTACATTTTATAAAATGATCCTGCTCTTAATTAACAGTGTTTGCATTGATTTGGTTATTGAATAAACTGCACCAGCTGTTTCCCAGAATACCCACAATATTAATCTGTTAATTGCAGCTCCGAGTTTACAGAATCGAAGATACTCCTCCGTCGCCAGGATTCATTCGATGACTATCGAGGCTCCGATCACAAAGGTACGCATCGTTTTAAAACATTTAAAAAATGTGACAGTTTGTTAGACTAACAGTTCTTACGGGCAGATTTTCTTTTAAAAGTATTTTTAAACTGTGTTTAGATCATTTATGTAATATTTGTTTAGAAGAAAGATGCAGCATTACCCACAGTGAACTTATCAGGGTATTTTAAAGTACAGCTGTGGATCAGCTAAATTTAGTTTTTTTAATAATTTAGTTGCTTAAAGCAGCACAACGTAACTTTCAGCTTTTCTGAGTTTGGCGGCATCTTTTGGACAAAAGCGGTATTGTTTTACCAGAAAGAACAGTACGTTTCCCATGAGCACCAGCGCGTACTGCCGGAAAACTCCTGTCCCGTCGCTGCATTTGTTTTGAGAGAAGACGGGATGCTTTTCTGTTTCACCAAGTGAACAGACGGAACGCAAAAAAAAAGATGTTAAACTGCTGGAAAGGAACTGGAATTTACCGGGATACCTTAAACAAGGAAGCCAGGGAGCGGCATATGGAGAAAATAATGATTATTAACGGTTTGGATCCATATGAAATCCCTACTGAAGACCCATGTGTTTCAATAAATTTGTATAATACAACATACAGTACATGTTTTGTATCCCTCTTACTTCTCTTTTCTTTTTTTTGACCGCTATATTATGGTGAAGAGGCTCCGAGGCGTGATTATTTTTGTTTTCCTCGTGAGATAATTTTTTTCCTCTGCAGCTACAAATAAGAGTTAATATTTTTTCCTCAACAAACTAGTTTTATCTGAAGATTGGGGTTAATTGCACCGCAGAGAGCTGGCCAGCAACTGCGTTTAGCTGGCAAAGTGGGGAATAAAACCCGTGTTTTGATCCGACCCGGTCTGTGTGACTGTTTGTGGTTTAAGGCTGATTTATGGTTCTGCGTTAAATCGACGCAGAGCCTACGGCGTAGGGTACGCGGCGACACGCACCGTACGTTGCGCGTCGCCACGTACCCTACGCCGTAAGTCTGCGTCGATTTAACGCAGAACCATAATTCAGGCTTTACTGTGTGGAAGCCGGTGTTTGGTCGTTACAGCCGTGATCCAAAGCGAGCCGACGACTCTTTCACTCCTTTACTTTGTTATATCAGATACTTGGTCTCCGTGGTTCTGCCTCCGAGCAGGAAACCGTTGAAAAGTTAAACCATTAGGATCTTTTCCCCACGTCTGTTGTGTGGAGCTGCTGCAGCAGCAACGGGTTACCAGCTTCTGCAGAGCTGCGCTCCACGCCCCGCCCATTTTCGTCTCGACTGCGAATCGGGAAGGAGGGGGAAGTGACGTATGCCGTAAAGAAGTCAAAGTCGTAACGATTTGTAGTTTTTTAGTGTGGTAGGTTCCTACCATGCTCCTCAAAGTTACATAGTGCCAGTGAAGGCGATACAGACCCCTCAGACAATGACAGAGGTGTCATTAAACCTGTTGGAAGTTGATGTACCATCACAATGACTCTGGAAATATGATATTAAGGTGGAAAAGTTACGTATTGTCGCTTTAATTGCCAGATATTCTGCAGTGAGCAGGGGTGTTTCTAGACCCCATGGGGGCCCTAGGCAGGAGAGACCATGGGGCCCCCGAGAATCATGATGAATGGAGTCCAGGACCACAGATCAGTAACGAAAATCTTTTATTAAACAATTAACATATAAAATAAATAATAAGTAACGTAACTATCTTAATGCAAACTTTACATACCCACTAACTTATTACGTTGCTATGAATGTGTTTAGATGAAAATGGCTGAATTCACTTTACACAGACTTTAACGTGCAGTAAACTTGCTTGTTGGATGACTAGCAGCACCACTTTTTAATAATGTAACACACATAGCTTACACATTCCCACTTACCACTGTCAGCTTTTTTCTTTCCATCCTCTTCTTGTTCTTTTTTTAATTTTTATGAGCCCAGAGGGATATGTTTGCTTCATCTTTTCAAATTGTGAATCACTATTGCCGCACGTCGATGCTGGCTAGTAAGGGGGCCCCATTAGGGAGGTTCCTGACTGTCATTGCAGATATGGAGCGATATCAGCCGTCTGTGGAGGCCCCCTACTACCAGCTAGCCAGTGGAAAGGGCATTTCTTTTTTTTTTTTATATATATTTTTATCCTGTTTTTTTCCCCATTTTATCACCCAGTGCTCCTACCTAACAGTCCTGGGCATTGCCATCCTCTACCAACCCCGGGAGGGCCCTACACTGAGCTCAGGTCTCCTCCTTAACCTGAGGAGTGAGCAGGCCGCATCTTTTCACCAGACAGGGTGGGGCTTCTCCGGCCGGACGTAGCGCGTGGAAGAATCACGTTATTCCGGCCGGATCCTCCCCACCCCATCTGGCGCCCCGGTTGGCCAGAGGGGGCAGTATAGCCCAGGACTGTGTGCATGTTTTTATGAGGGTAGCTCACATTAGCTACCCAAGGGAACACGGGGAGAACATGCAAACTCCACACAGAAAGATCCTTTCGCCAACCCCACCCAGGGTGTGGGTGCTGAAGTCATGGGGGAACTAACACGCACTTCAGCGTCCCCGGTGGGAATTGAACCCAGGACCTTCTTGCTGTGAGACGGCTGCACTACCTGCTGCGCCACCGTGCCCCGGAAAGGGCATTTCTGATGTGATGTCGTGGTCGCAAAAGCAGTTCCATTATTTTGTTGTTGACGTCAGCCGTCCCTCGGGGCCCCTTCAGCTCACGGCCCCAGGCAATTGCCTGGGTTGTCCGCCCCGTTGCGGTGACTCTGGCAATGAGGATGTTATATCTGAGTGCTTGCAATAAGCTGGATTCAAAACCCAAAAAAGAAACACGATTGTTGGTTGGAAATTGATTATTGGCCTCTGTTATGTTAAAAAGACGTGAAATAATTTGGAGCAAAACAAACTCATAACTGCTTCTTTCATTCCAGGAAATGAAATCTGTTTGCAGCATGGTTAATGTTGTTTATAATAAATGATGTTTGAAGTTATGCAACCTTGAGGGGATTTTTTCCCGTCTCCCAGATTTTTTTTCTTATTATTTTAATACATAAAATAAAAATAAATGTGAAAGTGTTAAGAATCCAGCTCTAATCGTAGTATCCTGACGGAAGCAGATGTGGCGGCGCTAGTGGGTGGAGCCGTGGGCCGGACCGTGGAGGGCAACAGTACGTCACATTGTGCCGTTTTGCCTCCTGCTGCACGTCCTGTGACGCTCTTGTGTGTGAAGAAGCAGCTTTATTTAGCATGTTTTGCTCCAGACAAGATTTCCACAGAATCACATGCAAATCTTGATGACACCATCCACAAAGGCCTGCTCTGTTGTGGCGCGTCATGTAGAGAGCTCTTTGTGCGTCTGTTTTTTAACGTACAGTTTGCTCAGGAGTCTAATTGGGTTCTTATTTCATGTACTTTCCCAATCCGCCAGGTAATAAACATCATCAACGCAGCCCAGGAGAGCAGTTCGGCAACGGTAGCCGAGGCTCTGGATCGCGTGTTGGAGATCCTGAGGACCACTGAGCTCTACTCCCCTCAGCTTGCCTCCAAAGAAGACGACCCCCACACCAACGACCTGGTTGGGGGTCTCATGAGTGTAAGAGGCAGTTAGTACTGCGTCACTTAGCTTTTAAGCACCCAGTATGAAACTTTCAATAATGCAGATGTTGTTGAGTTATCGTCTTAGTGTTATGCAGCAACTATTCCACTTAGGGCTGTTCGATTTTGCCCAAAAATAAAATCTCGATTTTTTTCTCTCAAAATCAGATTTTCGATTACGATTACGATTATTTTATGAATTGACAAAAGGCAAAGAAATGATTTCAAATATGCTGTTTTTTTATTGAACATTTGCCCCATTGGGCTTTAAGTGCAAACGTTGCTCTTATTAAACCAAAAAATGAATGAATAATGTGCAAAACTCTGTAAAATAAGTTGAAAAAAAGTTTTAAAAAATATAATAAAATATAAAGTTTTATCTCTGAAAAAAAAAATCAGCAAATCAGCACTTGCAAACATACAGTAAGTTATATTTCCAATAAAACAAGACATTTTCTAATTAAACTAAACTGGGTCTTTGCATGCTAAATAATAATGCAACCCATGAAGGAGGTAGAGGTGTGTAATGTCAGTCATTACATTTGCTGTTCACATTTGCAAGTTTTTTGCAAGGAACACGAGCCGGTCTACCGCATCTGGCTTGAGGGATGCCCGGTGGCATGTTACAACGCCCCCTCCTACACTAAAGAGCCTCTCTGATGGGGCACTTGTCGCAGGTATTCAGAGGTATTTACATCAATCATTAATATGTGTGCAGACAAGGTAAAAAAAAAAAAAAAATCGATTTTACGATTTTTTCACGTTTTAACATCGTTCTAATTACATAATCGCGATTACGATTTAAAATCGATTAATCGAACAGCCCTAATTCCACTTGGTGCTAAATATCCGTTTTTGGAGTACCGCCATTCTGTGACGTTACGTGAACCACACAATGACTTTAAGACAGCAAGTTGTGTAATCTGAACAGTACGGCCATCTGCAGACGCTGAAAGTCGTGTCACAGCACAACCTATTTCAGCTTAAAACCTGCCAATTAACTATAAGCATTTGGGTTTTTGTAGTTCCTCTGAATGTAAGATGGTCTGAAGATGGTTAGATTTAGATTTAATTTTATTACGTTATTTCAAGACCTGGTAAGAACCAGAGGATTTTTTTTAATATGTAAATCATTTTAAGTGAATTTTATTGTGTGTACAGCCTTATCTGTATGAGCTTTATTGCCACCTTTACCCCAAGCTCTCAATTTAAATGGATTCGTGTCCATTTCTATGTTCAATATTACTCCAATCGCCCTCAAAACCTCGTTTCTGCACTTATTTTTGAATTTGCATTCAGGCTTCTCCTGTGCCCTCACAAAACATCTCTAATTTTCACCGTTTGTTCTCAAACCGGCATCTTGAAAGGACGTGGTCTGACCCCCGCTAGCCAAAAGCCCGACAGACATGATGCTGATGAACCCTGAGTGCTAGAGACTCCAACTGGAGCAGAGCAAATCTGCTGCCAAGAGAGAGGGAGACGAGCACACTGTCTGAGGGCGAAAACGAGGACAAATGCTCTCTGATCATAATAATATGGCTTTGTCTAAAGGTGGTAATGCACCCCCAGTGATTAACCCATACAGTATGTGCCACAGATTTGCTTCAGTCCCCAAATTTAGAGCTAAAAACTGTCCTCAATAAATGCACCATTAACTGTAGCTGAAGTAACGAGCTTAAACCTTCTTTGTTGGGTTTTCATTGATTTTAGTGTTTTGACTGGTTATTTTAGATATACACAAAGTTTAGAATAAAATACATATATATCAGAATTTTTTTTCTCTTATTTCTTTCTTCCAGGACGGGCTGCGGAGACTCTCTGGGAATGAATATATTTTCTCCAAGAGTAAGTTATAAAGGCCTGCCAGGTTAAATGCTGAACCAGTATTTAAGAGGTATTTAAGACCTAACACTATTGTAAGCACAAAAAAAAGAGGCAATATTTAACAGCATCATAATGTTCTTTGTGTTTTGTTTTTCCATCTCAGTTTGTTATGTAACCACTTTATAGTCACAAGAGCTCAAAGAAGAAAAAAGAAAGTTTACTTTTCCAAAAATCTGCCTCCGCTGCAGCTCCAGTCTTATCATTTTTCTAGCAGTCTCTCGAAGGAACCGTTTTGTAAGAGCAGACTTTACCAGTACTGGTTGTTCATTATTTGATAGATCACCTTTGATTACAGTATGTTATATGTGTGTCCGTGCTTCTGTTTGTCTGCTAGATATGAGCCAGAGTCAGCTGGCCATCCCTATCACTCTGAATGATGTCCCTCCATCCATTGCTGAGATGCTGAATGACGAGAAATGCTGGGAGTTTAACATCCTGGAGCTGGAGGCAGCGACAAACAAAAGGTACCGAGACAGTTTCATCAAAGCATCCAAGGTTAGTCTTTCATCTTTGGTACAAAGAATCGGCCTGGTTCGTCTGGATGCCTCTCAATAGATATACCACCAATCAGGGAAAGAAGCATGCAACATAAGCGGAGCAGCAACCAGACTAAGATCCTATCAGTTCAGAGCAGTTGGGGGAAGCATTAACATTTGTATGCTACAAATCTTTCTGATATCACGTAAAAAGGTTTTTTTCGTGCAGGTTTTCGTTACGATTTTGTTTTATATCCTTGGATATGTAGTTTGGTCTTGCCTTTGACTTGTTCCCAGCTGTAACCTTGCGTGTTGTTCCTCGTTTGACTGTCCTTGCCCAAACGTCCCTGATTTTTGCACCGGTGTCTCGTCAGCCCCAGAGTGCATATATTGTCTAAGCGCCAACCATCTCTCGTTTGGAGCTCCTGCTGCCTCAGTTTCCTCCAACTCAGTCTGTGATAGAAGCAACACATCCGCTGATAAAAAAAAAAAAAAGCAAACACTACTATGATTTCATGTGAATGAAATAATGCATCATTCTTATAATCAGTGATATGATTCTGAAGTTGAGTGTGTGAGGTTTCTCTCACTTTCCAAAAACGAATTGGGGAAACTTCCAGTCAAGAAGTCATAACCACAACTTTCCTTTACATAGCAAACAAATGTTTATCTTATATTAGCAAAAAATGTTTTGCCAAGCAACAGGAATGACATGGTTCTAGTAATTTTCTCAGGTCCAACAGCCCATAAAACCACAGCATGTGTGTTTTTATTAAACAGATCTACATGAATTAATAAACAAAGTCAAATGATACATGCAGGGAAACTAACTGATTAAATGGATGGATTTTTTTTTTTTTTTATTAACAATTGCAAACATAACAATGATTAAAAAAAACTTCACATTATGCAAATTCACGTCGAATTATAACATATAAAGAGTACAACGCAAATAAAAAACAAAACAAAAAGCACAACACATTACAACCAGCCAGGGGGGATGAAATTATAACAGAAAGCCAAAACATTTACATATATTTATGGTTTTGATAGCCTTTGAATTATTAGAAAACTTAATAGAGTCCAGATACTGTTTTAGTTCACAATGAAAAGTAAAAAAAGAGGGTTTTTTGCGTAAGAATTTAGATTTGTGGATGTGGAATTTTGCGAGGATAATTAACAAATTAATAATAAACGTTTCCTTTGGCTTTGTTCTAATTGTTACATGGTCAAAAACACCAAACAACACATCCTTCCAAAATAAAATCAAATCAACATCAATTCTTTCAGACACAAAATTACACATATCACACCAAAAAGTTTGAACAATGGGGCACAGCCAGAATAAGTGAGTCGAATTTGCAGAGCAAAAAGTACAGTTTGAATCAATATTTTTTTTTAATCTTTTTATAATGTGATCATTTGTAGGATAGAATTTATGAATTCATTTAAATGAAATTTCTTTAACTTTGTTAGTCACCAGGTATTGGTTGAGTGAGAGCCAGACCTTCTTCCAGTTAATATTTTTTACATATTTATTCCAATATGGGATCACGTATGGAACTGAAGAGATATCCCTTTTAAATAAAGTTCTAATTGTTTTATTATTTTTATTATGGTTGCAGGATAGGCAAATTTTTCCAACTGTCGATTAAATGGATGGATGATTGTTAAGTTTTGGTCCTTGTTCCATGCGTTGAGCTGGTCCTCTGTGTGTACATCCCTGCAGACCGCTGACGTACCTCGGGCTAAAGATCTTCACGAGTTTCGGCGTGTGCGACTTCCTCAACTGCTCGGAGGCCACGCTGCGCTGTTGGCTGCAGCTCATCGAGGCCAGCTACCACTCCACCAACTCCTACCACAATTCCACGCACGCTGCAGACGTGCTGCATGCCACAGCCTTCTTCCTGCGAAAGGAGAGCGTCAAGGTTAGAGCGGAGAAATAAAACACACACACACATTCAAAATGACTGACTTTTGACACAAGGGATCAGGGTGGAGGTTTGATGTACCATCCATCCGTTTGGTGGACAATTTACCCATTGATCCACAGCTGTCACCACAAATTTGAGGGTCACGGTCCGACGTTGATGTCTGCACCTTTACTCTGGTGTTGCAACACTTTGGTGCGGTGTGTTTGGGACCATCGTGGTGCTGCAAGTCAAGCTCTTAACTACCGTATTTTCTGGACTATAAGCGGCTACTTTTTTCATAGGTTTTGAACCATGCGGCTTATACAAAGGTGCGGCTATTCTGTGGATTTTTCTTCCACCGCTTAGAATAAAAACTAAGACAAAATAAATGCAAAGAAGAATACGCTACTTCTTCTTTAGCAGATAGAAGTAGAAGCAGATTTCAAACAGATAAATAGATGAATAAATACCGGTTATTTTCTCTTGGTTCTGTCCGGTTTTAATCAGCAAAGTTGCTGCCGTGTTAAAAGACACTGTTAGGAAAGGATCTATTTAGGTACAAACATGTACATCATTTACAGTTCAAAATCCTTCTGTACATGTAGAAAATATCTAATCTAACAATAAAAATATCTGCGGCTTGCATATCTTTTTTTTTTAAATAGAGCGGATGCGGCTTGTATACAGGTGCGGCTTATAGTCCAGAAAATATGAGACGGATGGCCTCACATTTGGATCGTGTGGTATTCACAGGAGTTCAGGGTAGACTCATTGTCTGTGTTAACATGGACAAAACACTTTGATTAAGAAAAAGCTCTAAGATCTAATCTATAGAGCATATAACTGGACTGGACTGGAAACACGTCTAAAAGGAGCGTCAGAGCTGATTTTCTAAGGAGGCTGAGGTCTGTCAACATCTGCCAGGGGGCACAGAGTGGGCACAGAATGCCAAAGAAGTTATTCCTGCCTGTGGCCATCAGACGAACCACTCATTGGACTTGATCTCATTATTGATGTCTTTTCTCCTTAGCATTGTGTTAATTGCCACACCTGAATGTTGCAGACCAACAACAAAGTGTGGAAGAGCAAATACCAAAAGATGTTGAACTTTTAATGCTTGTAAACATCAAAAACACGATTTCAGCAGCTTACAAAGCGTTTAGATGCAGTTTGTGCTGTCCAGTACTGATGTCTTGTATATTTCTCCGCTGATTTTTACAGAGCAGCCTGGACCAGCTGGACGAGGTGGCGGCATTGATAGCAGCTACGGTCCATGACGTAGACCACCCGGGCAGGACCAACTCCTTCTTGTGCAACGCAGGCAGTGAGCTGGCCATCCTGTACAACGACACCGCCGTACTGGAAAGCCACCATGCCGCTCTCGCCTTCCAGCTCACCAACCGTGACAGCAAGGGCAACATCTTCAAGAACATCGACAGGTCAGTTGTGGCTTCCAGTGGATGAGATGAGGCTCATATTCAGGCCCTCGGAACAGCCCTGCAGTGGACATCACCGCATCAAAACTCACTAACAAGCTGAGAGGAAGTCAGATAATCTAAAACAGAGGAGGCTGCGAGCAAACACTGCAGGAAGCTCCGTAGGAGAGGTTCAGTTTAGAAGTTGAGGAGTGAACTTCATTTGACACCGGTTATTAGGAATGGGTGATATTTTACCGTTCACGATAAACCGTCCAAAAAATTCCCCACGGTAAGAATTTGTCATCTCGTGGGAGGGAAGGAAGGAAGGAAGGAAGGAAGGAAGGAAGGAAGGAAGGAAGGAAGGAAGGAAGGAAGGAAGGAAGGAAGGAAGGAAGGAAGGAAGGAAGGAAGGAAGGAAGGAAGGAAGGAAGGAAGGAAGGAAGGAAGGAAGGAAGGAAGGAAGGAAGGAAGGAAGGAAGGAAGGAAGGAAGGAAGGAAGGAAGGAAGGAAGGAAGGAAGGAAGGAAGGAAGGAAGGAAGGAAGGAAGGAAGGAAGGAAGGAAGGAAGGAAGGAAGGAAGGAAGGAAGGAAGGAAGGAAGGAAGGAAGGAAGGAAGGAAGGAAGGAAGGAAGGAAGGAAGGAAGGAAGGAAGGAAGGAAGGAAGGAAGGAAGGAAGGAAGGAAGGAAGGAAGGAAGGAAGGAAGGAAGGAAGGAAGGAAGGAAGGAAGGAAGGAAGGAAGGAAGGAAGGAAGGAAGGAAGGAAGGAAGGAAGGAAGGAAGGAAGGAAGGAAGGAAGGAAGGAAGGAAGGAAGGAAGGAAGGAAATGAGCCAGAAGGAAGGAAGGAAATGAGCCAGAAGGAAGGAAATGAGCCAGAAGGAAGGAAGGAAATGAGCCAGAAGGAAGGAAGGAAATGAGCCAGAAGGAAGGAAGGAAATGAGCCAGAAGGAAGGAAGGAAATGAGCCAGAAGGAAGGAAGGAAATGAGCCAGAAGGAAGGAAGGAAATGAGCCAGAAGGAAGGAAGGAAATGAGCCAGAAAGAAAGAAATGAGCCAGAAAGAGAAAGAAAGATTCCCATTGATGGCGTTTAGTAGTATTCAGTATTCTTTTAGAGCAGTGTTTTGGGGGCTCCAAAGACTGAATGTGGTGATAGATTTATGGTTACAAAGGTGTTGTTGAATTGGTATTTTTTTTATCGGGATAAATGCCAGAAATTATCGTGATACATTTTTCTGTCCATACCGCCCATCTCTACCGGTTATCCTTTCATACATGTAGAACATGGTGGGTGATGCATCCATAACAGAGCACATCACTGTATGGCTCTCATTTGATCCTGAAACCTTCAGACCAAACGTCGTACTCAGGGCTGCTCCTAGGAATTTTGTGGCCCAGAACAAGATTTTGTGTGTGGCCTCAAAAACACTCCAAGCATAAACACCATGTCACACACACTGCTCACAACTGAATAAACAGACATGAATGATCAACAACTCTCTAGTTTTATTTGGACATTTAAACACTTTAAGGAAGGGTTTTGTACCATCACTGTCGACAGGAACCAGTTCCGTACCCTGCGGCAGGCCATCATCGACATGGTCCTCGCCACAGAGATGACCAGACACTTTGAGCATGTAAGCAAGTTCGTCAACAGCATCAACAAGCCGATGGCTGCCATTGAAGAGACCAGCGCAAGCGTGAGTGGTGGCGAGGAAAGCTCTGATAAGATCACTTTCTGTAAAAGTATTGTACCAATAGCACATGAACAGATGCTCATGCCTGTGCCCCCCCCCACCCACAGAGCGGGAACAGCGAGTCAGACGGTCAGGCCACCTTCAGGAACTCTCCAGAGAACCGACTGCTGATCAAGAGGATGTTGATCAAGTGTGCTGATGTGGTAAACCCCTGCAGGCCGCTTGAGCTCTGCATCGAGTGGGCCGGGCGGATCTCTGAGGAGTACTTTGCACAGGTGAGGGGGAAGCATCGCCGTTTGGAAGCTTAAAGACGGGCTCCTGTTTGTTCCTTTCGAGCGCCTCAACTGTTTCCCTGTTTGCATCTAAAACATTGAATTATCTTCCAAGTATGATAACTGACCGGGCTCATTTTGTGTTTCTCCTGCAGACGGATGAGGAGAAGCGACAGGGGCTGCCTGTGGTGATGCCAGTGTTCGACAGGAACTCCTGCAGCGTGCCTAAGTCTCAGATCTCCTTCATTGACTACTTCATCAATGACATGTTTGATGCCTGGGATGGTGAGAGGAACATCTTACTGCTCTGTCCATGCTTTTTTCCATGCTTTTTGTCTTTAATTCTTAATTAGCACATCATTGACTCGACAACCTCTTGCAAAATGTAAAGGCTAGGGCTGTTCGATTTTGCCCAAAAATAAAATCTCGATTTTTTTCTCTCAAAATCCGATTTTCGATTACGATTATGATTATTTTGTGAATTGACAAAAGGCAAAGAAATGATTTCAAATATGCTGTTTTTTTATTGAACATTTGCCCCATTGGGCAGTAAGTGCAAACTTTGCTCTTATTAAACCAAAAATGAATGAATAAAATGCAAAACTCGGTAAAATAAGTTGAAAAAAGTTTTAAAAAATATAATAAAATATAAAGTTTTATCTCTGAAAAAATCAGCACTTGCAAACATACAGTAAGTTATATTTCCAATTAAATAAAACAAGACATTTTCTAATTAAACTAAACTGGGTCTTTGGATGCTAAATAATAATGCAACCCATGAAGGAGGTAGAGGTGTGTAATGTCAGTCATTACATTTGCTGTTCACATTTGCAAGTTTTTTGCAAGGAACACGAGCCGGTCTACCGCATCTGGCTTTAGGGATGCCCGGTGGCTTTTACAACGCCCCCTCCTACACTAAAGAGCCTCTCCGATGGGGCACTTGTCGCAGGTATTGAGAGGTATTTCCATCAATCGTTAATATGGTATCAATCATTAATATGTGTGCAGACAAGGTAAAAAAAAAAAAGAAAAAGTGAAAAATCGATTTTACGATTTTCACGTTTTAACATCGTTCTAATTACATAATCGCGATTACGATTTAAAATCGATTAATCGAACAGCCCTAGTAAAGGCTAAACAAGAGCTATTTAAGCATGTGACGTAGTGCTGGGCGGTATACCGGTTCATACCGAACACCGGTGTTTATTTTTCTTATGATATGAATTTTTCATATACCGTAATACCGGTGAGTACAGTAGCGTACACAACGTTGGGAACGCCGCGCGGCGCTACGTTCCGCCGCTGGACACTGTTTGTGAGGGGACTGTTTAGCAGTAGTGATGCACCGATTGTTCAGTAACCGAAATTGTTCGGCCGAAAATGGCAAAAAAAACACTTTCGGTGTTCGGTGGAATAAGTGGGGAAAAAACCGAACAATTAATAACGGGGTTGTAATATAAGGAAATAGACTGGCCGCTCCCGTAACAGTTGCACACCACGAACATAAATCGTTGGCCAACCAAAAAGTAACCCCATAAGAATTTTACCTAACATTCACCAGGAGGTGGAACCAAAACAACATAATGCTGGGAAATTAAAAAATGTTCAGTTTTTTATGTTCAATAAATATTTTCTACCTTGTAATTTTGTAAAAGATTTTTTTCTTTGAAAAGCATGCCTAAATCAAATTTATTTGATTTGATTTGACAGTAAAATAGGCCATTCTAAGCCAATTTACTGCAGCAATTCCTTTCCAAATCATTAGAAAATGTGGTTAACACCCAGTTGTGCATGAAAAAAAAAAATACCGTGATATACCGTGAAAGCGATATAATTTTGAAAAATACCGTGATATAAATTTTTGGTCATACCGCCCAGCACTAATGTGACGTAGTGCTGCACCCACAACTCAGCAGTGGAGGCTGCTCACGCCGCGTCCTGCCTGAAAGGCAGCTTTGGTCTTCCTGAGTAATGATTGCATTGCCGATGACACTGGTATAACTGGCATTCAGTGACCTTTTGGTCACAGCTCACGGATTTTGTGACAAGCTTAAGTGTCTCCTCACACACATCCGTCACCTTATCATGAGACGAGTGCAAACAAGAGCCATCATTTAAAGCTACTCCACAAACTCCAAATCTGGTTCAAAAGCCATCCATCGCAGTAAAAAGTCCTGATTTATGGATCAATGTTGACACATCGATATTCCATCTACACATATTAGGACGACAAGTGACTTTAACATCTGAAAGCATCTTTATTGTTTGAATCCTGAGTTTGGTTGGTGGACGTGCTGCACAGTGTAATCTAGCTTAAATAACAACTGAAGCTGACAGCACGAGGCAGAGATGGTAGCCGCAATCACCAAGATGATCGCTGAAGCCACGATTGTTTTCTGAAAAGGCCGGGAAGGTGTGCCTGAAAACTTCAAGGCACCTTATATCAGTTTTAGGACTTTCACTCCAGGCATCCACCGTCTCTCACCATATTAGCAGTTTCTCAGTAGGAAGATGTTTAAGCGCCAGATGGATTTGAGTTGAGTAAGTTGCAGCTCATCAACTTTGTCAAGCAATGGAGACCAAAAAGTATGCTTATTGCTGATATACAGATAGATAAGAGGTACTCAGGGCTTAAAGTATTCCGGCGCCGTGCCGGATCTCCATCGTATGGAGTTTTTTTTTTCTCGGCGTGCGGAGTTTGACTGATTTAAAAAAAAAAAAAAAAAAAAAAAAAAAAAAAAAAAAAATGAAAAAATGAGTAACTTTAAAGTTTACATTTAAATATGTGTTGATAGGCTACGGGATATTGTTAGTTTGATTCAACTGAGTTCGTCTACCAATGGAATGAGAGGAAAGCAGCTCTGGCGCTCAACCAAACTAACACTAGCCAATCAGAAGTAGAGCTGGCCAGCAGGGCGCAGAGCGGTGTTTCAGCCCGCCAGAACACGAACACTTGTGTATAGGGTTGCCACCCGTCCCGTAAAATACGGAATTGTCCTTTATTTGAGAAAAAAATGTTGTGTCCCGTATTGAACTAATATGGGACGCGATTTGTTGATTTTTACACCATATTCTAGTTGAATTATTGAAATAAATTAACTTTTACACCATATTCTAGTTGAATTATTGAAATAAATTAACTTTTACACCATATTCTAGTTGAATTATTGAAATAAATTAACTTTTACACCATATTCTAGTTGAATTATTGAAATAAGTTAACTTTTACACCATATTCTAGTTGAATTATTGAAATAAATTAACTTTTACACCATATTCTAGTTGAATTATTGAAATAAATTAACTTTTACACCATATTCTAGTTGAATTATTGAAATAAATTAACTTTTACACCATATTCTAGTTGAATTATTGAAATAAGTTAACTTTTACACCATATTCTAGTTGAATTATTGAAATAAATTAACTTTTACACCATATTCTTCACCTGTATGTATATTATACATCTGGGCTGATGTGGACATACGTAGCATAGGCTATTTCAGTTGCTATATGGTTGTCTGTCTCTACAGTCATGAAAGTTCAATGCTATTAAAGCATTTTAAACTTTAAATCAAAGCATTTTGTTTTTCATATAAAATAAACACATTTTTATTCAGTTTAGAAGTTTTAGGGCTCTTTTTTTGGCTCCTGCAATCAGGGCGTCCCTTATTTCTATTTCTGAAAGGTGGCAACCCTACTTGTGTATCACCGACTTCAAGATGGAGAAAAAATTAGTGAAGTCTGGAGAGGATGGTTTGGCCGATAAAGGACTGAAAATTAACTGGCGCTGGCCATGGATGGAAGAAATGGGCGGAGACGGCAGTTGTTTCGGTGTAGCTGGTGCCAGAAGCTAAGAGAGCCAGGTGCTTGCTTTTGCACGCTCTGCTCTAATAAGCTACTGTACGCCAGTAGCAGGAAAAAGTTGTACCTCGCCACGAAGGAGATGCCGCTCATAGAGCTGCTGTGCGGCTCTTCAGCACACGACTCACGCACCGGGAGCAACAGCCACTGCTGACGTACCGGCACCAATGGCCCACTGGGTTTCTGATGCTAACATCCGTGTGTGCTCGTTCATTGCTGAACATGATGCATCCTTCACTATTGCTCAACCGCTTGTATTCTATGTAAAAAATTAGCTGTTGATGAAAAAGCTTTGACAAACCTGAGCATTTCTAATCAGCATGCCAGTTATATGAATACACATGGCATGGCACCAGAGTTTTAAAAAACGGCTATCAGAGAAGCTCAAAAAGAGTGTTTTCATTAAACATTGATGAAGCCACCAGGACAAAGAGCAGGACACAATTATGAAAGTACTTGTTCGCTTTTTGGACGATGATATGGCCAGAGTAACAACTCAACATCTGGCAAGCAGAAAAGTTAATCTTGCCAATGCTTCAATACTTCTGCTGGAACTAGAAAATGTCCTGCAGTCTTATGAGCTTGAGTGGAAACAAGTCACAAGTTTTCTACTGGACAATTGTGTCGTTATGAAGGGAAAGAGGACTGGACTTGACACAAGTTAGGAGGGAGGACCCCAGCAATCACCTCCTCAGGGCCAGCCAGGTTCTTTCCTCTATTTTATTATTGAACTGTTGCACTGTAGGTGTTTTGCAAATTAAAAAATTACTGAATTACTGAATTAAATGGTTGCTAATCAATAATTCCACCAATTAATTAGCCTGCCTGAGTTTCACCTGCCCTTATAACATTATGACTTTTAGTTTAAAATATTCATATTTTAGATTGTAGGTCATCTTATACCAGGGGTTGGCAACCCGCGGCTCTAGAGCCGCATGCGGCTCTTTAGCGCCGCCCTAGTGGCTCCTGGGGCTTTTTCAAAAATGTTTCACCTTTTTTTCCTTTTTTTCCCCTTTTTCTTCTTTTTTGCTTCTTTTTTTCTTCCTTTTTTTCTCTTTCTTTCTCTTTCTTTTCTCTTTTTTTCTCTTTTTTTCCTTTTTTTCTTGTTTTTTTTTGCTTTTTCCTTCTTTTTTTCCTTTTTTCCCCTTTTTCTTGTTTTTTTCTTCCTTTTTTTCTCTTTCTTTGTCTTTATTTTCTCATTTTTTTCTCTTTTTTCTCTTTTTTTCCTTTTTTTAATTTCTTTTCTTGTTTTTTTTTTATTTTTTCTTCTTTCTTTCCTTTTTTCCACTTTTTTTTCTTCCTTTTCCCTTTCCTTTTTAATCTCGACATTTCGACTTTTTTCTCGACATTTCGACTTTTTTCTCAACATTTGAACTTTTTTCTCGAGATTGTACTTCAACATTAATCTCAACATTTTGACTTTTTTCTCTAAATTTTGACTTTTTTCTCCACATTTTGACTTTTTTTCGACATTTCTCCTTTCACCATTTGTCTTCATTCTAAGGCTGATACAAGACTTTTCATTTTTTACGGCTCCAGACATATTCGTTTTTTGTGTTTTTGGTCCAATATGGCTCTTTCAACATTTTGGGTTGCCGACCACTGTCTTATACCCTGTCAAACACAATGACAACTAGCGAAACTTGATATCAAAAGCATCCATAGTGAAAAGGATTTTGTTTTTACTTTAAGCCCTGCAAGCCTGGATCGAGACCCTAGTGGTCAGTAGAAGTACTGCAGCTTTTCTTAGTGCTGCATTGACTTCAAACTAGAACTTGGAGGAGTTGAAAGACCAATCAAATGCCGTCTGAGTTTATTTCCAATGAGACAAGACAAGGTCCTTCGTGGTAACATAAGACTGACGCGTTTACATTTGGTGAACTCTCATTACACAGGACTCTGAATGATCACATTTTTTTAAACCATTAAAACAGAACGAGTGAAACTAAACCATATTGTCTTGTCTATATTTGTCATAACAGCCTGCAGGATTGTAAATCACAAGAAAGGGATGAAGGAGTAGAGTCATGAAACAGGAGAAGGGATGTATGGGCCTTATATTAGCTCCCATTCCCACTGATTCCCCTCCTAGTATAGACTCCCCGAGATGGGACTTGTTTACTGTCAGCACAGCTCTGATGTCACGGAAACATTTTAAATGCCAGTGGGGACAGAGAGGAACTGCGGGAACGTCAGGGGAGGGGAAGTAGGGAAAATACTGGCAGGGATAGGGGTTTATGATCTCTAGATTTCGGCAAGGACGAGCAGTGGAGCAGAACTTCACCCGTCCATAAGCATAAAACACACACACATAGGCGCTTTTAATTCACCGGGGTCAGTGTCAGTTCACGGCAGGGGTCAGGGATGCAGTACGGGTCATTAACGAGCCGGAAATGAGAACACAAACAAGCCGGCCCGAGCGGGCTGCACGCTGGGAACACACACTCTTCGCAGAGCGAGAGCTTTGTGTGTGAGAAAAATAGGCAGCGAGATCTTTCAACCCCATCAAACTCTGCAATGTGGGAGCGACATTGCAGAGTGGACATAACATGAGGCTTAGTGCATGGAGGAGGCACATACACACATCCTCACACAAACTCAGCTTCCTGCCAGGCAGCACACGGGGAATGATAACAGCAACAGAGCGATAGCAGGTGTACGGACGGTTTACATTTCACTGACGGTGTTTGTGTTGATTCCTGGACATCTGACGAAAGTTTTAGTTTATTTGGGGGTCTTTAAGGATGAATGACAGAAGCGTTCCCTCTGCAAAAAAATTTGTTTAAAGTTGAGCTCGAACCAAGAGGAAACATCTGGCTTTCAAAGCTGTCGGAAGTGCAGAAAGAGGGGAGGTTGCAGTTCACTGAATATATAAGCAGCTTTTGAGTGACAGCTGGAATTCAGTCTGTGATGTCAAACAGTTCACTGTAACCTAACTGGGGGTAAGAATTGTTATGAAGATAACGCAGCTTATTAGACTGCTGGGACTGGCTCTGCGTTGGGCTCTCAGAGTCGGGGGGCAAACCTTAGCCAAGTATCCACAAAGCAACCCCTTCGGCCCTGACTGGAGTCTAAGCAGAGGAGGTCTAGGAGGACCCTTATGGGCTGAGTAAACTGGGCCATGAGTCAAAGGAGGACCAGTTACCTTCATCCAGGACTCTGTCGGTACCAGGAAGGATAGTAGGCAGACAATGAATTGCTCCAACCACTAACAAGCCCAGGTCATCAGGGAGGACAGGGTTGGGGTTAGGGCTAACCCTGAACCTGGATTATATTCCTCTCATTATTAATGAATATACGCCAGTTTTTTGTTACATAAATGTTAGGGCTGGGCGATATATTGAGATTTTAATATATATCGATATATTTTCAAACGCAATATGGTACGAGACAATATCGTTTATATCGATTTAAAAAAAAAAAAAAAAATTTGGATTTTGATATAGCTTATTTTGTGACAAATTGACTTGAATGTTTTATTTGAGATTTGCACAAATGTTTTGTTATTTGCACAACTGTCAACCTCAGGGGAAAAGTCGGCCTGTTACTGTCTACATTGTATTCATTGTACAGTGTATTTTAATTTAATTGTTATGCAGGAAAGGGATATTGTTTTATTTTATTCAAGAAGCATTTTTATTCTATATATGCAGGTAGTTTATTTTTATTTCATTTGTTTTATACATTTTGATATTGTGCAGATCTCTGTTAATAAAGGAACCTGTGTGACATTTGGCACCAGGCTTTGTATTAAAACTGACTGTTTTTTTAAGGGTTTGCCTCAGAAAAAAATGAAGCTAACAGAGATGCTATGCTATAATGCTTTGGGGGAAACCCCAATTATGGCACAGAAAAAATATCGAGATATATATCGAGTATCGCCATTCAACTAGAAAATATCGAGATATTTGGTCCATATCGCCCAGCCCTAATAAATGTATAAATATAAGGATTCTGTCCTGGAAGTCCTCCAGCGTCTGCAGCCGTAGTGCATACGTTTCTTGTACCTGCCTCACCTGCTCTGTGTGTTTTCCACAGCCTTTGCCGGCCTGCCCGGCCTGATGGAGCACCTGTCAGAGAACTACAAGTACTGGAAGACCTTGGACGAGATGAAGTGCAAGAGCCTGCGTCCTCCCCCTCCATCTTGAACCCCTCCTCCTCCTCCACCCATCCAGCAGTCGCAGCAGTGGTCTGCAAAGTGGACATAGCCCCCGCAGAGGAACAATCAGCCGTGATTGGATGATTGTTGACCTCCCGGACACGGCTAGAAGACTGAGAGACGTCGGTGACTGAACGGTGACGCTGTCTGTGACTCAGATCACAGCCCCTTCTGTGCGAGTATTTAGCTGGATGTGGTGCTCTTTTAGCGGAGAGCAGGTTGTCGTCTGAAGGCCTGGCCCCACTCCACCCCCCCCTCCCCTCCAGGTAGTATTCCTTGTAGCAGCTCTGTGTAACTGTGGATATTACAGGTCACCTGAGAATCTGTACCGTTCAGTGTAAACACTCCACAAACCTGCACTTTCTCGACTTTAAGCTCCTTTTTGTTGCTTGTCGCTTCTCACGCTCAATAACTTACTGTTACTGTTAATAATTGTTTCGTTTTTTATACCTTTCTGTTGTTGCGTAAAGAAATCTTGAGGATAAAAAGTGACAAAAGCCAGATGTTCTAGCTAAAAATGGAGGATGTGAGTGGACATCTTAAAACTGTTGTTAGCGGCTGCACAACACGTTGACTTGCGTGTGGGACCAAAGTTTTTAGTCGCTCGTGTACCCGGTGTAGCCTGGCCACCCCTGGAAATAGGTCTGGGCCTCTGGTGTAGAATCAGGCCCCATCCGGTGCGGACAACTTAATTCTACGTGTCGAAGGGTGAAAAAATGAGGAGGGCTGGCCAGGCTGGTATCTGTCAGCCCTGTAAAGTGGGAGGGAGCTGGAGATGGTAAAGGAGCAGACCTCCAAGCAGCAGGTCCAGTCCAAACGTGACAACCAAGGGCAGGATTCTGAGGTCATCCAGGTGAAAGGAAATTAATCCTAAAAATCTCAGTCCGTGAGCTTCAGTGGCATTGATAGCAGCTAGAGCGGATAGCTTTAAACACTGCATGATACAAACGGAGGTGTACGAGAGCTGTTTAGATATCAAATCTTTCATTTAAAGCTTTTCTGACACAAACTGTAGACACAGAAAACAAGAAACAAACTGTGAGTGTGTGAACAGGCATAAGGCTGTCCGTGCGTAGCTCCACCGGCCTGGAAAACGTGTACGTGGGTGTGTGCTGGGGTGCTGGGGCTGTTGGACATCAGACCGGGCTGGGCAGGTCCAGAGCCATGATCTGCTCCTCATGCAAATCGGCTCTGGCTTCTCTGCAGGCAAATCTCATATCCTGCCAACACATTTCAGCTTGCATTGCAGCTTTGGCACTCGATTAAAAGAAACAAAAACAGAAGAAAAAAAACGTAGAAAAGAAAAGAGAGGCCATTAGTTCAAGTGTGATGATCCTGCCCCCTGGTGGGGATAAAGAACTAATGCAGATTTAAAAGAAAAAAATGTGACTTACTATGAGTGGGAATGTACTTGTGTTTTTTGTTTGTTTGTTTAGATTTTTTCACTTATACAAAAAAAAAAGCAAAAAAAAAAAAAAAACAAGACTTTTGCATCCCATCATTTCTCAGGTCACGTTTCAGCTGAAAAGATTTTGGAAACCACTGAAGCCAGCAGGAGGATTCTGGTGCTGGTGGCGTTTGATGGCTAAAACCTTAAAGTGTTGTTGCTGTGGAATTATGTCATGTCACATTGTACGAACCGGTTCTTGTTCCATCTCAGTGCTGAAGTTGGTGGAACTGCAGCTCTGTCACAGTATAAACCAAAGGCACAGCGAGGTCCTTACAGGTGCCTTAATCCTCGGCCATCATTGCAGACACACACACTTTTATTTTATTTTATTAATGGCTCTTCTTCTTCAAAAAAGTTGAACAACATGTCAAGCCATAATTAGCCGGGTCGGCCATTACTGTTCTTTTTGTGATAATTAGTACATAGAAAACAGCATCTAGTATGCAGCTTTGCAGCAGGATTTTAGTTGGCGAGTCAACGCCTCTGACACTTTCTGCTAGATTTTGTAGAACAGAGACTTTTAAGGACAGAAGCTGAATCAGGTGGTTGAAATGTTTTCAGTTTATGTCGTCACTTTATTAACAATCTAGGTCTTAAAAACGCCTTAATCCTGTCGCATCTCACTTGTTGGTCCAGCTGTTGTTGCGATTCACTGTAAAAGACCTGGCGTTGTTGTAAATACGCAGCCTCTGTCATCTTTGCTTTGCTTTTTATACATTTTGCTTCTGTATCTTTTTGAGTTTTGGATATTAAATGTTGTTGATTTTCAGAATTTACAAAAAAATAAATAAATGAATAAAAAAAAGAATTAGTCGAGCAGCAGCTCTGAATGTTTAACGGCTGCTGATTAGAGGATATTTTTGCTAGAGCGTAACAAAGATTTCTATTCATGAAGAGAATTTAAAAGATGTGATCTGATCCTAAGACCACGCCCTTCCTATGAACGGTGACGACTGGCACGCCGACGCCCGTTCAGACCAGACGATGGGCGTCGGGCGGTGAAGGCGTCCGTTTGGTCCATCAGCGGTTTCATCCGTGCCAACTCTGTTTTCTATAATTTATTTAAAAAAAAAAAACAATCAGTAAGAAATATACGTGTCAACACTTATTTTTTAAAGAAAATCATCGTTACTGGCTGTGGGAGCGTTTTATAAAGATTTTTTTCCTCAAGAGTTTTAATAGCTTTCATGCCTCAGTCTCTTTGTTTTCTGCTCCCTCTGCATTATATCTTCTTTTGATGTTTTCTGTCAGACACAAAAATGTATTGTGAGAGACAAATAAAGTATATTTGAAGTAGTTACATCACAGCTGAAATGTGTTTGATTTTTAATTTCTTCTTCTTCTAGTAGCTACTTTTCAAGATTCTTTTGTTGGTATATTACAATGACTTATAAAGATCTAATCTAAAAAAAACCCTGAAGGGGACAGAGGAGACCGATGGTTGAAGAGAGGAGTGAAAGAAAACTGGATGACTGATTGGAGAATGAATGTAAAGTCATATCAATTAGCATCACAGGGTAATAAATAAGCCATGTCTGCCAAGCTAATACAGCTGTAGCAACTCATAATGTAATAACGGCTCATAATGTAATAACTTAAATGTAATAAAAGTTCATGTAATAATCGGCTCATAATGTAATAAAATCATGAGCGCAAAACGTAATAACGGCTTTGCGCATAATGTAATGTGATAACTTATTACATAATGAGCCTTACTGGCGCAGCTCATAAAGTATTAACAGCTCATAATGTAATAATGTAATAACTTATTACATTATGAGCCTTACTGGCGCAGCTCATAAAGTATTAACAGCTCATAATGTAATAATGTAATAACTTATTACATTATGAGCCTTACTGGCGCAGCTCATAAAGTATTAACAGCTCATAATGTAATAATGTAATAACTTATTACATTATGAGCCTTACTGGCGCAGCTCATAAAGTATTAACAGCTCATAATGTAATAATGGCTCATATTGTGAGAAAACAGCTGCATTATCATAATTTTTACCTCTTAAAGGTGCAAATAAAGCAAACAGCATGGGTTTCAGTGCATTAGTAAACTAAATTAGTGAAACAATATTATTTAATAGTAATTGCATTCTCACATTTTATTATGTAGGATGTATAAAGTTGAGCCACTAGGTGGGATCCATGTTAGTTATTTTGGGCATTTGTAAATGCAATGCTAACTTCGACTGTCTGATTGTTGCAGGTAAGCAGTGGTATTTGTGAACTCCAAAGTTCAATTAATATCTTTGTTAAACCAAGCCATCCACCTCATCTCTTTAAATATTCGGTGTATTAAGATGTGTGTTAGGATAATGTATGTTTTAGCTGGCAGCTGAAGTCTCATGTACAAGCCCTGTGGAGAAAAAAAGGAAAGTAGCTAATCTACCACAGTCCCCAGTAAACCACACAAAAAATGAATGTTGATTTAATTCTTTATAGTGTTTTCCACTGAGCAAACACCTTATCATCAAGCAAGTTTTCTCTGCGCTACGTTTTCAATTGGTCATCTGTGGCTCTGTCAACCAGCAACAGGTAGAGGTTCATCAAGGACCTGTATCAGACTGTATAGGTGCATAACACGCTAAAATATAAGCAGATATCCTATTTGTTGAAAATAAATATGTATTATCTATATAATATATATAATATAATATATATAATCAATATTTACATTAATCTAGTGATTCTGAAAATTTGTAAAAAAGGAATTAATGAATTTTGTTTCATTCACAGAAAAGGAACAATGAGACTGGGCATAACAATGTTGGTCCTGTTCACACTGGCCCTGGGTTAGTAACGTTCAAGGCCATGGAAATCGAGTGATGGATGATGAGACATATGATGTCATTGTTAAAGCACTGAGAGGAGAATTTCACAGTCCTGTAAAAGAAAGAAGAAGGGTCCAATAGGTTCGACTAGGGGTGGAACGGTTCACAAAATCCACGGTTCGGTTCACATCACGGTTTTGTGGTCACGGTTTTCGGTTCGGTTCGGTTTAGTTTCCTTTGTTTAAAATCAACACAAAAACAATGTCAACATATTTCAACTCTGAAATTTTTAATTGAAAGATGAGTTTTCTTCAGTCTTAAAAATAAAGGTAAAGTGTTTGAAATACAAATAAATAATGCTGGATTTCTTATAAAAACTTATCACTGCGCCATCTAAAATAACAAAATAAATACCGGTAATCATTTTTCCACTTGAAATTAAAGTGCACTGCAGTGTTTGAAATACAAATAAATAACGCTGGATTTCTTATAAAAACTTAAAGTGTCACTGTGCCATCTAAAATAAAATAATAATTTTGCCACTTGAAATTTAAGTGCAGCATACACCAAAACTAACATATACACTGCACTATTCAACACTGCTTTGCTCATATTTTCATGTTCTTTTGCGGGGTGATGTCTCTTCATGTGAGTCAACATGTTGGACGTGTTGCCGGCAGCATAAATAACGCGAGTCGAACAATGCTTGCACACGGTGGTACTTTTGTCCACAACTTTCTTGCCGGCCTCGTATGTCACCCCAAACCCAAAGTGCCTCCACACTGCAGAGCAATATTGTGCTGCCGGTGCATCTTCTATTTCTCTTTTAACGCCGCCACTAGCCATCTCCACAACTGAGCTGCTAAACTTCTTCTTCGTGTGATTATTGCCGGCTGAGACAAGCAACCGCTACAACTGCATTCCGCCACCCGCAGGTGTGTCCCTGCTACTACACTCCATTACTTCCATTATGAAAAACTGATAAAGTTGCGCATGCATATGAACCGAACGGCACACACACGCTCCGAACCGAAGCAGTTGTACCGAACGGTTCGGATTATTTTCATGAACCGTTCCACCCCTAGTTCGGACTGAACGGCGCCTATTGGTCAATCTGCCTGAATGTCAGTGATTGGACAGTCCTCACCCTACTTCCTGCCTCCCATTTCTGAATTTGAAGGTACTGCTCCCGTACCGGAGGGGGTGTGAGGTGAGGTGGGAGCATCATGAGAGCCAGAGCACAGGGGGGAGGAGATGTGTGTGGGGAGAAAGTGTGTTTAAAAAAAAAAAAAACTGAATATCGTAGACCCTAGCTTTAAATTGGCAGTAAGACCAACAATAAAAAACAGCAACATTTTGCCTGGAAGGACCTCATCGCTACTCCCCCGCAGACCACGCCCAATCCTCCACCCTGCCACATACTCCCATTGCCTGACTCAGGCCAGGGACCGTCCGTCCTTGGCAGCGCTCTGGATGAGACCTTGACCCACGGCGTTGACGTGCTGCAGCTTCGGCTGGATGCGGTTCCACCTGCTCGCGCTCCACGGCCTTGAACTCCCGCAGCTGCGGCTTCATCATCTCCACCTCCGTTCCCACCACCGCCTGCGTGTTCAGCCCGTCTTCTGCGCGTCCCAGCAGGCTTTGCAGCTCCGCCACCAGCCCGTAGAAGTCCCGTACCCTGTCGCCGGCGTCCCCGATCTGACCCAGCCGGGCCCAGCCGCGTTCACCCAGCCTGCCCGCCTGGCGGCTCAGAGCCTCCGTCTCCCCGACGCAGCAATGCTCCAGCAGCTGGTCCGCCAGCGCCTCCAGCTCTGCGGTCTGCCGGTCTGCCTGGCTCTGGAGCAGCGCCGCCATGTCCGTCGCCACCTGCGCCAGTGACGCCACTGCCTGCTCGGTCCAATTTCCACGTTCCTCAGTCATCCTGCCTCAGCCCCACGTTGGGAGCCACTGTAGCCAACTCGTGCTATTGGGGTAACCAGACAGGAATGAGGACACATGGTTTAGCGGCAGTGGTGTAAAGTAACGAAGTAGGCTACAAGTACTTTGTTATTGTACTTAAGTAAGATTTTTGAGAATTTGTACTTTTATTGATACTTTCATTTTTCTGTACTTTTACTTTTACTTCGTTACATTTTCAAGGAAAAAAATCTTACTTTTAATCCGCTACATTTAAAATTGGACACGTCGTTACTAACCATAAATCAGCCTTGAGCGGCAGCCAACGCGTGTCCATGCGCACCATTCTTTGATTCCACCCCTTCTAGGGTGGTTTTGGCATTTAAAAGTTCAAAAGTCTCATCCTTTATCAGCTGGGGTTGCTTAATGTTGTCACTGCATACTACAGGCTGGGGGTGAACCTGTCAGCGGGGCCAATGGGGTACAGCAGCAGTGATGAGCAAAGGGAGAAATTAAAATGGGGTAATGGAAACAAACGCTAAAGGGGTCAGAATAATATCACCATTATTTAGAGTTGTAAGCAAATTCTTGGATTCTTCATTTCTTTGCAATCCTTTTGAAAATAATTTTGTACTTTGAATTTTGTACTTTGTACTTTGTACTTTTTTACTTTTGTACTTAAGTACATTTTACACCATGTACTTTTGGTACTTTATTATATTTAAGTTGAGGTACTTTTATACTTTTACTTAAGTAATGTTCTTAATGGGTACTTTTTACTTTTACTTAAGTCATTTTCAAGCAGAAAATTGTACTTTTACTTAAGTACAATATTTTTGTACTTTTTCCACCTCTGTTTAGCGGAGAAATGGTCGGCTTTAATCGTCACCAGACACACACACATACACATACACATACACACACAGGGCAGCCGTCGTGTCCGTGTCCCAGGCGGCCCCCTTTTCACCACCCTCCAGGGTCAGCCCACTAATTAAACACACAGGCAGGGAGGAGAGATTGATTGGACACACCTGTGCCCAATCAGCCTATCCAGACCGCGCCACCTGTGCGCTACTCCCCCGCAGACCACGCCCAATCCTCCACCCTGCCACAATGTTATTACACAATGTTCAGGCACTTTAATTTGTCCAGCTGTACAGTGTTTACATTTACAAGCCTAGGAGGCAGTGAGGCACTATACAAATGCACTTTCTTTGTACATTGTAGGAAGTTTTGGCATTAAATAAATGCATAACTACAGACGTTTCCTTTTTATGGGTATTTTTTTCTTTTTCAGTCACATATATTGTGATATATCGTTGATAATATTTCTTACAATATAACGAATATCGTAGATATCGTGTATCGTGATATTATCATTATCATGGACCACATGTCGCCACAGTATTGAATCGTGAGTTACCCGTATCGTCCCACCCCTAATTATAACATTTTCCTCGCTGAATGTTGATGATGACCGCTGGCTTTGAATTATTTTAAATCCTTTTTAACTGGTCTACAGATCAGCGTTACTCTATGACTACATTTACATGCAGTCAAAATTTTGGTTAAGCTCAATATTCCGGTTACTGAAACATTGGGAATAATCTGTAAACAGGGTTATCCCTGTATACATGGTAATTAATCATTTGGGATATCTCGATCAAACCAGCAACGCACGGATAACATCATTACGCAATTCCCGCCATTTGCGCTTCTTCTTCCTGTATCCAAATTCAAAACAACAACAATAACAGCAGCCCGGCGGATAATGAACAGCCCAGTAGAAGTCATTTTGTTTCTCGGCCCTGTAGTTCGCCTTTTTCAGCGTCTTCCAGCGGTGCTTGATCTGCTCTGGCATTCTTACAAATCCTGCTTCGGGCAACTTTTCGCTCAACTTTTTGTAAATCTCGCTATCCCAGTACTTTCTACCGTCTACAAATGCCAAAATGTTCATATCTTTCATTACATTTATGAAGTGATTAGTCTCCTCCTGGGGCCTGTACTACGAAGCAAGTTCAACATACCCAGGATATCTTTTCCTTATCCAGATTCACTAACCCGGACAATTGCAATCACGCTAAGCGGTCACACGACGGTGGTTATCAACTCGGTATATCAACCCAGGTTTCTCCAATCTGGATATGAGCGCGTGCACATAAAAGGGGCGTGTTTTCAGCGCATGACCAATCGCAAGCATGGAGAAGTCCGCTGTCAGAGCCGCTTATTTCAGTAGCGAAGAGCAAACAATAATTTTACGGAAATATGATGAGTATAGGCATATAATACAGGCAAAAAGCAACACAGTTGCAGCTGCAAAATGCAGGAAAGACAGCTGGCAAAAGATCGCTGACTGTATAAATGCGTAAGTTCACAGGGATATAAACATCACTGCCCCATCATTAGGGCATAAGTAGATCTGACTATAATTACAGTTGTCTATTCTGTTAAATGCATGTGTTGCTTAGATGTATTCGTATGGCGTGTATGACAATTTTCATTCCTTCCGCTGCAACCCCAGCGGAGTGAAACGCACATGGGAGCAAATAAAAAATAAATATAAAAACATAATTCAAAGCGGTAAGTAGGCTCACTTTCATATCTTAGAAGTACAACAAGTACAAGGCTTTAGTGTTTCTATCACTCTCTGTTTTAGGATGATATCAGTATACAAAAGCACAATGAAATAGCATTGACATTACTTGCAGCAAACAGAAAAAAAAATGACAAGAAGAAGATCGGAGGGATCCTCTCACGATCCGCGCACCAAGCTCCACTGGATTCTCTTCGAAAGGGCATGCCATTTTCCAAGAGAGCTGATTGGTCAGTGGGCGGTGCTTTTATACCCGGCGATCTGTATTTCGAACATAACCTGCTCCGGAGCAGGTTAGCTGTTCAGCATAAGTTACCATGGCGATGTACCCCGGTAAGAAGTGAACCACCGTCGTAGTCCTGAAAACTTCGGGTTAAACCCGAAGTTACCTCGCTAACCCCAAATCCCGTTTCGTAGTACAGGCCCCTGGTCTTGCGTTTTGCCATGTTTATAAGTACTTCCTGGACTCAAAAGAGCAAGATTCCTTGCGAAAGAACATGCGCAGAAAACAAATTCCTGTTCCTTTTGATGGTGTAGTATAGTTGATTGTATCGCGAGAAGTGGGTTACGTGGTGAAAGAGTTAAGCAGGAAAGCGGGAGTAACGGTGTATGTACGAAATGGGAGTAAGACAATAAAACAGGTTGAAATACCTATGGCTTCTTTATTGGACAACACAACATTTATGGTGACGAGGATATAACGGAATTGCAACGCACTCAAGGCAAGACGTAGAGACAACAGGAACGAAAGGCTCAAGGGTGACATTATAAGGAAACTGAACTTTTAAACTGAACCGAGAGCCGTTGGCCTCATGGCTGAACCTCAGGCACAAATAGCTTTATTCCCATCCTTATCCCCGCCTAACCCATTGAACCTCGAAGCACCGGATCTGTACACGGAATATAAAGTGTGGAAGGAATCATACACATTTTTTGAAATAGCCAGCGGATCCAGGGATGCGGAGAATGCGGTAAGGAAAGCTACATTACTGCATTGTATCGGAGCACCCACTTAGAGGATTTTTGCTAACCTGCCAGACGAAAAGGTTACATTTGACCAGACAGTAGCCGCCGTGGATACGTATTTCACGCCACGGAGAAATGTGGTTTTGGAAAGACATAAGTTTAGACAGAGAACTCAGAGCCCTGAGGAATCCGTGGATGCTTTTGTGAATGCTTTGAGAGAACTGGCAAGATCATGTGCCTTTGGCACACTAGAAGATGACATGCTGAGAGATCAAATAGTGGAAAAGTGTGCAACGAAATGACTGAGGGACAAGTTGTTACAGGAGGAAGGACTTACTTTGGAGCGAGCTCTCAGGATTGCCAGACTCTTTGAAGCAGCACACGCCGAGTCTAAAGTACTTTCTGAAAACAGTAGTGACTGTCACGTTAAATTCATTAGAAATGCCAGCGCAGCTCTCGCAGAAAGAGGCAGAGCTGCCAGTAGAGATGCGGACGAAGGACAACAAAAGTTGTCTCTAGGCACTTTCCAGAGACCCAGAACATGACCCCTGAGCAATTATTACATAAACAATGGCAGGTAAAAACTCCCCTTGAGCAGGACCAGGCTCATAAGGGGGGACCCTCCTGCCGGAGGCCAGACTGAGGTGGTCGGGGACGTGCACACAGCAGACATCCACACAGGCATGTGGAAGCAGCATCGGGATGACCAGAGGGGGGGAGGGGGACCGCAGGCCAGGACACAGCTCCTGAAGCTCCGGCCTGCAAACATGCACAAAAGAGAAAAAAGGGGGCCAGCACAAGAAATCACAGGAATGATGGACAAAAATGATGTCAATGAGATACTTATAATAAATAAAAATGGAAAAGGAGAAGAGAAAAAGGCAAGACGAGAAGAGAGGAGAAGAGAAGAAGGGTGAGAGGCACCGCCTAGTGGATCATGTCGGTGCCCCCCTGCAGCATAGGCCTATAGCCTGGGATATACTTGCAGTTGGTGCTTGCGTTCGCGTCCGTTCATGTCCGTTCGCGTGCACCACCAACAACAACGTCACTCGCGTAGTACACGAGGAGAGCGCGTTGTACCGGCGGTGACCAATAGGGGGCAGTAAGCAGAGCAACAGTTGGAAAAGTGATTAAATATTTAGCAGTAGCGGTAGTAGCAGTAGCAGATTAGAACAACAAACAAGTTTACATGACACCATTGGATGATGTAGGACAGGGGTCACTAACAGGCGGACCGCGGTCCGAGTCCGGACCCAGGAGCCATCCTTTACGGACCCAGATCTATAATAAATTATGACGGGATTTTAAATTTGACAGGTGCTTCTATTTTAACAGGCAAAGTTTTTATAGTGTAATAGCAGTCGATCACAAAACGCACAGACCAATTGAGTACGAGTTAAGCCATCCCACGTGACGCTACTCAGCCAATCAAGTCTCATTCCAGCCACTTTTAAACATTGCGGTTCTGCTCTTAAAAAAAAAAATACCAGCCCTTTCAACCCGGAATGGACAGACTAGTTTCTGTTCATTCTTCCCATTGGCAGCACAAAACCACTTTGTCTGATATGCTCAGAGACCGTGGCGCTGATTAAAAGTGGCAATGTAGCCGCTTGGTGGCGCAGTGGGTTAAGCAGCGGCACCGGCACATATACTGAGGCTACAGTCCTCCTCCTGCAGCGGTCGCGGGTTCGAATCCAGCCTGCGCACCTTTGCTGCGTGTCTTCCCCGTTCTTTCTCTCTACCCCTTTCCAGTCTGCATCTCCAATAAAGGACCACTAGAGCCCAAAAAAATCTTTAAAAAAAAAAAAAAAAAAGTGGCAATGTGAAACGCCACTATGTGACCAAACACCAAGATTTTGACCAAGCATACCCACCCAAGTCTGAACTGAGGTCACAGAAAATAATCAGGCTCAGAGCTAAGTATGATCAATCCACCAGGATCATGACCCAGTCATTCACTGCCCAACAACGTGCTCATGAATGTTCCCTCAGAGTTGCTTGGATTTTAGTAGTGATGCACCGATTGTTCGGTAACCGAAATTGTTCGGCAGAAAATGGCAAAAAAAACACTTTCAGTGTTCGGTGGAATAAGTGGGGAAAAAAACGAACAATTAATAATGGCGTTGTAAAATAAGGAAATAGACTGGCCGCTCCGTCCCGTAACGTTGCGCACTACATAAATCGTTGGCCAACCAAAAACTAACCCCATAAGAATTTTACCTAACATTCACCAGGAGGTGGAACCAAAACAACATAATGCTGGGAAATTAAAAAATTTTCATTTTTTTATGTTCAATAAATGTTTTCTACCTTGTAATTTTGTAAAAGATTTTTTTCTTTGAAAAGCATGCTTAAATCAAATGTATTTGATTTATGCAATGGTGAAAAAATTGGCAAAATAAATGAAAAACTGCTGAAGAACCATGTTCGGTATTCGGCCAAGTGTTTATTATTATTTTCGGTTTTGGTTTCGGCCACAAATTTTCATTTCGGTGCATCACTAGATTTTAGGTCAACACGAAAAAACATTCACTGATGGGGGGGTTGTTAAGGAGTGCATGAGTGCGGTTGCCGAAACCTTGTTTGAGGGAAAACAAAAAGAAGAGCTTTGTAACAAAATAAAGCAAATACCCATGTCAGCATCATCAGCCACAAAGAAAAGTGAGACTTTAACCCAGGATGTACTAACCTGGATGAAGCCATTCATGAGGCACCATGTGTAGGCTTGGCTGTAGAGGAGTCCACTGATGTGTCTGACAATACTCAGTTGTTAGTTTATGTAAGATTCTTCAACAAAGACAAGAACATGTTCTGTGAAGACCTGTTAGGTGTCACTCATTGAAGGAGTCATGCCTCCTGTATTATCCCACTCCAACTTCCTCCTTTAAAATTTTTGTGTTTGCTGATGCTTGTTTTCTAGTAATCTGTCTTTCTCCTGTCCTTGTTCATCCAGGGATCTCATTCTTGGTCTTCCTGTTTTTATTCCAACTCTTGTTATGTCCTTCTGTGTCCGTCACTGAGTTTCCAGTTTTCTTTGTTTTGTTTTTTTGCCCTTGCTCGACCCCCATCCCTTTATGATTTTGTTCGTCTGCTTCTGACATTCGTCGATTGCCCGTCCTTTGAAATGACCCATGAGCCCAAGAATTTGATTTATCTTTTCCCAGAGGGAGGAGGAAGCTTGTACATGGTTTAATTACATAAATGACCACACTGCTCCATTTAGCTAGCAGTCACGCCGGCATTCTTGAAGTACAGAGTACAAAGAGAAATAGGGATCAGACGTTGAGATTAATGTTTAACAAAATCATATAAGTGGGTCACATTATATATCTAACAAAAGTGACACAGATTTTTGCTCTCAATTTTTTATCAATGTCATTACTGTACCATCACATGCCTTCAGTTGCGTGACAGATGTAGCTCCAAGAACCTTCTGAGAGATCTGAGTTGTTAGATTACCTCAAAGCAGGGGCGAAAATCCCGGGGGGGACAGGGGGGACAAGTCCCCCCCATTAGTAAAGCTGTCCCCCCCTAGAATAATTTGAGACAGAATTAATAATTTTGGAACAATGCAGTAGTATTTAGTAGTGATGCACCAAAATGAAAATTTGTGGCCGAAACCGAAATCGAAAATAATAATAAACAGTAAAATCTCATTACACTTAAAACAAGAGTCATCACCAGAAAAATAACTTGTTATTTGACAATTTTCTCCTGTTTCAAGTAAATTTTCACTTGAAATAAGTAGAAAAATCTGCCAGTGGAACAAGATTTATCTTATAAGCAAAACAATCTTGTTCCACTGGCAGATTTTTCTACTTATTTTAAGTGAAAATCTACTTGAAACAAGTGAAAATTGTTGTTTTTTTTTCAGTCCATGAGTCTTGTTTTAAGTGTAATGAGATTTTTTTTAACTAAAAATGAGACATTTTAACTAGAAATAAGACAAATATTCTTGTTAAGATATTGGGTTTTTGCAGTGTATTATGTCAGATGTGCTGTATTATTGCCACCTTCCACCTAATACCATTGTTTTGTATTACTCTAAGAAAGGTCTTCTGCCTGTTTGCGAGATAGAGTTGAAAATGTCAAAATGCTGTATTAAAGGAAGGCTAAAACTTTTATTCCTTGTCCCCCCCTGGATTTATTCTCTAAAATGTTACTGTTTATTGTCCCCCCCAACTATGAAACGGGATTTTCGCCCCTGCCTCAAAGTAAACCCATCTTTACTTTGTGCTCATCGGTTCTTTTACCATTTACAATACTCATACAGTCATGTTTGCTGTTCTCACTATGACAATCCTCACGTGTGTGTGTTTGTGTGTGTCAGAATCCAACTTGGCGGAGCTTGGACTTTGGCATGCTCCCAGACCTTTTGGACACTTCGGTGTCTTGCTTCGCGGTGAGGATCTGGGGTGGACGGGAGGAAGAATACCAGCTTCTCATTGAATGGAAGGTCAACTTGGATGGCGTCAGATACACAGGACAGCAGGTCAGCAAGCACTCATCAAAAACGATTCATGTATTAGTTGTGATCGTATAATGCCATATAATACCATATATGTAACAGCATATGTCATTTCCACAAAGTTTCTACAATGAAATTCAGATTAACATGTTGTCGACATAGCGGCGTTTTAGTGTCTTGTTGGGCTGCAATGAATAATTGACGCAGTCAACATATTTATTTGGTTATTATTTGGTTACGTCGTCACACATCTGTTTCATGCTGTGGGTTGGCGCTTACATCAGACCACTCTACTACCTGAGCCACAGCTTCCCCCTGTTGTTTGTGGACCCCTTCTGACTGAAGATGCCTCTTGGCAAATAATTATGTAGTCATGTAAAAAAACAGAGCAAGTCAAAAGGCAGAAGCTCTTTGCATAGACTACACATTTACTGCTTTAATTATACATCTAATCAAATGCTCTTAATACGCTAATCATCGGCACCTCAGCAGATTTTTTTTAGCTCTTTTACAGTTTTAAAAGATCTACATAGTGTACAGGTTTGGTAAACAGTCAATGGTCGCTTTTTACAATAATTTAATAATCAATACCTTTTAGAGATTACATGTAATGCTACGTATGTGTTCAAATGTATTGATTTATTTGTTTTATCTCTTTTTTGCCAATGGCAGAAAAAAATCCAGTTAAAAGACAGGACTGCTGTGTAAATATAGGTTATTTACTATGTAGAGGCTATCTGGATGTCAGCATGTGTGTGCATCATTCAGTATTAACCAGTCTCCACAGATCTGCAGGTCATCCAGGTCAAGTATGAAAGTACTCCACCGTACCTTCACACTGGATTTTAAACAAAGCTCTGCTAACAGACTGGACGGCAGCTCAACCGTTTAGTCCAGAGCATGCTGTAGGAGCCATTTATGTTTATTGTTGGCATGTTATTTGTTTATTTAGATATATCTTGCTGTAGTATTTTGAACACTGGGTGGCGATCACGAAAGGCACAGGGATGTATAAGTAGAGGTATAGGTGACAGGAAGTAGTAGGCACGGGATGGGGGGAGCCCACACAGTTCTCACCAGACGAGCAGCACACAGAAACTGGTATGTTCATTCAATTTGTACCAACTACTTCAATAAACAACAAACTAAACTACAATCACTGACCGGAAAATCTGCTAATTGAGTCTGTGTAAGATCACTCCTAAACCCACCTGTGTAATAATGGCAAATGGAAAAGTGGACAATGGAAAATGAAAATAGCCATTACACATGCAGCATCTAGAACAGGGGTCGGCAACCCGCGGCTCTAGAGCCGCATGCGGCTCTTTAGCGCCGCCCTAGTGGCTCCTGGAGTTTTTCAAAAATGTTTGACCTTTTTTTTTCTTTTTTTTTCTCTTTTTCTTTCTTTTTTCTTTTTTCTTCTTTTTTCTCTTTTTTTCTTCCTTTTTCCTTTCCTTTTTAATCTCGACATTTTAACTTTTTTCTCGACATTTCGACTTTTTTCTCGAAATTTTGACTTTTTTCTCGACATTTCGGCTTTTTTTTCTCTCGACATTTAGACTTTTTTCTCAACATTTTGACTTTTTTCTCGACATTTCGCCTTTTTCTCGACATTTCGCCTTTTTTTCTCTCGACATTTCGACTTTTTTCTCAACATTTTGACTTTTTTCTCGACATTTCGCCTTTTTCTCGACATTTTGACTTTTTTCTCGACATTTTGACTTTTTTCTCGAAATTGTGACTATTTCCTCGACATTTAAATTTTTTTCTCAACATTTCGACTTTTTTCTCGACATTTCGACTGTTTTCTTGACATTTCTCCTTTCACCATTTGCCTTCATTCTAAGGCTTATACAAGGCTTTTCATGTTTTGCGGCTCCAGACATATTAGTTTTTTGTGTTTTTGGTCCAATATGGCTCTTTCAACATTTTGGGTTGCCGACCCCTGATCTAGAATATCCAGAAAATCAGTTCATGCGTGGATTAATTGTTCATGTTTTAGTCTGACCATTTAAACATTTCAAGTTTTATCTGTAACATTTGTAGGTACAATGATAATCTGTGTTGACTGATTGGGGTTTTCAGAAGTGCTCCCGAGCTCGCGATTCAGAAGCCTAATTCAGTCAAATCAGAAGTCTAATCTAACAGTACGACGTTTATCGGTACAATGGCCTCCAGAAATCTAACACAGAGACTGGGACTCATCCTGGATGATTTCAAGCAACTCAAAAGAGATCTGGACAACTGAAAAAGACAGAACGCTTTACTGAACCAAGGGGTGTAACGATACACTAATCTCACGATACGGTACGATACACGATATTGAGGTCACGATAACGATACGATACGATATTATATATATATATTTTTTTAACAACCTTGAATGAGGAACATATGACTGGAAAAAATTGTCTTTTATTTGAAAGACACAAAATACAAAACAATGCTGTGTGTTTGCTCTATTGTTACAGTTTGTAATGCTCTATAACTGTTTTAAAGTTTTAAAGAGAAAACCAGGCCAACCATTTTCCACAAACTGAACTAAAAGTAAATGTCAGGTTTGCATTATGCATCTTCAGTTTCATACAAGTACAAATATTTTGCTACAAACTGAATAGTTTCTCTCATGTATGATTTGACTTTTTTCTTTTCCAGAAATGTAACAACTAAAATTAAATAAATAAATAAAAGTAAATAAATACATTTTTACATCATAAAAAAGATTGATTCATGCTCACCTTATAAGTGTAAGAGGAGATTTATTTTTGTTAAGAAGTTTATTTTGGTAATTCAAGGTTCATTATTTTAATATATTCTTTATATTCTTTATATTCTGATGTAAATCAGGGACTATAATGACACTAGTCAGTTTATCTGTAGTTGTTAATATGTTTTAGATTGGGCGGAGTGATACAGCACTAGGTGCTGTGTTGATGTTCTAAAATCCTACGCTGTTGAGCGGACATTAAAGTACACTCAAACTCAGCAGAAGTTGTCCCCATGTTTATCCTACTCACGACCTGAAAAAGGTTTAATTTAATAAGGTAAGGCTTAACTCTACACCAGCCTTACATAAGTAAAAGTTCAGAGCTCAAAACGGGACCGTAAAACGGGACTAGTTTCTTCTGAGCGGAGTAAGATTTTGGTCCGCGGGTCGAGGTGCGGTCGCGGCCACAGTCGCGGTCGGATGCGCGTTACTAGTCAACACAATAGATTAATATTAATAACCCGATATCGCGATACACTTTGTAACCTCCACGACACGTATCGTGACGTTTTTGTATCGCGAAATTTCGTGGCACGATATATTGTTACACCCCAACGCAACGGCAGTCTGAGAAGTTGAGTTTCAGAGCTTTAGGAGGAAGTTTGGAGGCTCCAGTTGGCCGACCAACGCAGGGCCTCAGAGTCCAGATATACCCAAACTGAACAAACTGTGGGACGAACTCATGCTGCTGAAGTACGGAAAAGGACAAGACGGCATCCAGGGAGAGACGGACCTGGAGAGGGGGACGTTGGAGAAGAAGTCGACAGAGGGGCTGACGTGGCCATCGCTGCAGGAGGTGACGACCAAGCTGCACAACCAGAAGGAAATGTTGGAGCAGAAAGAGAGAGAGAGTTGAAAGATGAGCAGAGAAAAGTTGAAGATAAGAACAGAGAGCTCCAGAAAGAGAAGGAACACCTAGCAGATAAGATGAATAAGATCCTGCAAGAGATGAAAAGAGAGATTGAAGAAGTCAAACGAGAAAGTGTGAAGGACAAAATTGACTTGCTGTAGCAGAAAGAAAAACTGAAGATGGAGAAAAACTAACTGTTGGAGAAACAGAAAGAACATCAGAAAGAAATGGAAATACTTAGAGAAGGAAAGATGGATTTGGAGAAGGAAATAAAACTCCTGGAATCAAAACAGAGAAACCTGGATGAGGAGAGAACTGAGATGGAGAAAATCAAGAAGAGGATGGAAGAAAACAGTCAAGAACTACAGATGGAGAGCAGGAAGCTGCAGTAGGTGGTCAACATGTTGCAGGACAATCAGAAACAACTGGAAGAGGGTTGGAAAAACCTGAACCGGGAAAGACACAAACCCGGGGAACATCAAAGGAAAAATGGAGCGAGAACACAAAGAACTTGAGATGCAGAAGATGAAACTGCAGCAGGAGTTCACAAAGTTAGAGGACGACAAGAGACACCTGGAAGAGGTTAGGGGAACCATGGAAATGCAGGGATCCACAATACAACCGGACATACACTGAAAAAGAGTCCTGAAAGAGAGGAGGAAACTGCAGCGGCAGAGGGAGAACTTTGAGGCAGACAGGAAACAACTAGAAGATGAGAAGAGAGCCTTGAAAGTACAGAAAACTACTATGGGTCAGTCCAAGGTAATCATGCAAGACGCCAAGAAAAAGATCCAAAAAGACAAGAAAAAGTTGCATCTGGAGTTGACAAACGCAGAAGAGCAGAAGATGAAAATGGAAGATTTGAGGATCCAACTTGAGAAAGAGATGGTTGAACTGCAGAAGAAGAACGATGGAGAAGAAAAGAGTGAAGAATAACCAAAAACCTGCAGAACAACTCTTCCTCTCCTCTTTAAACTTTTCTTCTTCCTTTCTGGGCAGCAATGTCTCTACATGTGCAGCCGACTCTGTGATCACCAAATATTTGGGTTTTCTCCGTTAATCTACTTAGGTTAACTAAAATGTAAATTGCCCCCTCATTAAAATCATGTGTTTCAGTAACTACGTCACATTCTGTCTGCTTTTTATTGTTGCTTCAATAAATGAACAAAGAAATCATTTCAAGTTCAGTGTTTCTGATACCAGTTTTTCCTTTCAGGTACCGGTTCTGGCACCTGGACTTTGGGTTTTGCCAAATACTGAGTGCTGATTCAATACCAGTGTTATTTTATATGAAAAAAAATATGTCCTCCCAGAATAATTTGTAAAAGTTTGAGGTTAAGCCATCTTGACCCAGAGCTTTGTCTCCTGACATTTTAATAGCTGTATCTAATTCTTTCAGTTATTTCTGAGTCACACAGTTCTTTAAACGTTAAATTAAATTGAGGAATATTTAGATTAATGTTGTCTTGAAAAGGAAGAAGAATAATGTTTTGAGTAAAATTGATATATTTCTTCTGCAATTATTTTATTATCAGAGCATTCTACATTAACCATCAAGTTATTTATTTTATTTCTCTCTTAATATCAGTCATGACAGCAGGACACAAACGCCCTCATGTGGACGAAGAACAGACTGCAATTATTCTGCATTGGAAGTAAATTCAGATGTTACACAATTGTCTGATCACATCTGGATACATCTGTATTTAATAGCACCAGGAATGGATTAGGACACATGGACCACAACAGACAGGTTTTGGAGGGATGAAAATAAAGACAATAAAGACCATTTTTCTATTTCGGAGAAGAAACATAAATACATATGTAGTTCTTTTCCATCTTTAATAGCTTTTTTCAGTCAAAAGGCAAATGACAGTGTAAATTACTTTATCATTAAATGTAAACAGCAGTCAGAAAAGCAACATCCAGCATCAGCCTCGCACCACTTCCTGCTGCAAGGCGGACGGTTACAGATTAAAGTCCTCCGTTTTCCTCCAATTTCTGGAAAAGCGCCAGGCTGCGCAGACGGGATTGCCGCTCTCCGTTCTTCCACAGAATCAGCAGCTGGTCCGTCGAGCAGGTCACCAAACCGTTTTCCTTGAAGCTGACAAACATCTCATACAAAAAAAGAAAAGAAAAAAAAGAAAGGCTCAAGCACTTCTTCAAGACACGAGTTTCAAAATCTGAATCAGTGACTCTTACCTGCACCGCACCAGAGTGGCCAATCAGATCTCCTGTCAGTTCCAGCATCCTCAAGTTGGGGATGTCTACGACCTTCTTCGACTGAGGACCAGACTGTTTGTGTGCGCGGCCAAAAGTCCACATCCCAAAGAAGCCTGTTATCAGATCACGAAATAAGAGTCGACTATGAGAACAAGATCTGATGGATTAACAGGATAACCGATGAACCTGTGTGTGTGTGTGTGTGTGTGTGTGTGTGTGTGTGTGTGTGTGTGTGTGTGTGTGTGTGTGTGTGTGTGTGTGTGTGTGTGTGTGTGTGTGTGTGTGTGTGTGTGTGTGTGTGTACCTGCAGAGGCTGGTTCAGCAGGTAAAGGCAAGTCCTGGATCTCCCACATCCTCACACTGCCGTCCTCAGAGCACGACATCAGTTCACTAAAACAAACCCACACACTCAGTTTAGTCTGACAGAAGCTTGAATAATAAATGACAACAATAACGACAATAATGGTGATAATAATAAGAATAGTAATGAGAGGCTGTGTTTCTTGAACAGACACAGGCTCATCATTCATTAACGATTTTAAAGAGTGCTCCCATTCAAAAATTATTATTTTTTCTTCTGAAGGTTCTTGAATTAAAAAGGAAAAACATGAATGGTAATGCATTATGAACTTCGAGGGGGCGGAGGGGAACATGACTGAAATTTGAGTTTGTATTTCTAGTTTCTTTTATTTATTTAGACAGAACGCTGCGTGGCTACACCGATGTAAAACAGCGTCTCAGGAAATGAAGGCAAACGTGCCGATGTGACATGGACAATGGCGTCCTCATGTGGATGAAGAGGGAAGTGCGTGCTTGTTATGCTCAGCTGGACTGCCAGGACAGTATTTCAGGTAAAACTACTAGACTGGTATCTGAAGGCAGATATTTTGAGCCAGAATATTTTGTGTAAATCTTGGTGAGTAAAACAAATGTTGTAAATTTCATCTCTATTTCTTTGATGCTTTACAACATGGCATTTAAAAAAAAACTTAATTATTTTTAAAATGCATAACTTTATAATATACAACTTAGGGCCAAATCCACAAAGAATAGATTGTGCCCGCAAATAGCGCTGTGAATTGCGTCGCATTTGCGCCCGCAATTTGCCCCGCCTTAAGGTCCTATTCACAAAAGATTTTGCTCTAATGATATACCAGCGCAGACACGCCCATAAAGTTTTGGAGCTGAGTGCAATTTGCACTTGTCTGAGTCGAGCGGAGCTGTTTCCAGTGTTCTCCATATTTCAGCACACACATTGGTCCATAATGAAAACTGCAGAAATAAAAAATAAAGCGAGTGAAAATAAAACGCCGTGAGGCGCAAGGGCGCAATTTCCACTGGGAACAGGGGGGACATGCCCCCCCACTTTTCAAAGTCATGCTTTAGTCTCTCTCCCCCCGTTTTTTTTTTTTACAGTTTAAGAACTAACGGTAGGCTCAGCCTGTAAATCCTCAAGACACTGTGCGATGAGCCCCGTTCCCTCTCCTCCCTCCTCGCTCAGTGCTGTTCAAGGCTGATTTATGGTTCCGCGTTAAATCGACACAGAGCATATGGCTAAGGTTACGCGGCTGGCGCACCGTACAGTGCGCGTCGCCGCATCTTTCAGGCCCTTTTTGTGCGCAAGCAAGCTTTATAGATGAGGTCCCAGATAAGGATCTGACGGTAATTCATGTTCTGTGTTTTGCTACACACACCTACAGGTCAGCTGTTAAACACACACATTCTAGATTTATATGTTTATATGGTGGAATTGTTTGTAACAAAGCAGCCCCTACTGTATGGATGAATCCTGAGCTCCGTCCTGTTATTTTTATTTTTAAATCCGAGAGAAGTCCACAACCCCACTTGATCTGACTGTCTACAGTCATGTCTGACTATAGATTTCACCTTTAATATCATTCAGTATCACACAGGCTTGAATGACATTGAAGAGAGAGAGAAACAGAGAGATGGGGAGTGAGGAGTGAGTTTGCGCGCAGTTAATACACGCTTCTGAAACACGGTATTTGCTCCACTATTTTTGCGTGTGGTAAATAGCGCTGGCCTTTGTGAATTACACGGTTTTTGCAATGAGGCTTATTTGCATAGAGAGGGGGCAATTTTGCGCCGAATGTATGAATATTACCTAATTTACATGCATGCAAATGGCACAGGCGCACAATGCCACTATTTGCTTGGCAGCACAGTTTGTGATGCAATTCCCCCTTTGCGGGTGCTTTGTGAATTAGACGCTCTCTTTTTGTCTCATTTGCACCGGTTTAGCGGCCGCAAAAGCCGCGCAATCCTTTTGTGGATTTGGCCCTTAATGTCTGAATGAAATAATATGTATTTACATAAGGGAAAAAAAAAACTAAGGTCATTTGAAGCATTTACAGTAAATTTGAAAAAAAAAGATCAAAATGATCAAATACTGCTGAGTAATTGAAACATTCTGGAGAGATCTCGGGATGAAAGGAGGATGTTTTTTTTACCGCATCGATGGAAGAATTAGTCCGGCCGCCTGCCCTGATTTGTTTCCTCTTCAACACAGAGAACTGGTCTGATTCCTCTGGATTTAACTTTGATTGACTCCAGAGGAAGGCAGGCAGTGCAGATGGAAGCAGAGGAAACTGGCTGTGGTTGTCATTGGTCAGACATACGATGCCACACTCATGTCGGGGAGTCGGTCTCAACAGGGTTCAGGTCTGGACTCTGTGGTGGCCAATCCATGTGTGAAAATGATCCCCACTCCCTGAATCACAGTTTCACAATTTGAGCCCCCTGAATCCTTGCATCGTGGTCTTGGAATATGCTACGACGGAGTATTAGGGCCAAACTAAGACAAAAAAATTGGAAATTACGAGAATAAAGTCATAATATAATGAGAATAAAGTCGTAAAATTACAAGAATAAAGTCGTAATGTTGCGAGAATAAAGTCGTAATAGAATAAAGTCGTAATATTATGAGAATAAAGTCGTAAAATTACGAGAATAAAGTCGTAACATTACGAGAATAAAGTCGTAACATTACGAGAATAAAGTCGTAACATTACGAGAATAAAGTCGTAATGTTGCGAGAATAAAGTCTCAATATTATGAGAATATAATTTATGAGAACTCTAACAGGAAGAGCTTCTTCTCCCTGTGTTAAAATGAGGAATATTGAGCATCTTGTGAAGTTATATTTATATATTTATAATATATTACGACTTTATTCTCGTAATATTATGACTTTATTCTCGTAATTTTATGACTTTATTCTCGTAATTTTATGACTTTATTCTCATAATTTTACGACTTTATTCTCATTACATTATGACTTTATTCTCGTAATTTCCTGGCTTGGCAGTCCGGCTACAGAGAAATACCTTATTGCACCATGTCACAAACGACATCAAGCAAAGGAGACGATCTTGCATCACAAATCTGGTTTCTCCTGCCGTACTTCAGGGAACCAGAACCAGGAACTGTTTGGGAAATGTCGTACCTGTCGGAGAGCAGCATGGTGTGCAGCACGTTGGAGTCGTGGGCAGCCTTCCTGTAGGCCACCACGGCTTTGGTCACAACATCGTACACATACAAGCCACTGCCCACCGCTGCCAGGATGAGCTAGGACACGCACAGACAAGCACTTCGGCTAATAAATAAAATAACCACGCGATGCACAATGAGAGCATCCACCTGCGTCGTCCCGCGCTCACCTTCCCATTGGTGGTCAGGTACTGGATGGACATCTCACTGGGTTTGGGGGCGCCCAGTCGTATCTCGGTCTGACTGCCCGTCTGGGATTCCTCCCACAGGATGTGTTCGTAAGCCAGAACGTTCCAGTCGATCGCGTCCCACAAGATCAACTCGCCTGCGTGGGAGCCGCTGGCAAAAAGCCCATCTGAAGAGGCAGAAACTCAACTCAGCAGCCGTTTGCACATTTAAGCAAAGTGAAAACACTATAGTTTAGTTAGTAAGGCATCAAACCCCTGAGAAGAAGTGTGCTGCTGTCTCTCTTATAGATTTATGTTGCTTTTCAGCCTAATAATGGCCTCATTCAAGTGCATTAACATCTTTTTGGACTTGATATTGGTGGATCCAGTCGAAATCAATACCTGATATCAATTCGAAATCGCTCATCTGCTTTATCTTCAAGTATTTAGGAAATGGACCAAACCTGGATATTTAACCTTTCATTGAACTCTCCTTGAAACTAGGCCTGTGTTGCTGTATTTTTTTCATCATTACATTACAACTTTTGGTTATTTTTTTGTTTATCCCCAAAAAAGGAATGTTTTGTTGGACACGAGAATAACTGGTGCCATGTTTTTGCCTTTAAATATGTTTAAAGGTATGAAAACATTAAAGTGTTAGGTTATAATTGCATAAATTGTCTATATTTCATTACTTTATATACTGTCTTGGGGTTACATTTGCAAAAAATGCTAAAAACCAAATGCTCAAAAATTAAAAACCAAAATTGACCGAAAATGGAACAAATAAAAACCGAATGTGGGAAAAAATAAAACCGATTTCATCCGTCTCTGTTTGCTGCCCTGGATCTGTTTGGTAATTCTGACCCACACGATGTTTCTGAAAGCAGTTCTATCAGCATTCTGGGAGCTGATTGGTCCTTACAGCATCATTAGCTGCCAATACTTGCTGTTTAATCTCAATATAACACTAGTAGTAATACTTTGGATAACTACAGTCATATAATTCATGCAACAGCTCAAAAAACTGTTTTAATAACACTAACCCAAATCAATATTGGAATCGAATCGATTCTTGACATTTGATCAATCCCCAGCCCTACTTGAAACTGGAGGCACTTTGCCTAAAATAACTGCACTAATTTCCATTTGAACTGAATTGATGGCGTCTCATTAGAAGAAGGCGTACAATCTTTAAAAGGTACTTTGGTGTTTTATGGGTATGAAAGCTATGCAGCAGAGTCAGAAGAGCATCATAAAAACACCAAGAAAGCTGAATTCCTCAGTTTATCTCAACCCTGCAATGATGCAACAGGCGGACTAACCATTAACATTAATAAGAGCTCGAATCTGGTCTTGATGGTTGGACAGAGAGCAGATCTGAGCCACTGATGCAGAGGAATCGGTGGAGATCGTCAACCTGTAGATCACTGCGAAGAGGAAACAAACGTCACGTGAGGCAATTTGTCATCGTCGTTTGATCCGATCCACACGTTTCCCTCACCGATCTCTTTATCCATCGCTGCTGCGATGCAGTTCTTGGGCAGCTCTATCAGAGCGGTTATTCCTTCCCAACATGGCGAAACACAAACGCATTCATCAGTGTATGTGCAAACAGCAGCTCGAGGGTTGAGCACAGTTGTGTGTCCTCTTACCGGTGTCGCTCTGGTTCTGTTTGTGACACTGCAGCTGAAAGTGTTTGCTCCACACGCACAGCTCTTCCCCGCCAGATATCCACAAACACAGCCGCTCCAGCACCAGCAAACACTGACGCACACAAACATACACACCTGGGTTAGCGCATGAAACACAAGAATGTCTTCATAAACACACACTCAGATGAACATGCATAACAGCAGTGAAGCAGAGAGATCAGACATAATTAGCCCTTAAGATTTGGCAATTAACCTTCATCTGCAAGATTAAAAAAAAAAAAAAAAAAGCAATTAACGGCTTTTACCGGGCGAATATCTGAGAGTCACAGTTTGATTCGTGCAGTTCATATTCTTTCAACCCCCCACATGGATGCACAGAGCTGGATGGAAGGAGGGAAGGACCAGGACTGCTCTCCTGGGCGTCTTATGTGTTCAAATGTAACAACAGTAAAGGAACATTGCAAACAATAAAAAAAAGAACAACTCTATGTCTATCAAGATGTCTAAACATTCGCCAGGGACCAGAATAACGTGAATCAAAGCTCAGTTTTGAGCGAGAACAGAATATGTTTTTGCAACTAAATGTCAATTAATGTGAGCACATCAACCCACATCAAGATAACTTGTGTTTTAAGCCTCTGACTAGTCTCAACAATGTTGGTCCGCTTTAGTGACTGTGTGGACAAGGGTTTCCAGAGACACACCAAAGTCATTTTAAATTTGTAAGCATAAAAAAGCATATTAAAAGAACTGTTTGTCCGGGCAGATCCTTCCTGATAAAAGTCTGTACAAGTGGACAAGAAATGCGTTGAAATATTTCTGTTAAAAAGAGGACAGTTCGGGGCCTCTACTTCTAAAACTTGCGACTTCAGTTATAGATATACACAACTGTCCACAGCATTTGATCCACTCAAGCCTGAAAATAAAATCTCCAGAAGATCAAACAATCTCATCTCCGGTCACGCTCACGCTGTGAGAGCTGAGATCTCCAGCAGAAAGTGTCCTGCCATAACGAAAGAGTGCCAAACTATTTACCCGCAACATCTCTGGAGCTACAGACAGATGTAGTATGTGGTCCTGATGCTTTATTCCTTGTAATTATTCATGCTTCTACTTGTATTTACTTATCGATAGTTTGGTTGTTGACAAAAGAGCCAATGACGATCCGGGTCTAACGAGTGGGGACGGTCTGGCTAATCTTGTAACACCACTTTTTGCAGAAGACCTTTCTTGTGATACGATGTCCCCATGTGGTCAGAAGTGGTACTACATTAGTGGTATTGCTACATAAAGTGGCTTGAAATTATACTTGTATGTTAACAAAATCAAGAAAACATTACACTCGTGTCACTGATCTTAATCAAGTAAAAAATATCTGCAGTCTTGTGTCTCCAGCACGTCTTCAGTCACGTCTGAGCTGCTTCTCATCGCGTCACTGTTACCTTTACAGAGGACTGAAGATCTGAGATGGTCTGAACCCTGTTTCCTGTATCAGGATCCCACAGCTGACACATGAGATTAAGGAGAATCAAGTCTGAATTATAAACATGTACATCAGGGAGGTTCGGTCGGTGAACAAGTGGTCCACGGTGCATAAGGATACACTGACACTTCGGTCTGAAGAGGCGGTGATGAGCGACGTGTGCAAAGTGACCTCGTTACTGCAGGTGAAGGTGGTTATGGCTGTAATTTGCTGGGAGTGGCCTCTGAGCTCCTGCAGCCTCTCTCCAGTCTAGCAGTCAGACAAAAAAAATAATCATGGTGTGTTTTGAGGTTATTCCACTTATGTACAGGGTAGGAAAAAACAGCTTGCAGCGTATTACCTCAACATTCCAGACCAAAACGAGGCCATCGTCCCCCGCCGAGGCACATCTGGAAAACATAAGATGACATGAACACCGCCGCTTGATCTTATAGTAAGTGCTTTTCTTTGCGAGGTTCACAAGCCTCATGTCTCAAGTTCTGGCTTGTGTGACAAGGGATGAATGCATGAAAGTGCAGACAATATAATTCATTAAACAAGCTCAGAGGAGAGGTTACAAACAGGGAACTGTAAGGACGACTCAGGCTGGAAATTACAGAAAACCGCAAGCCACCAGGTTTGTTGAACCTTGAGGTGAAACACAAGTGCAACGTTGACACGGGAATGGACCAAACCAGCTCAGTTCAGATCCCTTCAAAGTAGGGATATTTTTTTCTTGAAATGGTTCTAATCCCTAAACAGTAAAAGCCATATTTGCATGAAACCTCTTAAATTAAAGCTCTTTCATTACATCTTGTGTCAGTGACCCAATTTAACGGTGAACAAAATCAACAGGTATTCCTATTTAAAAGGGTATTAATTGCTATTTATTTCCAGTTTACATTTTTATGTTAAGTTCATGTATATTACTTTCTTATCCTATTCTGTTTGATTGGGCTTTTATTTTGAAATGGCAAAAGTAACGTTGGTTAACTACTTAAGGCTGAAGCTTGAGCAGAATATAATCAAACTGAAATTAGTTGAGAATGTCAGTGTTAATGTCAGTGTTTTTTGGCGAGTTTAAGGGATTTTTGACCGTAATATAAAACATTTTTTTGATCATTTGCAAGGCAGTTAATGTATTTTGTTTGTTTATGTCTAATTCTTGGATATGATTTGGATATTTTCTATAAAAATCAAAGAATCATCAGTTCAAGTCTTTGACCGTCTTTCATCGTCTTTGAAGACGTTCACTTGATTGTTTTATTTCAAATCCATTGTGTTGCCATATAAAGGCAAAATCATTTTTTTTAAAACCTGTTATTGTCCAAATACTCCTGGACTAGGTGTAAATGGGCCTTTGGATCACTGACCAAGAAGATAAATGTAAGGATTTAAGTGGCCTTGGTGGCACAAGTGGGTCTCCTGATATCCTTGTCACAAATGATGTCTGATGTCAAAATTAAAAAAGAAGAAAAGTGAAGATGGTTTGAGCTGACTTATCCTCCCCTTCAGAAGGTTGACTAGTCAAACTCACTCCGTTCATGTGAGGAATCATTTCCCACAGCTCCATCTGCACTTGAGGAATCCTACAAAACACGTGTCGCGGGGCTCAGCACCTTAACTTGCCCTCTGACCCTGAACCATCCACCCTGTCTGTTCCCAAAAATCAACACACGGCATGACCGGACGAAACCGAGATGAAATGAAAAGAGAGGAACTGCTGAGGATACGTTCTTGGACTCCAGAAGCAATCTGGAGAAAATTTTCTGGCCTTTGCCCCCGACTGCGGACCTGTGTGCAGAGAGGACAAGACCCTGAGGATGGGGTTATTATTGGAGGTGACCAGGCGTAAAGCAACCTCCACCCCCTGACACACACACACACACACACACTTAAGTCTGTTATAAATCCCAATCTGAACACTTATGCTGAGCCACTCTACCATGCCAGTGTGTATTACAGCTTCACAAAGGAGCGCAGGTGCAGAACCTTTATATACGTGTGCATGTGTGTACACGCAACATTAAAAGGCTTTCTACTGTAACCGTGTGCACACACAATCACACGGTGGTGATGATTGGTCTCTTGTCATGCTCTGTAAGTTTTCTATAGACAAGGATCTCCTGTCAATCACAGAAGGATAGAGGCCGGCCAAGGGAAGAGAGGTTAGAGAGAAAGGGCGGGAGGGGTCTGCTTACCTGAAGTCATCAATCTGCACCAGAAATCGAACGATGTCAAAATGTCCTTTCAGCACCTGCAGCTCAGTGAAGCAGTTTCGGGGCTGTTCCTCTCCGATGCACAGCGCAGAGCTTTTCTGCAGAGACCAGAGGGAGAGCGGTGAGACTAACGGGCTGCGGGGGAGACGGAAACGCTGAGCCGGGAGACAGACGGGCAGACTGGAGAAGCGATACGAGGAACTGGGGAAATAACACATCTACCCAACTATTCACTTTTCAGAAAGAAATCTTCTGACTTCACAGTTTTGCTTAGGCGTCGGTTCGTTTTCAGATCCTGATTTTGCATTGCTACAGCCTGTAATACAGCATCAAAGATTTAACTCGCGGTTCCCAAAACTTTGTGGCCACAACTTTTGAACAAGGATTGAGGTATAGCACTTTACATTAGGACCACAGGAACGTTATCCAGGCTTTTTGTGGGACGTCTTTCCCCAATTAGCTTTATTTTTATACCACAAGGGCCAAACAAAGCTCTGTTGGAGATATTTTACTCCAAATATAAAAAAAAATATTATTAAAATGATTAAATTGATCGAGGATTTGCAAATCTTATAAACACATATATTTGCCAACAATGCTGAAAATAAGAATATATGTATTGACGACTATGATCCTCCATCCTATGCATCATCTGATACCATGTCATTTTCATAAACGGATCCCAATTCTTCTTTAAGTCAGCACAGGAAGTGACACAAAACCTCCTGTTTTATTCTCCAGGCAGAGAAGCAGAAACAGTTAGCTAGCGTTGGCTGTGCCAAAAATACAATGTTATTTCAGGCTGGAAAATCACTCAAGTCTGCAGTTTCCAGATGTTGAATGAATACTAAAAATGAATAATGAAAATGGCTTGATAAAGCTAACTTCATTAAACATTTGAGGAGTCATCACATGATAAAGACAAGTGTTTACCAAGGCAAAGGGAAAGCAGAAATGATAAAAATTCCCCAAACAAAGAAAGAAACCAGGGTAATGATGAGTTCTTCACTGTAAATTACATAAGATGAACATTAGAGCTCTAATACAGTTTCTCAGGTTGGATTTACATCTCTGAAGCTGGACTCTCCAAACTGAACATGTTTCATGTCGACTAAAATAAGTCCTGATAATCTGCTTTATGAGGGACAGTTTGTTCAAATGTCAGAAAACAAATGCCTTTTTACTTTCCATACTTCTGGCTACACATTAAGTTCCATTCCTGGATTTTATGTTTGAAAGAAGTTCTTTATTTTATGTTAGTTTAAGAAAATGTAATGTTTAATTTCTTAAAACAATATTTATTTATTTTTTAAATAACACTGGTATCAGGTTATTGCTAGGTATCGGCCAATAACCCAAAGCTCATGTAACAGAGAATGATACCAGAACATCTTTACATAATTACCTGTCTTCATGTCAGTAACAGGCCGGATGGACCGACAACTGAAAAGGCCTTTTTTAAATAAAAATAAAAATAAAAAAACTAAGATTGCTGGCACTGTAGAAGTCCAACGGTTTCGTTGGTGTCCCAGGTGAACTGATGAGGATTTTTGGTCCTGTTGTTATGGTAACAGAGAGGCTGGAGATGGTCCAGCTGTCAGCTTCACGTCACGAAAAATGTAAACAAACCCGACCAGTTAGCAGTTAGCGACCAGAAAACGATACCAGAGAAAGTATCCGGGATGGGAAATGTTTATCTGTAGAGCAGGATAAATATACCAGTCTCAACCATGTGATTCAGCAGATTTCACGTGACAGGTTATGATCCACAATCTCTCGGGACCTGAAGTGGACCACCCACATTAACTCCGTCAGGAAGAAGCTCAGCAGAGGTTGTACTTCCTGCGTCAGCTCAGGAAGTTTAACCTGCTACAGCAGCTGCTGATCACCTTCTACTCTGCCATCATACAGTCTGTTCTCTTATCTGCACTTCCATCACTGTCTGGTTCGGATAGGCCACCAAAATAGACCGGCTCAGACTGCAACTGACAATCAGGTCTGCAGAGAGGATAATTGGGACTAACCTCCCATCTATCCAGGACCTGTACCGGTCCAGGACCAGGAAACGTCAGGTAGCATCTCCGCAGACCCCTCACACCCAGGACACAGTCTGTCTGAACTCCTGCCCCCTGGACGGCGCTACAGAGAACTGTAGCCAAAACCTCCTGACTCAGAGACAGTTTCTTCCCCCAAGCTGTTGCTCTGATGAACTCTCATCACTCATAGAGTCTCAGAGTAATAAACCACTGTGGAATAATAATAACAATTATTAATTATTATTATTATTATTATTATTATTATTATAATTCTGATTCAGTCACTTAAATCAGAGTTTAAACTTAAGGCAATCAAAATATTTCAGCAACAGCCATTTTTCAAAAGACTCTGTTGCTGTTTTCCTTCAATATACATGAAACAAAGTTAAACAACTGAAAAGTGGTTCTTAGATGACTCAAAAATTAATTATTCTCAGAGTAATCAACCACTGTGCAATAATAATAATAATAATAATAATAATAATAATAATAATAATAACCACAATCATATGCTGTAACAAATTAATGCACCTTTCAATAACCATGTCTATCTAGTAATACTGCTGCAACTTTCACTTTTAAATTGTATATATGTTAATAAGAGCTGTCATTTGACTATTTACTGTACAGTGAGCGAAACAACCGGAGTCAAATTCCCTGTCTTGTTTGACCTGTCTTGGCCAATAAACCTGATTCTGATTCAGGGTTTCAACCTGAACACATTACCTCAGAATCAGAATCAGAATCAGAATCAGAATCAGAATCAGAAAGGGGGTTTATTGCCAAGTTTGTTAACACACACAAGGAATGTGTTGTGGTGACTGGTGCAATACAGTAAAAATAAAAATATAAAAGCAAACAAATATATGGAGATAAAGTAAGAGATAGAATAAAGTAAAATATATAAACAGAAATAAACAGAAATGTACAATATGAGGATTAAAAAGTACCGGATATGAATCTTTAAAAAAAGTGACGTAGGATGACAGATGACAGATAAAATGTATAAACAGAAATGAACACTCCCTGCAGGTAAACTCACCTCCACGGCGCTCTGCGCTTCACGACCACCGAGGATCCACCGCAGCATCGCTCTTATCCACTAAAGTCAGCTGAAGAAAGAGAAAACAGCCTGGCTTAGGAACCACTTCCCCTTTTTAAGACCGTAAACGCATCCATGTCACACCATTAGTCATGTCTCACCAGTCATTCGCTTAACAGGGAGACAAAGAATATAAATAAAACGAGCTTTGTTGTTCTGCTTCAGCTCGGTTAAGTTCCGATGCAGATGAAAACCTGACGCCTGTCGTGCTGCAGCTTCATGTTGGTTGTTGCAGAAATATTTCAGTCACGATAACAAACAACTACGGAAGCCTTTCGTGGACAAACAGCACTGAGATCGACTAATGGAGGTCACGTGTTTGATCTGGCACTTTATGGTGGACCATGAGGAACAAAAGCGACCAGAGATCTATTTAATTTTTGTTTTTTCTGCCTCTATTTATTCTTGTGTGTGTATATGGTAATTTAGTGGGCGTCTATAACTCAGATCTAAAGCAGAATTGGTCAAACAGGAAAACTTCCCGACAGGGAAGGAAGAAAAGTTGCAGTTCACTGACTAAAATGTTACAACTTTGCAGCTGAAATGCATTTATTAAAGTTTGTTTTTTTTAAATATAAACAAGAAAGACAGTTTTGGTCTCCTTTGCTAGACTTCACATCCATAACAACTTTTTTTTGTTTGTTTTTCCTATTTTTTGTCTGACATCAGGTAAAATTATGTAAAGCAACAAAGGTTTATATGGTCTTCTTTTGTTGGTATTCATACTAATGGTTAATACCAAGTGGGGAAAAACCTAAAGAATATATATGCATTTAAATATATAATCAATTTAATATATATATATATATATATATATATATATATATATATATATATAATTTTATTTTTTTAAATATATATATAATATATATATATATATATTTTTTTTTTTTTTTTTCAATAAATAATATAAACATATGTGAGGGGCAGTCGGTGGGGTGAGGGGTGGCATCCGCTGCTAGTCTGAAATTAGAGAAACAGGGAAACGCACAACGGGCACACAAGCCTTTGAAATCTGTAAGTAAGAAAACAAACAGACAAACAGACACGTGACGAGAACAAGCAGAGACACAAACAGCAACCATTCCAGGTCTCTGAGACTGAATCAAGGGGGTATGGTCTTTTGATTGGCAGTCAGCAGCCAATGACTAACTGTTATTACTTTTGCTGCTTAGCATTCAGCACTGAATTGACTTTTGGTGAGTAAATAAATATTTTTTTTTTAAATCTGGTGATAGTTATTCATCTTCACCGTGGATCAGCTGAAGGGGCTGGGCGCTGCGGTGGATCAGTTCAGGACCCTGCCGTGCAGAAGACCCACAATCAGTCCGGCTGGTGAGTCGAGACCCAAGAGTGGGTGTTCCTCGAATACAAGTGAAGGTCTTCTGAGAATAAATTAATTTTTGAGTCATCTAAGAACCACTTTTCAGTTGTTTAACTTTGTTTAATGTATATTGAAGGAAAACAGCAACCGAGTCTTTTGAAAAATGGCTGTTACTGACATGTTTTGATTGCTCTGTCAGCCTTAAGTTTAAACTTTGATTTAAGCGACTGAATCAGAATTATTATTATTATTATTATTATTATTATTATTATTATTATTATTATTATTATTGCACAGTGGTTGATTACTCTGAGACTCTATGAGTGATGAGAGTTCATCAGAGCAACAGCTTGGGGGAAGAAACTGTCTCTGTGTCTGGAGGTTTTGGCTACAGAGCTCTGTAGCGCCGTCCAGAGGGCAGGAGTTCAAACAGACTGTGTCCTGGGTGTGAGGGGTCTGCAGAGATGCTACCTGACGTTTCCTGGTCCTGGACCAGGAATAGTTCTACTACAGTTCTAGTTATGTATTCAGTGAGTGAGTACTCAGCCAAAGCTTTATATTTTTGGAGTCTTTTTTTAGAACCAATTGTCAGTTGTGCTTTTTTATTTCATGTTTGTGCATGAAAGAACTGTTAATTCTGTACTTTCTGAGGTTTGAACTGCACCATCTTTCCCTTAAATAAATTTGAGAACTTGAAAATGTTCCTCGATTTGTCATTAAGGCATGTCAGTGTGTGACATTTCCCCCAGTTTGTGTTTTCTGTTTTGCCCCGCCTGTCTTCCATCTGCCCTGATTGTTCACACCTGTGTCTCGTTACCCCCTTGTGTATATCTGGTCTTGTCTTTCCCTTGCTCCTTGTGGTTCCGTACTGTTTGCTCCCTCCATGTTGTCCCATAGTTTTTCGATCCCTGTTTCTGTGTTTTTGATCCTGCTAAGCAGCGCTTTGGTTTTTGGTTCTTGCCTTTTTCTTTTAAATAAGCACTTTTTGGCTGAACTCCTGCCTCTCGCTCTCCTGCATCTGGGTCCTCACCCTTCCACGCCGTGACAAAGGTGTGATGGTGGGTCCTGACGCCGGACCAGTTGAGAACCACCTTTGTTAAGGATCTCTACAAGTCTTTGTTTCAGGTCTGGCAGAACTCGTTTCGGATGTTGTTTTGGTCGTGACGCTCTTTGACAAAATAACATAAAACATGCTATTTGCATCAACAATGTAAGCGCTCAGCTAATCTTACTATTTGAGATTTTATAATGTATAACAGTTTTGTCTTATTTTATTCACATTAAATCAGACATACACATGGTATGGTTGGCTATTTATGACTGGACTTGTGGTAGAGGTCTGGTATGCAGGGGCGTCAATTGGGTATGGAAAGGTATGGCAGCCGCCACACCTTCGCTTCAAGGGAAAAGGTAAATGTTTGTTTCTTTAATACATTTATGGAATTACTCTGTGTCTATTTGTATTGATTATTCTATTACTTAAGTTAATACATAGCCTATAGAATAACTACAAATGCAAATCAGAACAACATGATCGATTTCACTAGTTATTATACACTGCAAAAACTGAAAATCTTAACAAGAATATTTATCTTATTTCTAGTTAAAATGTCTAATTTTTAGTCAAAAAAATCTCATTACATTTAAGACAAGACTCAAAAACAACCGTTTTCACCTGTTTCAAGTAGATTTTCACTTAGAATAATAAGTGGAAAAATCTGCCAGTGGAACAATATTTTTTTGCTTGTAATGAGAAGATAAATCTTGTCCCACTGGCAGATTTTTCTACTTATTTCAAGTGAAAATTTACTTGAAACAGGTGAACATGGTAAAATAACAAGTAATTTTTCTGGTGATGAGATTTTTTTTACTAAAAATTAGACATTTTAACTAGAAATAAGACAAATATTCCTTTTTTTTGAGTTTTTGCAGTGAGCGAGACTGCATTTGAAAAAGTTCCAATTTTCTTGACCACACAGATAAGCTCCATAGCAGACTTCTGTGATGAGTATTTGCTGGACGTGTTGATTGATACTCTAGTTAAGTTCTGTGACTCGTAACCTTGCCATACCTTAGCTTCCACTGAATTGACGCCACTGCTGGTATGTGCTAAACTCTGCAATCAGTGTTGTTATGAATTAGTGTTACCAGCAGCAACAGCTATCGCGAAATTAGGTTTGTTCTCTGACATTGTAGGCAGTCAACTTGGTTGACTTCTCGTTGACTTCTTCGGGCAACATTTGTAGAGGCTGTAGTCCTCGTGCGGGCAGCGCAGGTTCAAGTCCTGGCCTGTCGCACTGTACTGCAATGCATATATTTGGTGTCTCTGATGTCCGTATATCTTGTTAGTCCATGAGCTATTTATTTTTCTATTTGTTTACGCTTTTTTATATAAATTACTTTCTCTGCTATGCTTTGCTATTTGTCAGTATTGTTAGATTTAAAGTTGTTGCATTTGCTGCCATCCCTCCATAAGTTAATGACTGAAGAGCATGTTGCAGAAGATTTACAGCACCCCTGTAAAGCCTAAATAAATAAATTTGAAAAAAAAAAATATATATATATATATATTCACGTGTTTAAATGTTATTGTGATATGTTGTTTGGATCCTGAGATTCTGAGTCAAATTCCCTTTCTTGTTTGACCAGACTTGGCCAAATAAACATGATTCTGATTCTGATCATCTTACCACTAGATGGCAGTGTTTCACAACCCCAGCTGATTAAGGGAAGGCTCAAGTCTCCACTCAAGGATTTTCTTTTTAATTATTTGCCGGGTACTTCCACATGTATTTACATAAGATATCATTGTATTTTTTGAAAAAGCTTCAGATTTTTTCTTTTACATTTTCTATTTTTTTCCCACAGTTTTGCTTGTTTTTCTTGTTTCTGTTTTTTTTCCCTCATCTTCTACCTCTTCTGCATCAGTGACGATCACCTCTCCATCCAAACCCTCTTTCCTAGTCTTTCCTGTTAACACACGCATACACAGCCGCCACACACACGCAAACACACACACACACACACACACACACACACACACACACACACACACACACACACACACACACACACACACACACACAGTCACACGTCACCCGAGCTGTGTCTGCTCCTGCTTCCTCGATTGAAACGACACGCTGTGTAGGGCCTGTGACCTTCATGGTGGCTCAGATCTGCGGCTGGCACTGATTTCTGATTTAGTGTCGATCCGCCGCGCTTGTCAGAGGCTGCGAGGTGCTTTCCATGCGGTAATAGAAAAGCTCAAGGGCAGCAAGAGAAAGGAGGAGGCTTAGGGAGAGGGATTGGTTGAGCTGGAGTGAATGGGTTTTAGATGTGGGAATGGGTGATGCTTTGTTTGTTTTATTACAGAAAGTGTCAGATACCTGAGCAGATGGGTCATTGATGTAAGTTCCAATATATACTATATAATTACTGCAAAAGATGTGCATGAACGTGATTCAAATACAAAAGCAACAATGCTGAGTCTACAAGGCTGTACTTTATAAATGCTAAAGTTAACATCTTTTTGTGATCTTAGTTTCGCTCATTAGTTCAAAACATAAAAAAGACAAATGCCTTTCACTTTCTAAAAGTGTAGAGTAAAATGTATGGACTTAAAAACGTGCACGGCTAGGTAAGAAAATGATAATTAAATGCCCTCCCTTTTGTTACAGAGCTGTGAAGCAGACAGGTAATGTGTGAAAACATTTTCTTCCATTTCTATTTAATTTATTTCGTTACCATCATTTGTTGGTTTAGCATTCTTTAACTTAAAAAAAATGTTTGTAAAATCACCTATTGCTAAATAAAATAATTCATCAAGATATTTAGAAATGAAACCTCATAAAATCTGAGAACTTTATAAATGTGAACTGAAGGGGAGCAAGAAGAAAAATGACCACTGCCTGTGGAGAAAAAGAAGAGAAAAAGAAATCATACACACTGATATTTGGTTGGACAGCCCTTACCTTTGATTGCATCCTATTTGATGTGGCATCGTTCTGATAAGCTTCTACAATATCACAACGCTTATATCTGAACAGACTTGCATAAATCTTTTTGTCGAGATCTTTTATTGTTGATGGGAGCGTTGAAGAGTCGGACTGCTGTGCAAAGTCTTCTTCCCCCAAAGGAACAGGCTTCAGGTCTGGATTCTGTGGTGGCCGATCCATGTGTGAAAATGATCCCCCCTCCCTGAATCACGCTTTCCCAGTTTGAACCCACTGAATCCTGGCATCGTGGTCTTGGAAAATGCTCACACCATCACGAAGAAAACCTCCATTGATGGATAAACCTGGTCATTCAGCATCTTCAGGTGGTCACCTGACCTCGTAACGTTGCTGAACCTCAACGTGACCAACCTCTGCCCCGGTAAATGCCCACAGGCTTGTACGGTAGGCACGATGGGAACATCCCTTCAGCCGCCTCTCGTCTGACCCTGGTGAAGTATGTTACGTTACATTCAGTCTTGTGCAAAGATATTTACGATGGTAAATCTCTACAAACGAGGAAAGAAAGATGATCGTATCTGAAGTCGACGTTTCGGAGGTGGTAATCACTCATGTGCATCACGCAGTACCTGACAGTGATGTGAAAACAAAGTCTCAGCATTCTCTGTTTCAAGTTGTAAGGTCAGTAAGGAAAAGGCGTAGGGGAAAAGCTAAGGAGCAGACGTGGGATTGAGTTTAGGACGAGAGTAAGAGAACGAAATATGGCTTTTCCAGCTCCCTCAACTTGGTGTTTGATCTCTTCCTCCCTATCTTCACTGTGGAGGGAAAACAAATGGTTATGATGATGGAAGAACAATTACAAAACAGTTTAACAAGGCAAGGCAAGGCAAGGCAAGGCAAATTTATTTGTATAGCACAATTCAACACAAAGTAATTCAAAGTGCTTTACATTGACATTAAAAGCGGCAAGACATAATTAGACAGTAAATAATTCGACATAATTAGACAAGGGGCAAAGTCTAGCACTCACAACAGGCACTCACCCACACTGCTCAAAGAGATCCAGTCTCATTCCCGACCAACACACCTCAGTGTCCCTTTTTATCAGGGTTTCACTGTGTCCTGTCTCACTCAGTGTGGCCTGTCCCTCCACTCAGACCTCAACGCACACGCCTTCACCCTTAGGTGGGCTCAGGAAGGCCAATTACCAGTTATTTTAGACAACAAATTAGTGTTTACAGAAATGACATTCATTGGCACTTGCAAATCAGCAGTAATAAACATAAGATCCCATTTTTAAATGTAAAAAATCTGAATCAGAACCTTACCATATCTCTCTCTTTTTTAAATGTTTTTTCTTATTAGTTTAATTAAATTGTGTTTGCTTCTCTGTAAGATTTAGCCAGCTGAACTACTTTTTAGCCATGTTTTAGATCGGAAACTAGGCAGTTTCTCGGGGCCGGATTGCCGACGTGTGTCTCCATTTCCAGGAACGGCCCTACAAAAGTGGCCTCCAGGAACCTTAACAGGGTAAAAAGGACTCCTATAATAGGAGAGGTACTCGGGTGGACCATCAGGAACTATGTGGTGGTGGCATTTCTAAATTACGTTAACATGAACATAACTCCTTCGAAGCTGAGTCCTTTGAAATATCTGAGTGCATTTGATGAAGATTACCAGAAAAAAAGCCCTTGTTGCCATATCAAACTAATATGGAGGTCGAAAAGAGATTGAACGAGCAAAAGACAGGACAAAAGTAGATGTCAGACAGTTTCATAAAAGCCACAGCCTCCACATCTTCACAGGGGATCATGCTACTGCTTTGAACCACAAATGAAGCATGAGAGACAAGGACCTACACGGACAGCAGCTGGACCTACCACAGGGCCAGAAAATCAGCAGAAGTGAAGCTAGAGAGAAGAACATTCAAATATTCACCGTCTCATGAAGCACGTTCTGTGTCAGAGGAAAGCTCGTAGACAGCTACGACACAAAAACAAGAGCTCTTTGCAAAAAGAGAACTGAAAAAGTCAAATAATTCCAGTTTGCTTCAAACTAAGTTGTAAAACTGATTCAAAAACAGCAGCTTTTCAAATTTGAACAGCATCTCACCTCGAAGGATTCTGTGACCATCCATGTCACGTGATGGATGTGCAGATGTTATAATAGTTTCGCCTCATATTCACACAGCTGGATAATTTACACATGACTTCCCCAAAGAACTGTCTTCTTTCAAATATTTAAACCTCTATGTAGCAATACGGTCTGGTAAGTTTTGTGTCGCCGGTTTGGCCAACTAAAGTTGCAAGAATTTTACATGAATTTTCCTATGTTATGGTTCCCCCATGTGGTCATAAGTGGTATTGCTTATAAAAAATATTACGTGATTATTTCTATCACCAAAATTGCTCACATGCTTTCTCAGCTGATATTCCTCCAGAGGACCAGATGAAGTTTATAGATGGGTTACTTTGGCAGCTTTTGAGACATTTATATCGATTTTCTGCATTTTCTTTCCACCTCATTCGGTGCTCAATGCACTTATTATCTATAAAAAAAACATCTTTGTTTGAGGGTATTACTTTCTAGTTTTATCTGGATTATTTGTATCAGGGAGAGCAATTTAAACTAAAACTGACAGCAAATGGTGTGTTTTAATTTGTTTGTCTTCATTTGCTGATATTTTAAATGTGAATGCAGCCAGTCTAAGATCTAAGATCTAATTAAAATAAAAAACAAAATGTGCACTTGATCAGAATATATGGCCTTTAATGGTGGTCTGAAGCTGACCAGGAAGGAGGAGTGTGCTCAAGCTTCTGTCACTTTGATTTGTCACATGAGCATGAATGTAATTGCTGTGTTTCAGTCATCATAGGTTAATTATCGGCCTTGACCCGCAGTATTACATACACACATGCAGACACAGCTATACATGAGGTTTAAAAGATTGTTTTTACACAACACCACAACTTACAGGAGACATTACACCATGGCAACACAAAGCTGAGAGTTGCCTTTTGCTCTGTATTATCTTCCTCTTTGTCTAACTGATCATCACTGTCTCATCTCAAAAGCCCCCCACCCCGACCCTGCCTTCCTCCCTCCATCATTTGGAGACCCACTAATGTTCTGTTCATTTTCTCTTATGAATAGATAATGGGCAAAAATCAAATCTCTTCATTTGCATGTAATACAATTAAGACCTTTTCAAACAATGACAAATGGATGGAGCAGCGAGATGTCACTCAGACTCATCACTGAGAAAGCAAAGACGCATCGGCAAATCTCTCCGTTTTAACGAAAATTAATAAAACCTTCAAATAGAATTTTCGTGCCGCCATCTGGAATAGCAATCACCAAGACACTCCTGGACTCTGCATGTCAAATAGAATTAAAGTTCCAATGAAACTGAATCCATAACATGGGTGTGAAGCCACTGATGTAACTCTTAAAACCCAGATTAGATTGTTTTTCATCAGCAATAATGATGGGATGTTTGACCCAACTCACTTTAAAGACACGTTTCAATTCTAATTCTCGTCTACTAATATCAAGACAAACGTCTCCACTCCTCAAAACATCTGGCATTTCTTCCTATACCTGCATTCCTGTTTTTAATCCATCCATACATCCATAAATCCTCTGATTCCATCCATCCCTCATCCATCCATCCATCCATCCATCCTGATTCCATCATCTATTCCTTATCCATCCATCCATCCTGATTCCATCAATCCATCCATCCATCCATCCTGATTCCATCAATCCATCCATCCATCCATCCATCCATCCTCTAATTCCATCCATCCATCAGTCCATCCATCCCTCATCCCTCCATCCATCCCCTGATTCCATCCATCCATCCACCCATCCGTCATCCATCCATTCATTCTGATTCCATCCATCCATCCACCCATCCCTCATCCATCCATCCATCCTGATTCCATCCATCCCTCATCCCTCCATCCACCCTGATTCCATCCATCCCTCATCCCTCCATCCACCCTGATTCCATCCATCCCTCATCCCTCCATCCACCCTGATTCCATCCATCCCTCATCCATCCATCCATCATCTGATTCCATCCATCCCTCATCCATCCATCCATCCTGATTCCATCCATCCACCCATCATGATTCCATCCATCCATCCATCCATCCATCCATCCACCCATCATGATTCCATCAATCCATCCATCCATCCTCTAATTCCATCCATCCATCCGTCCATCCATCCCTCATCCATCCATCCTGATTCCATCCATCCATCCATCAATCCATCCATCCATCCACCAATCAATCCACCTATCCTCTGATTCCATCCATCCTTTGATTCCATCCATCCATCATCTGCCCTCTGATTCTCTCCATCCATCCATCCATCCTCTGATTCCATCAATCATCCGTCCATCCATACATGCATCCTTTGATTCCATCCATCCATTCCTCATCCATCCATCCATCCATCCATCCATCCATTCCTCATCCATCCATCCATCCATCCATCCATCCATTCCTCATCCATCCATCCATCCATCCATCCATCCATCTTCTCTCCTTTATCCATCCATCCATGCATGCTTGTTATCTCTAACAGCCCATATTTTTCCCCAAGATGGTTCTATCTTTCATCTTTGCTCCCCTCTCACTGTGAGATGTACGACCACCATTTTTGAGCAGTGATCTTTTATCTGAGATGACCGAAATCGCACAAACCCGGCATTAGATGGACATCACAGGACCGGCATATTCACTAGTCTCCTTTGTAGCCCACTCCCCAAACAAAGTTTAACTTCTCATCTACTCTTCTTGTGAAACTGTAGTCTTGAGATTTGAAAGGGAAGATTTAGAAAACCTGTTTGAAAACTAACCTACAAGATTATGTTTATTAATCCTTATTTTTATGAAATTTTAGTTTTTGCTCTCAATTTATTAGAATTCACTTTTATGAATGAAGCCTTATCTTGTGTATTTAGGGTCTAATCTTTTCTAAAATTAGGTTTCTTGAAAGATCACACCCTTTATATCATCCAGTGGTCAGATTTATTGGTGCAACACTTCATAAATGCAGAATTTCATAAACAACCCTGACCAGGCGGGTTCTGTTTAATCTGAAATAACAAAATGCTATTTCTGAAGTTAATGAATAACAGCAAAGGCTTTAATTTAGATAAATTAAGTATACAAAAACAAAATGCACGCTGGACACTGTTTTGGGGACTTGTCGACTTAGAAACAAGATGAAAAATGCACTTATTGGTTTTCATCGTTCGTATGAATAAACCAGTGAGTGGTGATTTTAGTTTCCAGTTTACTTTTCACAATGCTGAAAATAACATAGTTGTCTGAAAGCACCACAATTATCAAAAATATAAAATTTCTAAAGGCTGTTATGCAGTTACCAAGGGTTTTATAATAGCTAGAATAGCTAGCTCTCTAGAATTTGTGATACAATGAATTATCACAACCAATCAGTTTTCCCATCACTGCTAGTGTTTGCAGTGTTACCGTAGCGGCAGGAGGGAGACCTGGTTCAGCAGGTGGAGAATCCTCCAGGTTACTGAGCACAACAGGCTGAAGCCTACGGTCAGATGACCCAATGACGGACTGACAGTCCTCTGTGCAGAACTCGTAGTCAGCCATGTGTCTCTCTTACACCTTTCCACATTTTGTGTTTCACACAGCACAGCAGGGCGAATAAAGGTACAACAGAGGTGGAACACAATTTGTTGTGTGAAAGAGACTGAAGACATCCCAGAGCCCATTTAACTGAATACTTTATAAATCCGCTAAGCGGAATTTTGTTGTTGCAGTAAATAACGTAAACAGGAAGTAAGAAACTGTGGGATAGTAGGTGTGGTTGAATTCTCCAGCATTCATTATGAATGCAGTGGAGTGTTGTGTTTGTCACCTAGCAACAACTTTGGTGATGATGTCTCATTCAGCATTGATAGTATCAATCAATCAATCAATCAATCAATCAATCAATCAATCCAGATTTGATTAGCACTTTTCATTCTACTTGTGCAATCTTAGCCCTTAACCCTTTAATGCCTGACACGTCCATCCAATCCAATACACAGAAAAAGTTTTTTATTTGTTGATACTAAAAACACCCCAATATTGTTTATAATAGTTTTCATATGAATATTTTGAAATACTTTGCATCTGAATAAGATTAGGGTATAAGTGGTTTAACAGATGAATGAATAATTAAAATATATATATGTAAACAAATAAAAATAGCACATGTTGTCAGAGTTTAAAAGATATTGCAGGTGAACTCTCTCAGAAGACAGCATGGGTGGAAACTCAGAGCCAACAGTTCAACATCTGGGGTACAGAGGTGCTCCTTCACAGTCTCATTTCCAGGATTGCTCAGTATGGTTTGTCTTTGGTCTCTTTCACAGCCACATTGTTCCACATCTGTAGCACCTTTATTCTGCTTGGTTGTGCTGGGAAGCACACTGCTGTAACGCTACATTCAGCCAACCATTACCAAGATGTTTTGTAATGAAATACGACCCATATGCAATTGTGATGTAGGGTTTCTTTCATCATGACCTGAACTATTATTTACTGCACTATAGTGTCATATTATAAGATGTAAGACAGAGAGACAGCAGAGATAGAGAATAGAAAGGAGGGATGAATGAGATGTATAAAACTTACCACTCATGCCCATGGCGAGAATAAAACTGGAAATGTTCCTTTTATTTTTAGTGACTACTCTCGGTTTCTTCTCAATCGAACAAAATATTTGAATTTTGACGCCTTATTTGATCTCTTAGCACTATTTTCCTTTAAAAGTAAGTCTTTCGATTCTTGGCAAAGCGTTGCATACTACTTTTGTTTACCTTTTACACATAGTCCCACTTTTTGGAAACCAAACTATTAAGAGGCAGAACTTTACATTTTGGTGCCGGTTGTTTCATTCTCAGTGAACTGCTTCTAGCGTCATTGTTAATAGGCTGAGTTTTATTGATCCTCTCATTTTAAACCTCTGCACGAAAGCAAATCAGCATATTTCCGAAAATGTCTATTATTGTTCATTTGTAGCAATAATTGCAAAAATGCAGCTCTTTGAATGCAGCTGTGGGAGCTCTAATACGATAGTCAGATACAAATGCAGATAATTTCTTCCTGTCATTCACTACTAAAACACCAATATAAAGGTGTGTGAACACAAACAACTGGGCATTAAAACAAACACGGAAACCTAAATGTGCCTACAAATACACTCACCAACTGTTTCTCTCTCTCTCATACACACACATGCGCACACACACACAATATCTCACACAGGAAAATTAATGAGCCTCTCATTCATAATCCTGGATAGAGAGAGCCATATTCACCCTTGGATGGTTTATTGACTGATTTCATTTATTTGTGTGGAATAAGTAGCAGGTAAACATTGGCTCACGCTCCCATTTTCTGTGACACACTGGCTGCACAGCATTCTGGGAGAAATGATCCCACCAACAGCAGGGTCACTGATTGGCTACCTCGTCACTGTGTGACAAATTACCCAATGAAAAACAGGTTACCCATTTCCACAAACTAATTAACCTGGCTCACAGTGAAACAAACTATTACATTTATGACATATTATTTCACATCTGTCGCTAGAATACAAAAATCTTTATCTTGTTCCTCCACACGCTCAGATTGATTCCCTTTTTCCCACCTCAAAATATCAAAGGGTGCACCTGAAATCAGTAATTATTTTATATTCCTTTGTTTTGCCAACAGACACAGCCCTCATATCCCCATAGGATAAAGGTCTCTTTCATGGGTCAAAACAGTCTTGCAAAGAAATTCCACATATATATACAGGACTGTCTCAGAAAATTTGAAGAATTTGAATATTGTGATTTTCTGTAATGCAATTACAAAAACAAAAATGTCATACATTCTGGATTCATTACAAATCAACTGAAATATTGCAAGCCTTTCATTATTTTATTATTGCTGCTGATCATGGCTTACAGCTTAAGAAAACTCAAATATCCTATCTCAAAAAATTTGAATATTCTGGGAATCTTAATCTTAAACTGTAAGCCATGATCAGCAATATTAAAATAATAAAAGGCTTGCAATATTTCAGTTCAGTATATATACATATATATATATATATATATATATATATATATATATATATATATATATATATATATATATATATATATATATATATATATATATATATATATTGTTCCCCTCCTTGAAATGCCACCTTACTGTGGTGGAGGGGTTTGTGTGCCCGAGTGATCCTAGGAGCTATGTTGTCGGGGGCGTTACGCCCCTGGTAGGGACCCCCATGGCAAACAGGTCCTGGGTGACGGGCCAGACTAAGAGCGGTTCACAAACGCCACCAATCATGAGGAGGAATATATCAAGGACCGCTACGTCGCCCAGATCGGCGTCACCAGGGCCCCGCCCTGGAGCCAGGCCTGGGGTTGGGGCTCGCTGGCGAGCGCCTGGTGGCCGGGTCTTTGCCCGTGGGACCCGGACGGGCTCAGCCCAAAACGGCGACGTGGGCCCGCCTTCCTGTAGGCCCACCACCGGCAGGAAGGTCCATGAGAGGCCGGTGCATTGTGGGCTGGGTAGCAGTCGTGGCGGGGTGCCTCGACGACCCAATCCCTGGACTAAAACCCTCACAGTGGGGACATGGAATGTCACCTCGCTGGGGGGGAAGGAGCCGGAGCTTGTGCGTGAGGTTGAGAGATACCGGCTAGAGATAGTCGGGCTCACCTCCACACATAGTTTGGGCTCTGGAACCAGCTCCTTGAAAGGGGCTGGACCCTCCACTACTCTGGAGTTGCCCAGGGTGAGAGGCGGCGGGCTGGTGTGGGCTTGTTTATAGCTCCCCAGCTCAGCCACCATGTGTTGGAGTTCATCCCGGTGAACAAGAGGGTCGCTTCCCTGCGCCTTCAGGTCGGGAAAAGGTCTCTCACTGTTGTTTGTGCCTACGGGCCGAACAGCAGTGGGGAGTACCCGGCCTTCTTGGAGTCCCTGGGAGGGGTACTTGATAGTGCTCCAACTGGGGACTCCATTGTTCTACTGGGGGACTTCAACGCTCACGTGGGCAATGACAGTGATACCTGGAGAGGCGTGATTGGGAGGAACGGCCTCCCCGATCTGAACCCGAGCGGTGTTTTGTTGTTGGACTTCTGTGCTAGTCACAGTTTGTCCATAACGAACACCATGTTCAGGCATAAGGGTGTCCATCAGTGCAAGATCGCGGATACAAGCAGCCGAGATGAGTTTCCTCCGCAGAGTGGCTGGACGCTCCCTTAGAGATAGGGTGAGGAGTTCAGTCACCCGGGAGGAGCTCGGAGTCGATGCTCCTTCACATTGAGAGGAGTCAGCTGAGGTGGCTTGGGCATCTGTATCGGATCCTCCTGGACGCCTCCCTAGGGAGGTGTTCCAGGCATGTCCCACCGGGAGGAGACCCCGGGGAAGACCCAGGACACGCTGGAGAGACTATGTCTCTCGGCTGGCCTGGGAACGCCTCGGACTCCCCTCGGAAGAGCCGGAGGAAGTGTCTGGGGTGAAGGAAGTCTGGGCATCCCTGCTGAGGCTGCTAAGGAAACAGCTAAATAGGAATTAGGCACCAAGACTACCTGGTTAAGGTAATGAGAAGATGAAAGTTTTGTGTTCAAAGCAGCACAGAAGACTTTTTTGCCTCTTTTTTTTTTTAATTTACCCTTAAAGACATGGAAGATTAGGTGGCTTTTACAAGACGGTAATATTTATTTTATTTGGTCTCTTCCCATGTCCCTGTACTGTTATTACATTCTTATAGTTGTGTCTGCCGGGACGTCTGCTGCAGAACACACTTATTTTAAAATAAATGAATACCAAACCCGTTTTCTGTACTACAGTTGCTTCAGTTCAGACTAAAACCTTGTTTTGAGTCTAAAAGCATGGTTTATGCTTCTACATTGAACCCACAACATGTGCCAGCAGGGAACCCTGACATGCACCTCTTCAGAAATGTAACCACATGTTGGGTCAGTGTGTATTGCAACTATAGACTGGATAAAACAATGGATGAAGCATTAGGTCACGCTGCCCCTCGTTTATACAGGACGCGGCCATGTTGCTCTTGAAGCTGACGGGAACATGCCCACTGTATGGCAATCAAAGCTATCTATGGCTATCAGCTACTTCAGCCGAAGCCCACTGAAATATCTCCAGAGCTACCGTAATTTCCAGCGGGATATACCATTTAAGATGTTCTCAGCAGTAAAATCTAAAATTACTGTTGCGTTAAACCAGTGCTTCTCAATCCTGGTCCTCGTTGGCCCCTGTCCTGCATGTTTTAGAAATTTCCCTGCACCAACACACCTGATTCTAATTAAAGGTCCTCATTAGCTTGTCACCAAGGTCTGCACAACTCTGTTGATGACACAGGTCCTTTTATCACGGTATGCTGAAGCAGGGTAGCATCTAAAACATGCAGGACTGGGGCCCACGAGGACCAGGATTGAGAAACACTGCGTTAAACCAACGTTGGGTAACACAAAAGGGTGGTTGCTTTGCCAAGTGTGGTAGCAAGATGATTACGGATGAGGAAGTGGTAATGGCTAACCATTGGCTGGGCCAACTGTCAATCAACCATATTAGAAATAAATGTATTGCTTTATATAAACTTTCCTGGCATAATACAAAAAAAGTTCGCCCCCTCTGTCAAGTCTGGGGGTAAGGTGTGGACCCAAACGCAGGAGAGCAGGAGGCAGGAGTCGGCAAAAAATAGGATTTATTTTACAAAAAGGGAAAAACAAAGCGCTGCTTGGCAGGATCAAAACAAACTAAAGGGATCAAAAAACTTGGAGGAGGAAGAACGTGGCAGGAAACATGAGGAACAAAACAGTACGGTCCGACAGGGAACAAGGGAATGACAAGACCAGATATACAAAGGGGATAACGCGACACGACGAGACACAGGTGCAGACAATCAGGGCAGATGGGACACAGGCGGGGCAAAACAGAAACTGAAAGCTGGGGGGAATGTCAAACCTTGACACCCTCAGAGATGTCAGGGGTTTGAAATCATTTATTGCGGCTCTAAAGTTCAACATTTGAACATGGGAGTCAATGGAGATTCACTTGTTTTTGGAGTTGGCCTCTACCGGTTCATCGAGGAATTGCAACGAGTCGTGAGACTCCATCTGGAAGTTAGATGGTTGCCGCTCCATCGCAATAAATGTGATTGGTCTACTCTGCAATATTGTATTTCCCGCTACTACTTCTCCTTTATAATTTACAGGGCAGGTAGAAATAAAAACTACTGAAATGTCAGTAAACAGATTATATCTGTTTTGGTCCTTTGCCATGTCTGAGCTACTTAAAGGAAGTAAACAAAAGTAAGCTCAGCACTACAGGAGAGAACTAATACCGCTAATGAGCATTTGGTGGCGTAATTACAGAGTGACATAAACAAAAGCAGACACGTATAAAGTATAACTACAATGTAGGTCATGTATGTTGGCTATTAGTTCCTGAGTACGTACAACCATAAATCACACTTAGCCATCAGAAAGAAACAAAGTGTACCTCATTCTCTTTTTTAAAGATTACGTGTGCTCTAGTGGCCTTTATTCAAAGTGCAATTCAATTAAATTGTATTTATATAGCAGCTATTCAAGTTGTCTCTAGGCACTTTCTAGAGACCCAACATGACAGTGAACACGTACAGACAGGAAGGAAGTAAAGAGAGAGAATGGAGACAACATGCAGCAAAGGGCTGCAGGCTGGGACTCGAACCTGTGACCGATGCAGGAGGACTGTAGTCTCAGTACATGGGCTGGTGGTTTTACCGCTGTGCCGCCCAGCGGCCCACATTCTCAGCAGAAAGACCGGGATCTCCTTGCTCATGGAGCCTTCGGTATGTTTAACTGAATAAATGAATTAATTCAATTATATATCAAAGCTCATCTTCTCCTGCACACTAAACTGACATGATTATGATCAGTTCACTGACTTCTTTTGGAAACATGGCGTCGTGTCATTGAACCTGTCAATGCTTAAAATTTTAACTGCTGCATTGGCAAAAGTTCACACAACACGGACACTGAAAAAACTCAGAACTGTTTAAGCATCAAAGCACATCTTTTACACTTTACTCTAAACTCAGGTTTCAAGTAAAGTTTAAAAGGTCTGTGCATTGTCTGGCGTTTTACCCAAACTGCTCAAATGAAAGTTTAAATTAAAAAGACATTTGTAAAGTAAAAGTGAAAAAAGAACCACCAATCTAATTTTCCAGATAACCAAATGAAGCTATGAAGTTGTCGTTGTTTTGGAAAAGAAAATTTCATCCATCTTTCATTTCCATCATAATTCTTTTACTACTTCATTTACTACTTCATTCCTCCAAATGTTGAAGGAGAAAAGTGAGCCTTGAAGGAGTACTTTTCCTCGTTAAACCAGAAGAGGACGTGCTGGTACTGAAACTGGAATCATAAGTATCTCTGATGTTGTTCCTGTTTTACCGCATTATTCAGGTAGCTGAAGCTGAGGTTTACGGATTTAAAAAGAAAAATGCTTGTAAATTCATCATAAGTTGTTTTGGATGGCACAAAGATGCATTTATAGTTCACTGAAAGTCCCAATGACTGCACAAACCCGGGAGTCTTTGCAAAGTATGTTTTCTTTTTTTTCCCACTGCTTGAGTTTTAAACCTTTCTTAATTAATACATGTTGTTAGGAAAACAGCATATCCCAGATCAAGTCCAAGGAGAAAACATCTCAGCGAGGGGAATTATGCTTGAATAGTTTCAGCAGTTGGATATAGACACAATTCAAACAGCTTTGACTTGTTCGGTTCTGTTTCATAATTAAAAGATGTGAGACAGTCGAAGAAATCTTTCTAAATGTAAGACTCATTATTTAAGGATGTTATATTTCAAACTTCAGAGGACAAAATACCAAGAAAGTGTTTTAACCCCTCATGTTTTTATCAGTTAACTTTTTCTATAGGACCATATATGTATTTCTAAAGTGGTTTATGTCAAATTGAAAGCATATTAAAGTGTTAAATATGTATTCAGCTGAAAATAACCTGTAAAACTGCCTACATTTAACAGTCACTCATAACCGGAGGCTGATGTATGAACAGCTAATTAATGACAGTTGAGTAATCATAAAACCCATCATGGGAGAAAATGTCAGAAACGAAACGCAGAGGTGAGCTCATAGTGATTTTATAGTGTCCTAAGCTGGTTATTACATGTTCATATAATACTTGTGAATGCTAAATGCAGATTTAACTGTTAACACCCACTGGCTTTTCATCTTGTTTGGGCTTTAAAGTTTTTCAAAGAGGTTGTTATTTTGTATTAGTCAGCTTGTTGCTCTCAGTTATTGAGTTTGATGCTCCTGATCTTACCTTAATAGTTCGTTTGGATTTCGGTACTTAGTCTGGAGGCCCTCCTTGTTGGACCTGTGTGCTCTGAGTTTCTTATATGTGCCTACTTTTTGATATTTTATCGGTGAGAAACTGAAAAAGAGATGCATATTTCGAAGATAAGCAGCATCTTTTTTTCAATATGTGAGGATTTTTCAGCTTCATTAGCCTAATCATGGGAAACATTGGAGCGTTTCTGAGAGTTTATCACTTTTTCCAAAAGAAAGACTTAACCCCCGGATCTTTTTGTCACCACCCTTAAAATCCACTATGCATTTGTTAAATAGTAAGTTTTCTTAACAGTGATTATTCTAAAAAGTACAAGTTATGTATAATATATCTCTGGAAATAGATTTTTACTATTAGTATCAATTGGTTGGCATGTAAATTGTATTTAATGGTTTAATTGTGTAGCTTTACTTCATATTACATTTGCTTTTAAGCTCTGGTTGAAATTAAGAGCTTTCTTATCCACTCAAATGAAAATTGAAGTGGAAGCATTAAAGTAATATTGAACTAAGAAAACCGGAAGATAGGCTGGAACCGCCCGATCGTACTTCCGGTGAGAGAGTAGGGCGACTCCTTCAAAATAAAACTCAGTCGCTGCAGTTTCAATAATACAACACATGACGTGCCGACATTTCAAACAGCCCTATATATCCTTATTAACTGATTTTAAGTCTCCTGTTGGTCTCCTTCCAGTTGACGTCTTTAGTTTTGTGGGGTTTTTGTTTTTAGTTGTTGATTATAAACCCCAGGAAACATCTTTAGTGATTACACTGTTAAAGTGTTGCATTTATTTGCAATTCATGTACCGAATAGATGATACATACGGTTATGGATGTGGGTTTTAACCAACAGTAGTGTTAAAATGACCATTGGCAGTAACTTCAGTGGACAGATATATACAATGAAAAAATCGGGGAAAATTTTCAAAAGTTAAACAAATACTATGAAAATGTGTATCATTATTAGGAAACTTCAGTCCTGACCGCTTTTGAATGAATGCGACATTATGGATTCATGACATATTATACACTCACACTCGTGATTTGAAATATATAATAATTTAAAAAAAAGAAACAATCCCCAAATACACCTAAACTGTTAACAGCAGTACAACATAATAGTAATATAAGTAAAAACAACATCAAGGACGGACAAATGTCTTCTCCCCTGCAACACACACACACACACACACACACACACACACACACACACACACACACACACACACACACACACACACACACACATACACGATGTCCGAAGCATGATGGGAAATGGTGTCTTTTCTTTTTCTTTCACCTGACGATAACACTTGTGTAAACCCAGTTCTCATCTAAGAATGGTTCTGAAAACCAATTTGCTTGAGTTTGGGGTCTAAACCTGAAGCTGTCAGGGGGATCTGATGCTGCAGTGGCAGGTCAGATTAAATGAAACGTCCATACAGGATTTGATCAGACTGCTGGCTCTTTTAGCTGTTTCTTGGTTTCGTTTTAAAAAGGAGAAAATAAAGCAATAGCAGAAATTAACTCTAACTGCTTCAAGAAAAGAGTATTGGATTCATGATTTGGCATAACTGAAAATTGACTTTATTTTATCATTTACACTGAAACAAAAATGGTTCAAACATTTAAGAAAGGCATATTTGATAATAAGCACAGACAGAGTTCTGGAAACAGAAGTTATCACAAACTGACCAAATGGGAACAAGAGTGCTTCCGCTACACAAAACATCCTATATAACAGATTATTATAGTTAAGTCAGATTTTTATGACTGAATTCATCGTATTTACCCCTTTTTTATTTGTTTTTTTTGCTTTTGACAGCACATGCAGTCAAATTATTTTTTTCTTCATGTGATTCCTGTGGGATCAGTTTTGTTCTCTCCTCCGAATGAAACGTTCACGTTTTCAAGTTTTTTTTAACCTCCACGAGTCTGGTCAGAGTGCGCTTTGGCTGTTTGGAGGTGAACGTGCGTCTTCGTTGTGTTTAAAAACATCCACGGAGTTTCTCTTCAACCATCAGTCACCAAGCAAATGTCACTGTAAGCCCCGCAGCAGTGAAGGCTGCCTCGGTGTGCCGCATAAATAAAGACGGAGCAAACCAATAAGTGCTTCTTCTTTTTTTTTAATAGACAAATAAATAATCGACAGAAGCTACATGCGAAATAATAAATTATAGCTTTAAACGGAACCAGCCCTATGGTTGATAAAGGCCAACAGGCCTGGTGAAGAGCCCCCACTTCGTGTTTGTGGGGCTTGGAGAATAATGCTGCGTTCCATTTACCTCGGAAGTCGGAACTCGAAACTGGGAATGACGTCACAGCCGAGTTATCAGCGTTCCAGTTACAAAGTAGGTAAACCAGTTTGTAGTTCGCATATACCACATAAAAAAATGTAAATTACACTGTAGCAGCATATATATGCCGAACAATACTTGTATACGACTGATTTAGTGTGACCAAAACTAGAATGAAGTGCTACGAATTTTTACAGAGCTCTCTTCTACTGTTTACAACCGGGGCAGCCATCTTGGAATGTGAACTCGGGGGTGGTGAAGACTCTCCCACTTTCCCAGTGGGAAATCCCATTTCGAGGGGCGTTCCAGTTGAAAATTCCGACTGGGAACTGGGAAATCCCCACTTCCGAGGACAAATGGAACGCGGCATAAAAATGCCAAGTGCGCAGCTGCAAGTTTGAGAATTCAACAAGTATCCCGGTGAAGTGTTCGGATGAGCTGCATGGATGAGAACTGGTATGAAGGAAAGGCTCCGGGCGCCGTCACTAGGTGAAGCTCATGGATACTGTGTGCTCCAGCGCTTTGCGGCGCAGCGACGCGATGCTCGTCCCCCGCCACATGTCACTGTCCGGAGAGCTGCACAGCTGGGGCGAGCCGGTCACGTTTGAGGGACCGGACAGGGACGCGGGGACCATTCCGGGGAAAGTGGGCTGATACAGATGTGACTGCAGGCCGGAGCCGTTGGACGACATGTTGGACAGCCCCATGGAGTTGGGCGGCGGCCCCGCGCCCAGGCTGCACTGGGACAGGGACTGCGCCATGGCCTGCTGGCGGCCCAGGGCGGGCGGCAGCTGCAGCTGGGACACGCCCGGCATCCCGGCCGTGGCCCAGCGGGTGTCGTTGGCGTGGAAGGAGCAGAGGCTGTCGCCCATGGCCGCCGCAGCGGCCGCGGCGGACGGGAACTGGGGCAGGCCGTGGTGCGTGGGCAGCAGCGTCCCCGGAGCTCGGAACACGTTGGTGGTCTTCTTGCGCTTCTTCCACTTGGCACGACGGTTCTGGAACCAGACCTGAGGACAGAGACAGGGTGTCAGGCGGAGAGGCTGGTAGCCTTATTTTAAAAAAAGCTGCAAAAGGTCATTATTATTTTGTAGTAATTGTTATTTTCTTGGAGCTACAACAAGGGAAATAAATAGAAACAAATAAGGATTAGGCTATGTTTTTTAAATACTCTTTATATTATATTTCACCATCTCTAAACTAACTAAAACCAATGTTTTTTCCTTGCCTCAATAATTTATATATATATATATATATATATATATATATATATATATATATATATATATATATATATATATATATATATATATATATATATATATATATATATTTACATTGTTCCGGTGTTACATTATTCTCTCTCTTTCTCTCTCTCTCTCTTTATACATATATATATATATATATATATATATATATATATATATATATATATATATATATATATATATATATATATATATATATATATATATATATATATATATATATATATAAGAAAGATTCAGGTTTAAAAAAAAATAAACATATTAAATATTATATAAGTAAAATAATAAAACATTTAAAAAATCAATTAATCCATGTAATTATCCCGCTTAATAGATATTTCCAGATAATACAAATATAAATAAAAAAATACAAAAGCTAAAACAACACATTATTATTGTTGTTGTCATGAATATTATTATTATTGTTGTTGCTATTATTATCATTATTATAATTATAATAATTATTGTTAATATTATTATTATTTTCAGACAAAGATATTTTACTTTTTGCACCCCGAGATTTTTATTATTATTGTTATTTTATTTTTGTATCCCAGTCATTTTAAATAGAAACAATTTTAATAAAAAGAAAGCTGGTCTTTAAATGCAAAATATATATTAAATACGGTTTAAAATGGCTGTTTAGCTTTGTAGTAGTAGTAATAATAGTAATAATAATAATTTTTCCATCAGTAAAAGGAGCCTCAGCCAATCTATGAAGATGGTGTTTCATCTCAGATTAGTTCAAATAGTCTCGTCTTCATTTCGGGGTCCCTGAGTCCCGTCCTCTTGCTTTTTTATGATTAATGTGGAGATTTGTTTGAGAAAGTGGGGCACGGTAATAAGAGCGGCACAATCTTCCCTCTTGGCGCAGCCACGCGTGAAATCCGGGCTGAAACACATTACACTTCAAAAGCAAAGAAAACGCAATTCCTCATCCGTTTGGAGAGGACGGAGCCGCTCGCGGCGCGTCCGGCGTTGAAACGTGCAGGGCGCAGACCAGACCGCTTCATCCATGCTGCTGATCCACAGTCCTGAATAATCAACGCAGATGAGCATCATTTCACTAATTCAGATTTTATGTAAATGGTAAAGAAACTGAATGAAGCGGCGATAATAATGATCACCGAGGTTTTATGTCACACTACATTCGCCTCTGCTGTCTAATAAAGCGCCACGATCACAGAAATGACATTTCTCTGTGGATTTGCGCAGCGCGGATGTGGGACAGAGCCGATGAAGACAGGATTATAGAGAGAGTAAAATACAACCAGAGAGACATGTAGGCCATTATAGGTTCAGGGCAGTTAAATTGCTAATATCATGATGATTAGAGGCGCTTAAATGACTGGAATAAAGCTGCTATCAGCATTTGGTTGGTTCTAGATGAGTTATATGGGATAGCCAATTCAATCAGGCTGAATTTATTGCGATGGCATTATCACCCGGAATTTAGTTCGAATAACTCCTGGTGTATAGAAATTGGACAAATATAGACTTATTTTAATAAATAAAATTATCCTCTTCCCCACAATGTCATAAAAATGTACGTAAATACAAAGGATAACATTTTATATCATTAGAACTTTTAAAAATGATGCGTAAAAATGAGATGTGACGCCTAACAAGACGTAAGAGATAGCACGTTTAAATCCAATTGAATGCAGTCATATCTCCTTTAGAATAACAGACAGTATGACAAAACGCATAGGCCTATTTCTTTCTTTTAAAAGAAAGAAGCAGATCGGACCAAATCAACTAAAATGTTGTGGCTAAACAACGACGTTATTCCAACCATCAGAAAGTTTAATAAGCAGCATTTATCATTTTAATATCCTAAAATCCGATGTCGAAATCAGTAACTGGAATTTTAATTTCCTTATAGTGAGTGCCGCCGATTAGAGGAGAAGCTATTATTCTCTATCCAAATAAACAGCATTTTTGTATATAATTCAAGCTGCTCTGGAGCTGCGTCTTTCATGTTTATGCAAAGTAAAAATGTGCAAATTGTCCGAAACGATCATACTAAACTGAATTGTTGAAAAACAGATTGGAACCAAAGGCTTTTGTCGACGATGTGAGTTGTAAATTCGCCTAATTTAATTTAAATCTTTATTGTCACCCCACTATGTAAAATATGGTCAAGCCGACTTGTCTGTTTCTATTTTTTATTTATTTATTTTTTTGGTTGTTTTTTGATCTTATATTACTGTTATTTACATGCACTTTATCGTTGTCAATTTGTGTCTTAAAAATCAATAAACAAAGTTTATTAAAAAAAATTTTTTAATTTAAATCTAATCTTTCTTATTTTTTAGAGAGTTGAGAGATTTAGTTTTCTTTCTTTTTAGCTGAAACGTTTGAGGCTGCCGTTATCTCCCTTCTGGTGATAAAATGCCTCCAGGTTTGCTTGAATCTCCACCGGCCCCCACCTGGACTCTGGACTCCGTCAGGCCGATCCTCAGAGCCAGCTCCTCCCGCATGAAGATGTCCGGGTAGTGCGTCTTGGCGAAGCTGCGCTCCAGCTCGTTGAGCTGCGCCGGAGTGAAGCGCGTCCGGTGCCGCTTCTGTTTCTGGCTCTGCTGGTTGGACTGGTTGGGGTTGTTGTTGCTGCCACCGTTGCCGCTCTGCTGCTGCTGGTGCTGCTTCTCCTGCTCCTTGCTGTTCACCTGCACCGCATTGGAGCCTCCGCCGCTGCTGATGTCATCCCCGGGGAGCATGGTCGCTCCCTCCACGCCGTCCGGCCCCGGGCCGAGCTCCCCGGCGTGGCCCGGGTCGGCTCCACCGCCGCCGAGCCTGCACTTCAAAGCCTCCCTGTGGCCCAGCAGCTCCGCGGCGGCATCCTTCATCCCTGCACAGACAAGAACAGCAGCTGTCATTTCTTCCTCTATACAAGAGGGAAAGAGCAACATTTTAAAATCAGCGCAAGAAATGTGATACTTTACATGCATAAATGCAGAATTGTGGCCACAAGCATTATTCCTTTTTTAATCCAGCGCATGCAGACAATCCATACAAAAAATAAATCCTTGTAGCAGCATGCACGTTACAATCTGCTCCTTAAATACTCTTCATTTAATTCGATCACAGTGAGATCTTTTAAAATTGTTAAATCAAATTATGCAGTAATGTAATAATAATTACTTTTCCAATGAATTAAGCGAATTTAGCTCACTTCAGTCACATTAAGACAATCTGAGGAGCAAATTGACAATTTTCTAAGCTTGATTTAAAGATGAAAAGTTCCTCCAGCTTACAGTAGAGTTGAAGACCGGAGTTTGGTGATGTTAACTCACCGAGGCGAGCATCCAGGAGGTCGGCGTGAGATAGCATTGCGCACCGCTCTAGGGCGGAAAAAAAGAAAAAGCAAGAAAAAAATCTCTATGACTTTAACCTATTTAAGAAATATATATAGACTAAATGAAAGCAAATTCGGTTTGTGGTTAAAAGGGAGGTTCGTTGCATTATAATGTAGTTTAGAGAAACGGGGAGGCGCTTAACAGCGGAATGAACCCATGAGCTTCTCCAAACGAGGACCAATCAGAAGATGAAGCCTGAGGCTTGTCAGCCTCAGCACCAGAACCCCCCACCCCCCATCACCACACAAGCCCCAAACACACACTCACCCATCTCTCCCATTCTCCCACATCCCACAAGTTCATTCCTCCTCATTCCTGTAATTGGCTTTGATTTCTCCCCCCAACAAAATTACATCCAATAAAATAACCTGATTTAATATCTGAGCGAAAGCTTCGACCCGTTCGAAAAATGTTGGATCGCCGCGATATTTTGCTTAATTGCGCGTGCTGCTCTGCTCCTGTTTTTATAGCGAAGCCCCCAGAACAGGATCCGGAGTCATTCACATGAGGAAGGAGCACATGGCTTCATTAAGAGAGGTCACATATACGGTCTTAGTACTCTGAATATATGCGACATTCTCTCTTTATGATACCAAATGACCCTTGCAGACAAAGTAGGCTATTCTAATTTTCGTTGATTCCCAAGTAAAATAAACTTTATAAAACAGGGTAATTCTCAAAGTCAGTAGGCATTCATGCAATTAGTTTTGAATCTATATGCCAATACTTTCTGTGCAAATGGGCTCAGTGTAAGAGCGCCGCAAATTAGTCGTAATTTGCTGGTATTTAGTGCAAACTGCCAGTAGAAAGAGACTAAATGATGGGCGAGCATTTCAAGTTGAACTAAGGATGCTTGGATTCAGGTAAAGAGACACAATTGAATGCAGGGATGGAGCGTGGATTTCATTTCTGGTCGTTACTTTCTTATTCTTAGTCGTCCAAATTACGAAAAAGAAGGAAAAGGCGATGTTTTGAAGGTGTTAGGGGTTGTGGAAGTTTCATATATAAAGGCCTTTCTTGTTCTTAATGTTTTTACTCACAGGAGTTTCAGCGTTCTTCTGATAGTGATGGTGTAGTTATGTGAATATTGATAACACCAGGCTTATTCAAAACAAAGTTTACTTGATTGTGCAAGAATTTCAGACTAATTAAATCATTTTATTTAGTGTCGTCACAGAACAAGTTTCTTGGGAGCAATTATAATTAATTACTTCAATCTAAGGTTCCACAAAACCAAAAATAATTTGAGCTATATGAAGCTTAACAGTAGCCAGCACTAACTTTTACAAGCTCCATGCTGGCTCCAGCCACCTGCCATGAATATCACCACTCGTTTTCGAACAATTAAGATAACATTTCTAATTACTTAATTGCACAAAAAAGAAATAAAATGAGCATTTAAAAAATCAGACAAAATGATTTAAGATTAGAAATTGTATTCTGTTGTTGAAAATGCTTCTGTGGTGGATTTTGAATGTGTTTTCAAAGAGGCTGCTGATCTCTGCTCTTACCGGAACTACTTTCCTCAAAAAAAAAATAGTTCCAGTCTTCTTTCAAGCCATATTATATTCAATTTGCTTCGATTCAGTTCAGCTCAATTTTATTGTTGTCACAAAACACAAAAATAAGGTCTGCATCCTGAATAAATAAATTATAATACCTCTATAAGCTACCATACTTTCTCTGCTGTTAAAAAGCTGATGGGTTAATGTCACTTTAACCATTTTCTGCTGCTGATTTTCATTAATTTCTATAAATAAATCCAGTATATTTTGCTAAAGGCAAGAAAAAACTTTAGAAATATATATATATTTCAATAAACAATAAGACTATATTTTGTTAGCAGATAGCAGACTAGATTTTCTTTCTTTTTTTTTTGTAATAGTTTTTATAGGTTATAATACCTCACACAACCCAGCCTGCTATTTTACCCACAAAAAGGGAAAAAAGAACGAAAGAAGAAAAAAAAGACAGCAAGAAATCAGACATGGTTTAGACAGATGTCGGGAGGTTTTCAGGGAGCACATTTATTTATTATTAGCTGAAAAACCGCCACAAAGGAGGCGTCCGAGCGTGAACCCGGGGTTCCTCTCGTGCTCGTCCAGCTCCAGTTGGCTCCGCTCTTCCTTTATTTATTTGCAATCTGGTGGCAGAAGCGACACACTGGGAGGGATGGCTGGATGGAAAGCTGGATAAAGAGATAGAAGGAGAGGAAACGCGTGCAAGAAGCCTGTCTCGCTGGTTTGGACTCGTCGGGATGAGGAGGAGATTTGCGTTCAGCGTCTTTCTGGTAAAAAAGAAGAGGAGAAAATGCGCACTTGGAGATATCTACTGCCCTCTTCTTCGTCAAGGTTCTCATGTCTTTAGACTCAATTATGGTTAACACTGGAGGTGTTATTTATTTCAAATATTTTGTGCAGAAATATTTTTTTCTGTGGATAAAGGTTTGTTTATTTCTCAAATGTATAATTTGGACTATTGTTGATTCATATTGTTGTCCTAATGTACCTATGATGTGAGATTAATTTCGTATTTTGGTATGATGGATTGCAGGTTTTCATGGCTGTACAAAATGAATGACTCATGACATCACAGCAGCTCGTATTTAACTCAAACAAGAGAGGGGATCATGAGACGTCAAAAAAGCTGTGCTTGAAAAAACAAACAAACAAAAGCATCAAAAATGAAAAAATATATACACATTTTTACAATTCAATATATGAAAAAAAAAAATTCAACATTTAAAAATAATATATTATTATGAAGTGATTGTGAGAGTGTTGGCCAGCAGATATAATTGATCTAGATCTGTTGCAGCTAAATTCATAAATAATAAATAATGAATAAATCCTCGAATTTCGTACATTTAAACGGATTTTAGCTTTTACTGTCAGACTGAGAACGTGTGATTATGGTCTGTGTTTATACCTTGATCAAGGTTGTAATGAGGGTAAACAGGGGCGTAAGCACACTCAAAGCCATGAGTTTCTCGTTGCACAGATCCATCTAATAAACTCGCATCACTCTTATCCGGTGTGAATAAAACTAGACAAACAAATCTGCCTCTTAAGCTAATGTGCTGCATCTAAGCGGAAAGTCGACGTTTTCACGATTAGGGGAGATGATTGACTCCAGATAAAACACTTAAAAAGAAAAAGCAAAAGCTGAGTCTTGGAGGCCATGGTGTTACGAATTTCAGGCGCACGTTTGCTCGGTCAGCAGCGGGGCTCGAACCCGCGACCTTCTGGTAACCGTGGAGGTGGACAGAGTACTCGACCCCAGTACTTGAGTAAGAGTACAAATACTACTGGTCAAAATTTACTCCGTTACAAGTAAAAGTAGCTCAGTCAAAATATTACTCGAGTAAGAGTAGAAAAGTACTTGCTTTTAAAGGTACTTAAGTATCCAAAAGTAAATGCTTTTAAATTTACTTTAAGTAAAAGTAAGAGTAAGAGTAAATTTTTTATTTTCCACATCAGTAAATTACTATATTTTTTCTAAATTAATTTAAGGATCTTTTAACTCTTGTTTCTGAGAATTAACTCTTTGAAACCAGCTGTACTGATGTGCTGCTTTTAGAACCGCAATGTTATATAAAACCTGCAGAAACACCAAAAACAAATCAAATGAATGGGATCATAAGAGGACAGCAGATGATGCAGAGTTTATTAACAATCATGAACTGAAACCAAATGAACCTGCACCATCCTATTGTCTTTTTGATTTTGTCTTTCTTCTCCTGACGCAGGCGTATATTGTTGCGGCTCTGTCTTGACAAACGCAGGCTACTTTGGCGGTATCGTTTTGAGGAGGCTTGACGTATTTCCGCTTTACGTACATCCCAGTGGAGAGCGTGCACTGTGATAGGTCTCCTCCTTTGACAAAAACAGCTTGTGTCCAATAGGATTTTAGGGAAGAAGAAAAAAGAGCAGACCTGAAAGTAACGAGTACTTTTCAGCCTTCCTAGAAATTTACTCGAGTAAAAGTAAAAATATTTGTCTTGGAAATGTATTCAAGTAAGAGTAATAAGTACCAAAGAAATCTAATACTCAAGTAAAGTACAAATCCTCTGGATATGTACTTAAGTACAGTACTCAAGTAAATGTACTCCGTTACTGTCCACCACTGGGTAACCGCATGTACAGGTTATTCAAACAGCAGAGCCCAGGCGACTTTTCTTTGCCTGATCCGCCTTTGCAGTCCGTATTCACTCAATTAGAGATTTCTGAGGAGAAAAACAATCGATCTCCCATCTGCACAGGCTTTCAGTTTAACAAATGAGATTCTTGTTTCATGCAGCTGATTTGTTGACGCTCTGCGGGATTAGGAGGAATGAGCTTGCTGTGGTGAGGAAGAGGAGAGCAGCTACAGCAGAGCAAAGTTTGACATGGACAAACTTCCAAAGATGGAAAATAAGAAAAACTGCATGTTGATTTAAATGAAGTGACTGGTGGCAATAATGCAGCCTGGCTGACAGGTTCACAGCCAGTTTCTCTTTTTTTAATGAGGCACAAAATAGCTTCTTCATGTGGAAATATCAGTTTCAATCTCTCTGAAGAAATATATGAGTACTTTAGGGACATTTTCTATCTTTTGCAGTCTCCGGTCACAACTGTCAGCAAAAACTTCAGACTGCTTACGAATAACTGGACATCCTCCACAGGTCCTACAGTGCTTTTGAAGCCTGTTTTTCCTTGTACGGTGTGGGAAATTAGCAAAACAAAACAGGGCCACTCATGTCAACCAGTTTTAGCCATTTTAGTAGGCTGCCTCATCTTATGCTAAGCTACGATGTGAATTAATGTTACTTTACATTCTTTCTAACCAGATCTGTAAATCCATCCTTGTTGAAACTAGGACCAGCAGAGCTACACTTTGACCTGGGGTTGCTAGAGGTGAAACCTATTTGGTTGGGCAAGCTTAGTGGCTTCGCTGTCCCAGGAGGTTCCCATTAGGAAGGGTCAAAAAATGATCCACCATTCAAAAGTCCATGCTCTAATTATTCATAAATGTACTTCTTTATATATTTTTGTCTGACTTGTTATTAAAAGAAAAAAAAACTCAGCCCCGCACAGTTGTCATGGATAGGGTTGCCACCCATCCCGTAAAATACGGAATTGTCCTTTATTTGAGAAAAAAATGTTGCGTCCCGTATTGAACTAATACGGGACGCGATTTGTACCGTATTTTCATTAACTTTTACACCATATTCTAGTTGAATTATTGAAATAAATTAACTTTTACACCATATTCTGGTTGAATTATTGAAATAAATTAACCTTTACACCATAGTCTAGTTGAATTATTGAAATAAGTTAACTTTTACACCATATTCTAGTTGAATTATTGAAATAAGTTAACTTTTACACCATATTCTAGTTGAATTATTGAAATAAGTTAACTTTTACACCATATTCTAGTTGAATTATTGAAATAAATTAACTTTTACACCATATTCTTCACCTGTAGGCTATATTATACATCTGGGCTGATGTGGACATACATAGCATAGGAGGCTATTTCAGTTGCTAGTATGGTTAGCTGTCTGTACAGTCATGCAAGTTCAATGCTATTAAAGCACTTTAAACTTGAAATCAAAGCATTTTGTTTTTTTATATAAAAATTTTATATAAAAATAAACACATTTTTATTCAGTTTAGAAGTTTGGGGGCTTTTTTCTTTTGGCTCCTGTGCTGCTGAAATCAGGGCGTCCCTTATTTCTATTTCTGAAAGGTGGCAACCCTAGTCATGGATGTTAAATCCAGACTAACACTGTTTTCTGAATCAGACTTTAAATGTGTTTATTTCTGCTGCAGAGTTGAACATTTTAACATGGAGGTCAGTTGAGATTTGCTCGCTTTGGGAGTCCGCCCCCGATGGCCAGTTGAGGAACTGTATTTTCTTTCTAACTTCCAGTTGGTTTAAACCTCAAACTTGGATGCCGACTATGGTAAGAGCAAAGAGCATCCGTACCATTTTCTCCTGTCAGGACAGGCTGCATGTTGACAACAACGCTGCAATGCCAAATGTAGCCTACAGAAATCACTCCAGTGAAGCAGAAAGTTGACATACTCAAGTACAGGCCCCTAAGAATTGATGGGATGTATATTTAGCTGGATAAAATGGCTTAGGGGTTGTATTCACCCTTTACTTTGAATATTCTTGCTCTAGTGGACAGTTCATTCAAGCAGGGGCGTCAATTGGGTATGCCAAGGTATGGCAGCCGCCACACCTTGGCTTCAAGGGTTAAATGTAAATGTTTGTTTTTTTAAATACATTTATGGAATTACTCTGTGTCTCTTTGTATTGATTATTCTATTACTTAATACATATAGAATAACTACAAATGCAAATCAGAACAACATGATCGATTTCACTAGTTATTATACACTGCAAAAACTCAAAATCTTAACAAGAATATTTCTTATTTCTAGTAAAAATGTCTAATTTTTAGTAAAAAAAAACTCATTACATTTAAGACAAGAGTCAAAAACAACCATTTTCACCTGTTTCAAGTAAAAATCTGCCATTGGAACAAGATTTTTTTGCTTGTAATGAGAAGATAAATCTTGTCCCACGGGCAGATTTTTCTACTTATTTTAAGTGAAAATTTACTTGAAACAGGTGAAAATGGTCAAATAAGTTATTTTTCTGGTAATGACTCTTGTTTTAAGTGTAATGAGATTTTTTGACTTAAAATGAGACATTTTAACTAGAAATAAGACAAATATTCCTGGTAAGATTTTGAGTTTTTGCAGTGAGTTAGACTGCATTTGATAAAGTTCCAATTTTCTTGACCACACAGATAAGCTACATAGACTTCTGTGATGAGTATTTGCTGGACGTGTTGATTGATACTCTAGTTAAGTTCTGTGACTCGTAATCTTGCCATACCTTAGCTTTGACTGAATTGACGCCACTGCATTCATGGCTAGTCACGTGACGTGTGTGTCTGTGTGTGGGTACAGAACAATGCAGTGAAACGGATGAAACTATAGTCTATAAAATTTAGTCTGTATTATCATGTCAAATAGAAATATTACACATTTTTTTAAATCATCGCCTGATATCTAATATCAAGGAGGAAAAAAACGCCATTAATTTAAAATGATTTTCATTGGTTAAAACAAACCCGCACACCTGCTTTCATTTACCTCGTCCGTATCAGGTTAGGTTGTGGGTTTGTCTTTTGTAATTTTAAATGCATGATTTTTGGAGGGAGATTTTTCTCCTGCACCATTCCTCACATCTTTTCCCACACAGCACACACACCGGAGATATTTGTTGTTTTCCTTCTGAGGCCACACGTCTGCGGAGCGCGCAGCCTGTCCGGGTCCCGCGGTCGCGCAGAGCGCAGGTGCGGCGCCCCGCCGCCGCATCTCATGCCTCAATTAGCGCCGCTGCCCTCTGCACGGACTCGATTAGGACGTGATTTATCCGAAAGAAATATAATTATACCTCCAAATAAAATAATCAGCATTGAAGAGCGATTTCCTTAACGAGATGGAGCGGGGTAGATGTCACGGAGCAGCAGCGCCTCATTAGGGCGGTAATGAGACTTTGGGGTGATCCCGATAATTATCGAAATCTGTAAAATAAGGATCAAGTCAAATGTAACCTTAATTTGTCTGGCAATTGAGTTCATTTATTAGTATGACTATTTAGGAAGGACTCTCTCAGCCCAGATGTAAGGTGTGGTTATTTCAGCAGCGGGACATGAGACACAGCGACCAACATGTCATTTCACTGAAAGAGGCACTTCCCTCTCATCTTTATTGTAGGCAACACTACACTCGCATCCAGTTCATTTCCAGTTCACATGAATACCATCAGATAGATACATGCAATTTTTGGTAAACTGATAAAGAAATCAAGAAGTTAAAAGACATGAAAACTCAAAACGCAGTGACAATTTTCAAGCCACATCCAAGTTTCTTAATTATTATGAATGAAACGTGACACTTTAGAGTTTTTTTAAGCAAGCATCTTTGGATTTTAAAACTTTAAGATTTTATTTTGCGTTCTGGAACCATTTTCATCCATTTTAATTCCACAGTTAGATCAATAATCATGTTCTGATCTTGTGAGCATTCTGGGAAACATTCTGGACAAAATTTGTACCAATAAAAGCAGAAAAATAAAAACATAGTAAAACTTCCTTCTTCAAACTAACCCTGGATCAAAGTGGGAGAAATCATCTAAATCAGTAGATAAAAGCATAAAAGACATGACTGCCAAATGTGAACATCTAATAACATGTATGAAGTTTTATTGTGTGAAAAAATAACAATAAGACACTCAACCCTGCACTCCTCTGTGATAAAGTGACCATTTGATCACTTTTTTCAGGATTTTACACATAGCAGAAGCGTGAACAGAAGTGGTGGCACGTTAACAGTAAACAGTAGAAATAATTACATCAAGAGCAGAGACTGAACGGATTCGGTCGGCTTCCACGGCTCCAAACAAGGCCTGACGAAAGGAATGGACATTTAAGTGAGTGAGTCTCACAGTGAGAACAGAAACACATCAGAAATCATCCTTCAAGCTTCACTGAGTCCAATACGCTTCGAGCCTCTTTGTACTCCTCTGCTTCACCCAGATCCTCTTCTGTTTCCTGGGAAGACACAAACACACACACACAGGTTGGGTTTAATTCACTCAAAATGAGGGATTACAGCTCTGACTGTACATATTAAAAACACAATGAACAAAACTTGTTAGCGGGACCTAAATTTAGCAGATCCAAGGGATAACGCAACATTCTTTAATCAAAGTGTGTTTGAGTTCCTGTGATGGTCACCACAGTGACGGCGCTGCTAATGAGCTGTGATGAGCGTGTGCATATGTGCATGTCTGTCTCGGGGAAGACGGAGGGAGGATACGGGAGCGGGGATGCGGCTGATTCCACGTTGGCCCCCTCGGCCCGGCGTTCAGCTCTGCCGTCGGTGACTCGCACCTCCTGCTGTCTGGCTGCTGCTCCGCATTAATTGCAATGACCCGAAGTGGTGCATGCTTACGGTTGCTTCTCACCATGTCATCTTACATCCTGCAGGGTCTGCCACACTTTCTGGTCAAATACATACAAAACCATACCCAAACCTTTACCTGCCTATAATTCAAGATTCAGTACAGTTTTTTCAGAAATATGCTGCGGCGGAGAACAACGTCTGCTGAGATTTAAATACAGCCAGGAAGAAAGAGGAAAAAAAACTGAATATTAGACCAAACTTCATTCTACATTTTATTTTTTAACATGAAAGAACATTCCAGAGTTAAAACAACCCCGTTATTATTAGATCTGAGGAAGCTTTTATTAGGGACCAAAACGATTTGAATCAAAGCAGCTTCGAGTGACGACAGAACAAACGTTTCCAGTGAAATGGCAATCAATGTTGGTCGGGGGGGGTCATAAATATTTATTTCAAGCCTCTGACAAGATTCAAGTATCTTCGGTTTAGGCACCAACAGGGCTTGCTAAATTCAAACAAAACCTAAATATCAAAAATACATATCAGTAAAAGAAAAAAGTGATAAACTGCTTGTTGGTTTTGATGAACTTGATGATAACTAATTGCTTAATTTTACCGTTACATTTTCCTCTCATTTTCTTTTTAATCACAACATTTATTCACTAGTTGAAATGGATCATTTTCATCACAATGTAGCTTAAAGTGTCGGGGGTAAAATTTGAGGAGAGTGCTGATTTTTATTTCATCTTTACGTGTCATGAGATTGATTTCTCAAATGAATCGTGTCACTCGGGGGCTCCACCTGCAAGTACATATATACGTTTCAATATCTGTCCAGATATCCAGCTGTTCCAGCTCCAACATCTCAGACTAAAGCTGGCGAACTCAGTCCTCATTCAGCTTTGCTGCGAGCGCCAGTGTTGTCGCAGCAACTTCCTGAAGTGGATCATGTGACACCGAGGCTGAACAGACGAACGAGGGCACAATCAAGTCACGAAATATCCGACAGCTGCCACCAGCTCCGGTCCAACACACTGGAGTTTGCTCATTGGAGAGCGGCTACAACAGCTACCCGACAGGTTATAAGTTGGTTGGCATGGTGACCGGAGTGGCAGATGGAATAACATCCTGAACAAGGTCTCGCTGCCGGGAGAAACGAATCCAAGGAAACCGTTCAGAATGAAAGAACGTGCTGTGTAGAGATTTGAATAGGTGTTTGAGCGTCGTTAGTCTTTCTGCCTCTGATTAACAGTTTCACAGCGTTACTTACTAGTAACTGCAGCAGGTCCGCATGTGCTATGGTCAGTCGGCGGTGACAGTCTGGAACCATCATTCTGGACTCCTGCAGCACCTCCATCTGAAATCACAGCAACCAATTTACATTTAGGGGTGGGTATTGGGAAGGACCTCACGATACGATACGCATCACGATACTTGAGCCACGATACGATACACATTGCGATATCCCGATTATGCGATATCCCGATTTATTATATTCTACATAGTTCACCGAAAAATTTAAAAATGCATTACACATCTTAAAATCCAAGTTGTATATATGTACATAAGATGATAGTGATGGATCTTAAAATCCGAGTTGCACGTTCATCAGATTATAGTGACAATTCATGGGACAAACTGAGTCAAAACAATGTTTTATTATAACTATACAAGCTAAAGTTACAACATATTTGTATATGTTTTTCATATTATTTACATCATATGAAATTAACATTAAATTTAGTATGAGGTTGCTTTAATTATGTGGCAAATGATAATAAACACAAGAAAGATGGAACTAAAACCAAGGACAGGCACAGTGATCAGTCAGTATAGATATAAATCCATAAATAAATAAACCTCTCCATTATTTTTCATTTTTTAAGGACAGGCAATTGTGTTATATAAAAAATAAATTATAAAATGAAATAAAACGTGAAATAAAACCTGAGCTCAGTGCAGGGCCCTCCCAGGGTTGGTAGAGAGTGGCAATGCCCAGGACTGTCACTTGGGTAGGAGCACTGGGTGATATAATGGGAAAAAAATCGGGGATAAAAAAAAATATATATATTTATATTAAAAAAAAAAAAAAAAAAAAAAAAAAAATCGATATTCAAATTTTGAATATCGATATTGAATCGGCTGGAAAAGTATCGCGATATATTGCCATATCGATATTTTTGCCCATCCCTATTTACATTAGTACATCTTTATTAAAATGTGTTGGTTTTTTTTGTTGTTTCTTTTTAATATTTATAATTTTTATTTTTCAAAATGAAGACAAAAAAAGAGGTTTAACAAACACCACATTTCACATAGCCAATGCATAACATTGCTATGTGATTTTTTTTTTTTTTTTTTTTTTTTTTTTTTTAAATCAAATCATAAAGAAACATGCATTGTCACTAGTTTGGAGCAATAATTGAAGCAGTCAGACATATTAATTCCCCTGGATTCAGCCCCAGCTCTGCTCCTGGCAGCAGGGTGTCCCACACACACTCAGCTGTGCTTAACATCCCCTCAACAAGTCGGCAGTATGAAAGATGTTATTGAGTTATCGATCGGGGCCGGGAGTTGGGCAGCGGGGGGCCACCTCGATATGCCTGCACACCTGGATGAATGAAGAAACCTTGAGCCGAGGGCACCGTGATGAGGCGTACAGAGGTATTACTACGCCTGCAGTCAAACTGTTACAGCTGGGGAACTAATGTGGAATCCCCCCCCCATCTGGCACCCTAAAGAGCAGAGAGGAGCTGGCTAACGTTGTCAGACACACTCCCTCCTGACAGATGCTTCCTGGCCCATCTCATGGACTCAGTTACACCCATGAACATCACACGGCTGCCTGGTGGAGAACAATTTCATCAAAAACAAGACGAGATGGTTGCCATCAAGATATGACGGGTTGTGAGGGGGTGGGGTGAGACAAGAAGGAACCTGCAACGGAGGAAAGTCACAGTGCCCTCTTGGTGCAGTGGAATGATCCCATCAGCGCAGGATAAAGATGACACTTAAAGTGTATTGATTCCATTAAAAACATAAACCTCTAATCCATCCTGCCTCAGACCTCTCGTCTTCAACCATAATCCATCTGGCCTTCTAATATAGCCGTTTAACACCAACCAAGCCTGCTGCTCAGCCTGAACCACCACTCTATGAATGAACAAACAAAGCAAAAACAGTGAATTTTTCATTTTACCCAACCCTAAATCTGTAGCAGGGACCCACAGGGCAGTTCTGAGACGCACGCTGTTTTCAACAACCTTCTTCAAGTTGAACATGGGGAAAAATAAGAAAGAAATGTCTGCATGTTGTCCACCATTCTCAAACTAACTTTCACTCCAGATCTTTTCTGAGGCTCTCTAAAGCTAAACATGTGCTGCAGCCGATGTTGCTCTGGAAGCCGATACGAACACGTATGTCAATCAAAGCTGGCTTTGCTCCCAGGTCCTTCAGCCAACATATCTGCAGAGCTGCCGTCAGATATTCACAGCGGGATGTACCGTTTAACATGTTGACCTGAAGGTGAAAAACAAACATGACCGTCGCGTTTATGCGAAGGCTGGGTTCATACAAACGGGTGGATGGTTCTCTAAGCGCGTAACATGAGGATTATGGATGAGTCAAGTGATAACAGCTAGCCATTGGCAAAGAAAGAAAGAAAGAAAGAAAGAAAGAAAGAAAGAAAGAAAGAAAGAAAGAAAGAAAGAAAGAAAGAAAGAAAGAAAGAAAGAAAGAAAGAAAGAAAGAAAGAAAGAAAGAAAGAAAGAAAGAAAGAAAGAAAGAAAGAAAGAAAGAAAGAAAGAAAGAAATCAATCAATCAATCAATCAATCAATCAATCAAGTTGATACGTGTTTGTGTAACAAACATGGTGGATCTGAGTCATTACAGTTTTGCGGTACAGGTGGGCAAATTTAATAGGTTTTTATCAATTCAATTTAATTGGTGTAGTTTATTAGTATTTAGTATTCTTTTAGAGCAGTGTTTTGGGGGCTCCAAAGACTGAATGTGGTGATAGATTTATAGTTACAAAGGTGGAGTTGAATTGGTATTTTTTTTTATCGTCATTTTTATCGTTATCGGGATAAATGTCAGAAATTATCGTGATACATTTTTTAGTCCATACCGCCCATCCCTACTGTCAATCAATCCCATCAGAAATCGATTTAATGTTTTATATCAACTCTCCTGGCGGGCTACAAAATCTTTTTTAAATTCACCTCCTCAGAGTTGTCATGAGTGTGAAATAAAACGATTCAGACTAAAATTTTTTTTTTTTTTTAACGTTTTAGTCTCAATCGACGGCTGCAACGGAAACGGGTTTTGTTTCAACAGATCAAATAAACTAAAAACATGCAGGGGCAGAAACGTGACAGAGGTCCGCCATTGTTGTTGTCCTTTTTGCGGGTTAAGTAGGGTCCGAGTGTGCGAGTGCATCGTGATGCGAGAGACGCAATCTTCACCAAAAGATTCCAGTTCCAGTTTACACCGACAAGAACTCCCCTCTGAACACAACTAAACTGTCTGTGTCACGGTGTTAACAGACTTAAGACCTTTTTAAGCCCATTTTAACAGAGATGTACTAAAAGACTCATTTCAAGTCCACTTCAAAATAAAAGTTCCAAAGATAGAAATTGAGACTTCAAATCATCAAATTTCAGAATTATTGACTTTCGCTCATTTCAGTAAATCCCAAAAAACTGAAATTTCTCTCCTTTCCAAAAGCAGTGGTTGTCAAAATTGTTTTGATTTATTCATTTAATTCTTTCTTACTTTTTTACACAATGGTCGTGAGCGTCTGGGGTTGGGGGTGAAGCCCAGCTGAGCAGCAGGAAGCGACCTCTTGAACATCAGCTGCTTGCAGTTGCATCCTTCAGTCCAAGATCTTCACCTCTGACCATTTCTGGACCGTTCCAGAATGACTTTATAGACCACTAGCCAACCTGAACTCGTTGCCTGGTCAGCTCTTACTCAGTCTTTGATCACGATGATCCACTAAAGACTGCGACAAACGGTACTAGGAGATTTCTGAAGTTTGCTGAAGACTTAGGGCTGGGCGATATGGACCAAAAGTCATATCTCGATATTTTCTAGCTGAATGGCGATACTCGATATATATCGATATTTTTTTCTGTGCCTTAATTGGGGTTTCCCCCAAAGCATTAAAGCATAGCATCTCTGTTAGCTTCATCTTTTTCTGAGGCAAACCCTTAAAAAAAAGTCAGTTTTAATACAATACCTCGTGCCAAACGTCACACAGGTACTTTTATTAACAGAGGTCTGCACAATATCAAAATGTATAAAACAAATGAAATAACAATAAACTGCCTGCATATATAGAATAAAAATGCTTCTTGAATAAAATAAAACAAATATCCCTTTCCTGCATAAAAATTAAATTAAAATACACTGTGCAATTAATACAATGTAGACAGTAACAGGCAGACTTTTCCACTGAGGTTGACAGTTGTGCAAATAACAAAACATTTGTGCAAATCTCAAATAAAACATTCAAGTCAATTTGTCACAAAATAAGCTATATCAAAATCATAAAAAAATAAAATAAAATAATAATAATAATAATTTAAAATCGATATAAACGATATTGTCTCGTACAATATCGCGTTTGAAAATATATCGATATATATTAAAATCTCGATACATCTCCCAGCCCTATGAAGACTTGCTTCGTCCCTGAGACCCTCAAACACTCATGTCAACCATTTCAAACTTTAGTCTTCTTGCAGAACGTAACAAACACAATTTATTGTTGCCTTGAATCCATATTTGTCAAGCGGAGACCGATCACAGCCGCATTTACTCATAGCTCTGGTATAAACAGCACTGCCATCAGTGATTATGTGAAGTAAACACTAAGTCGCTGTAACCGTCCACCAACGACGGTGAAGCCGTCGGCCTCTCTACAGTGCAGCCTTCTCTCTGCTCTGTTGAGTTATACCCATGTAAACCTGAAACCCTCTGACTTTTGTCAAAGAAAAATATTTCTGTAATCATTAACTCATTGCACTACAAAAGAGCAAAATGCAAAATAAAAGTCAAGAAGTTTCCAGCAGAGCCAAACTAGTTAAGGTTTAAACTCCAGATGCAGTGAGACTCCTGCCTTGACAACCATGAATAACTGATCATTTATACTGCATAAGGTTAATATTCTGAACTGCAGCATCAAACAGACAATCATAAGACTTGAATACCTGCTTCTTGATGACGTAGTCATCTCCTGCTTCTGCTTTCAGGCGCTCAATCTTCTCCTCTTGGCCCTTTGCTTCATTTATGTAGGAGATCTTCTCTTTTGCCAGTCTGGAGACGAACAGGAAGAGGGAAACAAGATGTTGTTACAGGTAGTGACACAGAGTTGTTCCTCAAAAGATGAAACAAACGCGCAGCCTCCCGGAGATAATATGGGCTGAACCATGAAAGGCGGACTGTGATGGTCACTTTCTGCAGACGAGGCCATCAATCCTCATTCTGTCCATGATTCCACTGACTGAGGGGACACGGTGAGATCATCTCCCACAGGATGGCAAGATACACACCTCCAGAACCACCACCAGACATATCCCTACTCACTGATGCGCAGTGAAGATCAAGTTTATGTTTGGACGTAAGAGGAACTTGAGACACATTTGCATGAAGTACATTTTATTTCCTTTAAATCCAAAAGCACCCGGGAACCTTTTTCTTGAATTACAGTTTCAGATCTGCATTAGGGCTGTTCGATTTTGCCAAAAAATAAAATCTCGATTTTTTTCTCTCAAAATCCGATTTTCGATTACGATTATGATTATTTTGTGAATTGACAAAAGGCAAAGAAATGATTTCAAATATGCTGTTTTTTTATTGAACATTTGCCCCATTGGGCTTTAAGTGCAAACTTTGCTCTTATTAAACCAAAAATGAATGAATAAAGTGCAAAACTCTGTAAAATAAGTTGAAAAAAAGTTTTAAAAAATATAATAAAATATAAAGTTTTATCTCTGAAAAAAAAAAAAAAAAAAAATCAGCAAATCAGCACTTGCAAACATACAGTAAGTTATATTTAAGAGCCTCTCCGATGGGGCACTTGTCGCAGGTATTGAGAGGTATTTCCATCAATCATTAATATGGTATCAATCATTAATATGTGTGCAGACAAGGTAAAAAAAAAAAAAAGTGAAAAATCGATTTTACGATTTTCATGTTTTAACATCGTTCTAATTACCGTATTTTCTGGACTATAAGCCGCTACTTTTTTCATAGGTTTTGAACCGTGCGGCTTATACAAAGGTGCGGCTATTCTGTGGATTTTTCTTCCACCGCTAGGGGGAGTGCTAACCGGAATTAGAATCAAAACTAAGACAAAATAAATGCAAAGAAGAATATTCTACTTCTTCTTTAGCAGATAGAAGTAGGTAGAAGCAGATTTCAAACAGATAAATAGATAAATAAATACCAGTTATTTTCTCTTGGTTCTGTCCCGTTTTAATCAGCAAAGTTGCTGCCGTGTTAAAAGACACTGTTAGGAAAGGATCTATTTAGATATATACATGTACATCATTTACAGTTCAAAATCCTTCTGTACATGTAGTAAATATCTAATCTAACAACATAAATATCTGCGGCTTGCATATCTTTTTTTTTTTTAAATAGAGCGGATGCGGCTTACATACAGGTGCGGCTTGTATATCTTTTTTTATTGTTTTTTTAAAAATAGCGCGGATGCGGCTTATATACAGGTGCGGCTTATAGTCCAGAAAATACGGTACATAATCCCGATTACGATTTAAAATCGATTAATCGAACAGCCCTAATCTGCATCATCATTCATTTGGTGGCACATTTCTGTCCATCTGTGATATCTCATCTGCCTCCATTCCCTTCGCTCAGATTCTGCTCTCTACTCACTCCTAAAAGGAAATATCTTTGTCGCTGCCAAATAAAAGATCAATAGTATTCACAAGTTTGTCTTCTGCCTGGTAGGAAGCAGGGAAGATCCCAGATCCTTTTGGGGGCTTTGGCACCAACAGCAGTTGCCTTGTTTAACCGAAAACGATGTTAGACAACCATCAGCAGCGAACCGAGACCGGCTTTACAATGAGTTGAGAGTCACTACAAAGTCCTATTAGTACAAAGAATTGGAGACCCAGGCAAAATCTTTCTGTAGGTCTTCCACAAGCTCACATCTGGAGGTCTGTGAACCTCTATACCTAGAGTAACGGTAGCAGTAATGTCATAAAGTACCAACGCATTCTCATATACATGTCTGCAGTGTATTGGAGCTCAAAAATACGTGCTGGGATAACAGGCGGATATTTAAGTTGAGCATTTAACCGTTGGTCTGTGGCAAAGTAGGATGCATGAAATGTCCTTTAAAGAAAAAAAGAAGCAACTCTTGTCTTTTTTCTCCAAACTCATGTAAACACTTAGCAAACACTGTGCATGTTACAAATAAACAGATACTGATTATTTGCCGACTACAGTTCTAATGGCCAGAAAATAAATTAACCAAATCCATCACACTTACATTTCCATATCTTCATCTTTGGTAATTAAATTTTTTGCAAAAGTCACGACTAAGCCAATAATTTAAAATCTGTAAGATGTTCGGGTGGATATCAAACAACCACGTTCGTCTCATTTTGGGTTCTTCTACATCTATGTTGAATCAAACCTCCAGTTTGTTGTTACTTTAGAAGAATAAAGGTAAATAACACAAGTAAAATCCCATCCTTAGACAAATTAATGTTGTATTAACTTTTTCTGATTTTTTAAAAATGTCTACAAACTTTCCACAGTGGGGTGGGGGTTTAATCATAAGAAAACATTTATTACAATTATAAATTGATGCTAGAAAGACTCAACTGAACCTAGGGCTGAAACTAAAACTTTACTAAGTTACAAATTGCTACTGACAACTTCTAAAAAGCACGAAACTGATGTTTTAAACACTCGACAGGAGGGAAAAAAAAGATATTTAAAGATTCGTAGTCACATTAAACAGAGAAAAACAGTAAATCCTCATAATTAAGAGGGCAGAACAAGAGATCAAATTTAATTTCCAAGGATCAAGTAATCAATTAGCTGATCTCTAATTTAATATATTGCCTATTTAATGAGCTCTTGGTGAGTATGCAGGAACAGAAAAATGGTTTAGTACGTTTATCAATGTGTGCTTTTTCCGTTTTATTCAGTCAGAAGAAAATATTTGGTGTTTAGTTTCACAGCTGCCTCTTCACATTAACATTTTGCCCCCATTTTTTTAATTTTTATAATTCAAGTTAGGTGTTTTTATGAACATTTTCACACAAATGCTGATAATTTGGGTCATTAAAATGTAGGTAGATTATGATTCTTGACATTCAAACATTGATTTTCTAAATAAGTTTTAAAGTGAACTCATATCCGATTGATGGGTGGTTCTAAATCACATACACGCATCATTACAATTACTATTTTGAGTACGAAAGTGTGTTCACACTACACTTCTGGTACACAGAAATCTGGGACTGTAATGGCTCATATTGCGCGGTTCAGACCATATCACATTTTTAGAGCCATAGATTGGATAGGTTATTCAGATTGTAACATTTATAATGTAAACGGAGAACACCGTACAACTCTGTTCAGCAGTGCCAAAATTTTCAAGATAAGCATGTTATTAGTGAAGATTTTTACAACAAAGCTGGTAATGTAAGGAATTAGGAATTAGATTTATCTTGTTCAAGGTTATGCGCTTAGCTCACTAGTTGCCCAAGTTTCATGGTCTCAAGTGATGTGAGCTCCATTTAAAAAAATATTTGAACACAGATTTGTTTTTAATTTATAAAACGAGTTTCATCTTAATTCATGAGTTACATTACAAATTCCTTATCAAGATTGCAGCTAATACTTGAAACTTTTCTTTCTGCATGTTGGGGGCAGGGGTGAGTGGGGGACACAAGTCCAACAAAGTACAAGGTTCACCGTGCAAGTACGTAGTGAGAATGTCCATTCATTTTGAATGAGGAGACGTCAAGCGTTGTCCAACTGAAGTACAGTTGTATGAAAAAGTTTGGGCACCCCTGATCATTTTCAAGATTTTCCTTTATAATTCATTGGTTGTTGGGATCAGCAATTTCAGTTAAATATATCATATGGCAGACAAACACAGTGCTATTTGAGAAGTGAAATGAAGTTTATAGGATTTACAGAAAGTGTGCAATAATTACTTAAACAAAAGTAGGCAGGTGCATAAATTTGGGCACCCCAACAGAAAAATTACATCAATATTTAGTAGATCCTCCTTTTGCAGAAATAATAGCCTCTAAACGCTTCCTATAGCTTCCAATGAGGGTCTGGATTCTGGTTGAAGGTATTTTTGACCATTCTTCTTTACAAAACATCTCCAGTTCAGTCAGGTTTGATGGTTTCCGAGCATGGACAGCCCGCTTTAAATCACACCACAGATTTTCAATAATATTCAGGTCTGGGGACTGAGATGGCCATTCCAGAACGTTGTACCTGTTCCTCTGCATGAATGCCTTAGTAGACTTTGAGCAGTGTTTAGGGTCGTTGTCTTGTTGAAGTATCCAGCCCCGGCGCAACTTCAACTTTGTCACTGATTCTTGAACATTGTTGGCAAGACTCTGCTGATACTGACTGGAATCCATGCGACCTTCAACTTTAACGAGATTGCCAGTACCTGCACTGGCCACACAGCCCCAAAGCATGATGGAACCACCACCAAATTTGACTGTGGGTAGCAAGTGTTTGTCTTGGAATTCTGTGTTCTTCTTCCGCCATGCATACCGCCGCTTGTTATGTCCAAATAACTCAATTTTAGTTTCATCAGTCCACAGCACCTTATTCCAAAATGAAGCTGGTTTGTCCAAATGTGCTGTAGCAGACCTCAAGCGACTCTGTTTGTGGCGTGTGCGCAGAAAAGGCTTCCGCCGCATTACTCTCCCATACAGCATCTCCTTGTGCAAAGTGCGCTGAATAGTTGAACGATGCACAGTGACACCATTTGCAGCAAGATCATGTTGTAGGTCTTTGGAGCTGGTCTGTGGGTTGACTTGGACTGTTCTCACCATCCTTCGTCTCTGCCTATCTGACATTTTTCTTGGCCTGCCACTCCGGGCTTTAACTAGAACTGTGCCTGTGTCTTCCATTTCCTCACTATGTTCCTTACAGTGGAAACTGACAGCTGAAATCTCTGAGCTAGCTTTTTGTATCCTTCCCCTAAACCATGATGTTGAACAATCTTTGTTTTCAGGTCATTTGACAGTTGTTTTGAGGCTCCCATGTTGCCACTCTTCTAAGAAGATGCAAAGAGGTGAACAACTTACAACAGGCCACCTTAAATACCCTTTGTCATGATTGGCTTCACCTGTGTATGTAGGTGAAGGGTCAATGAACTGAACAAACAACTGTTGTGTTCCAAATAATTAATGCTAAATGTATTCAAATCAATAAAACAACAAGGGTGCCTAAATTTATGCACCTGCCTACTTTTGTTTAAGTAATTATTGCACACTTTCTGTAAGTCCTATAAACTTAATTTCACTTCTCAAATAGCACTGTGTTTGTCTGCCATATGATATATTTAACTGAAATTGCTGATCCCAACAACCAATGATTTATAAAGGAACATCTTGAAAATGATCAGGGGTGCCCAAACTTTTTCATACCACTGTATATTGGAGCTGCTTCCGTCAAAAGTTGGGGAATTTCTAACTTTTCACGGCTTAATGCGAGCAATGAAACTTCAGTGACGAAGCAACTGATGGGAGCGGGACACATTCAAAGTACGAGGCTTACCGTATTGTCCCGAATATAAGACGACCCTGATTATAAGACGACTCCATCTTTTTCAAGACTCAAGTTTGAAAAAAGACTTTTTGAACACTTAATTAAATTTTTATACAGAAAATAATGATAGCGCATCTGAAACAAATGATTATTACAATATATTCAAGAGAAAAAGCCTGTTATTTTGCCTCATTCCAACCATTATGTTGAAGTTTACATCATAACTTCTCCTCAGCTGCCGATCTTCCACCCTCTTTTCCCCAGATTGTCGCTACGTTTCTCCACTTTCTGTTATCTCTTCTCTTATTTTCTTCTCTTTCTTATACTATTTTTTATTTTTCTTCTTCGTGACAGGGGTTCCTTTGGCCTGGGGAGTTAAATTCAGCATTCGCTTTAAAGATATCTGGCGCCATCTAGCGTTGTAAATGGGTATAACGTCTAGACCCCGAATGTAAGACGACCCCCACTTTTTCAGTCTGATTTCAATGTAAAAAACCCCGTCTTATATTCAGGCCAATACGGTACTTACATAGTGAGTAGAGATGCACCGATTGATCGGCCACTGATCGGGATCGGGCCGATAATGGCCCTATAGGTTTTGATCAGAGATCAGAAAATAATAGTTCAGAGTGGGCCGATCTGATGACGTTTACAACAACAACAATCCCCCACCCGCGCCGGCGTTCCCGTATCTCAGACCGAGCTTTCCTAAGGGGGAGTCGGCCTCGCCGGTATGGGAGTTTTACAATGTCCGAAAAGGACAACAAATTTAAAGTTTGCAAAGTGTGTGCAAAGGAGATACCACGAGGAGGAATGTTACAAAAGAATTTCAACACAACGAAGCTGATAAGACATTTGATAAGATAGTTTTTCACACGAAGGAGTATATTGAGTTTCCAAAGTTGGCTGCTGCTAAGGCAGAGAAAGAAAAGGAGCGCACAGCAACGGGACTAACTCAGCTGAAACACCTGTAAGAGATTTATAAACAGGAAGAAAAATAAAGAACTACATCGTAAGGTAATGAATTCATATGCTTTGCTCATCAGCCGCTTTCTGTTGTAGAAGACATCAGGTTTAAAACACGTTTGCAGCTTGGATCCTCGCGGCCGCGTCGTAAATATTTCACTGATGAAATCCTGTCGGAGTTATACCAAACTATATACAGTCCAAAGTCTCATGCAGGACGACAGTCGTGTCAGTCGCTTCAGGAGTGACGTGGAGTTCTAGTGTGAAGAGTTTTGCTTCACTCACAATAGTTTCCTCACACGCGGCGAATGCTATTGCTAAAGCTTTCACAAAGCTTAATAATTCATAATTAATTTTTATTTTAAGATTTTATTCCTCTTTCCACAGGAAAACTAAAGTTTATAGTTTACAACTTGTATTAACTTTTAGAGAGTGACATGTCTGCTGTTGTCTGTGTTGGTGCACATGTTGTACATAATTATTACCACAGGAAGCTGAAGCTAGTGAGCTACATTTACTCTTTGTAAGCCGAGTCTTAGTCGTCTCTAAGAGTCTCTAGTGAGAAATATTGCTCATTGCCTTAGCCTGAACTAAAACAGACAATTTATGATACTTTCTCATTTCCTAATTTTTATATCTAATAATACAATGTCAGTGTCATGTACATGAGACAACAATATTGACGAATTTAGGATTTCACGCTGTGATCGGAAAAATTGGGATCGGCAGATACTGGTTTTCGAGATTGGTGATCGGCCCTGAAAATCCTGATCGGTGCATCAATAGTGAGCAGGAAGAATATTTGATTGGCCATTTATGACAAGAAGAAGGCAAATCAGAAGCACCGCCCCCAATGACTGTAAACTATTATGAGTTTTGGAGGTATAAAATGAAGCTGCCCAATTCAGTTGGAGGATATTGAAATTTAATTTAATGATGCAGACAGAGTTGTCAACTTTGATTGAACAATGGTCTCATGCTGGACGCTGCTGCTCGCCTTTTTAAAGCCCCGCCCGGACACCCCGATTCCTAAAATCCTTTGGCTTTCACGACGAACACGCCTCTCTGCTTCCCATAAAAAAAAATGAATGGGGTCCGTGTTGTGGGCTGGGCGATATATCGAGATTTTAATATATATCGATATATTTTCAAACGTGATATGGTACGAGACAATATCGTTTATATCAATTTAAAAAAAATATATATATATATATTTTTTTTTTAATGATTTTGATATAGCTTATTTTGTGACAAATTGACTTGAATGTTTTATTTGAGATTTGCACAAATGTTTTGTTATTTGCACAACTGTCAACCTCAGTGGAAAAGTCTGCCTGTTACTGTCTACATTGTATTAATTGCACAGTGTATTTAAATTTAATTGTTATGCAGGAAAGGGATATTTGTTTTATTTTATTCAAGAAGCATTTTTATTCTATATATGCAGGCAGTTTATTTTTATTTCATTTGTTTTATACATTTTGATATTGTGCAGACCTCTGTTAATAAAGGTACCTGTGTGACATTTGGCACGAGGCTTTGTATTAAAACTGACTGTGTGTTTTTTTAAGGGTTTGCCTCAGAAAAAAATGAAGCTAACAGAGATGCTATAATGCTTTGGGAGAAACCCCAATTATGTCACAAAAAAAATATCGATATAAATCGAGTATCGCCATTTAGCTATAAAAATATCGAGATATGACTTTTGGTCCATAATCGCCCAGCCCTATGTTGTGGGAGCGGCTAGTCATGCGTACTAGACGCCAACCGTTAGAATCCCACGTTGGCACTGGATGGCGAGTAAACCGCATCAATTTACACGCAGCAAATCGAGCTGGCAGAAAGTCAGACAGCGGCACAGAGAATCACGGTCAATTTTCAAAATGTTTTAACCCCTACAAGGAAATATTCAGTTTAAAATTCAAAAAGCTCATCTCATCTGGATACCACTCATCCTTTATATGTATAATCCTAAAAGGGGGAAGACATGGCGAGATGTACATTTTTAAATGACTACCGCACAATTCTTACATGATCTCAAAGTTCCTGGGAAAACTCAAAGGGCCCATTTATGCTCTCTTACGTATGTAATAGTCACACCCATTTCAAGCACCGTCATACTCCCATGGGCCTTTTAAGTTGCCTTGGTTAGGGCAATTCATCCACCAGCAGTGGTGAGTTCAGAGTTCACTTCAGCATATTAATGTCAGTTTCAGACACTGGTTGGTGGCAGAAATGCGCCACTGCAAAAGGAGGAGGAAAAGACAAAGAAGAAGCTATTACAGCAAACATGGCGACGGTGGAGGAAATCGTGAGGCTGCACGCTCCTCAGAGGCACCACAGTAGTGGTCCATTCAATACATCGCAACATGTGGATGGCGAGTTCTTCCTCTTCTTCTCTGGTTTGTTCTTTTTACATGTTAGCTACACTAACACTGCCCCCCGCGGTTTGCGGTGGTATTGTTCCTTGTCCTCCGTCACACGACAGATCCACAAGGATCCTGAAAACTGACCAAATTCTGCGTGTGAACTACACAGGAGACAGATGAAGGCCTGTCCGTCTGCGTATCCGTCTTCTGCGTCGGACATTAATGGGCCTGTAACCTCACAGATCCAGCTGAGGAGGCAGCGCTCCACTTTTGAAACACTCCTGTTGAGACCTTATAGCGGAGCAAAACCACTGCAAACAGTTGCATAACTAAACCACATCAGTTCTTTGCCCTGTGGGATTTGGGCTTAACACAGATATAAATGTAGTGAAATGTTTTGTTAGAAAAAAACCCAAACAATTCTGCAACAGAGGTAACAAATAACTATGCAATTTCATTTAAATTCCTAACGAAAGATACTCAAACTTAAATAAATACAATTTTATGATAACCAATCCACCTATTTTGTCAACGTCAGAGCCAATATACAACGCTAACAATGAATCAGGGCATCTCTACTACGTTTTCAGTTAAAGGGGATGGTAATCAATCACAGGTGCAGGTACATTGTCGCTATCTTCTCCCTCAACCTATCATAAGACGCTTTTAGGTCAGTGATACACTGGCTGAGCAAGCCTACCGGCCCTGCAGTTGGTGTTGCCAACTTAGCAACTTTGACGCTATATCTAGCGAGTTTTCAGACCTCTCTAGCAACAAATTTAGCCCCTTTACCAAGTCTTATCGGAGATGTGAAAGCCCGTATCGTTTCCACTCGTTCTTCAGCGAGCAGACGAGACGGTGCTGCTGTGGTCCGCTCCAAAGTGCCCTCAAGGCAACCTTTTAGCTTGCGCAGGAGCCGCTGCCAGCTCCGAGCTGGAGATGTGCATTGCGCTGATAAGATACTGGCCTTGTTCTTACCCTAGGGTACGTGCCCAGCACCATTGAATAATACTGATTTAGATATTTATACTAAAATGTTAGTCTCATTGAGGCATGGAGTTCGAGATTGATCTGGTTTACATTACAATCAATAAATAAAAACATAGCTCATAAATATGCAATTAAGTTTTTTCTAATATCAAGAGAGTTACACATACATAATGACTATGATAATAAAAACCAGCAGAAATTGATTTACAACATGAGATTAGTGTAGGGCTGTGCGATTAATCGATTTTAAATCTAAATCGGATTTATTAATCACAATCGATGTTAAAAAAAGGAAAATCGGAAAATCGATTTTCCTTTTTTGCAGCTGGCTGCATTACAGACAGAGCTCGTCTAGTCATCTTTGTTTGGTCAAGAAAATTGTAAATGTTGTCACTTTACTAAACTCGAGGAGGATTTACAGTATCTTTCAATTGCACTTCATTCCCAATAGGGACATTTGTTTGCTATTTTTCTTTAAAAATAAAGATAAAATATTTGAAACAATTTATTCCATTGTCTTTTGTAGTTTTACCAAAAAAATCGAAATCGAAAATCGGGTTTTCAGAGAAACAAAAAAAAAAAAAAAAAAAAAAAAAATCGGGATTTTATTTTTGTCCAAAATCGCCCAGCCCTAGATTAGTGGTTTATTCTAGTTAATGTAATTATATATTTTTTTTACTGGACTGGCCTATTGTCAGGATAAAGGATTAGGGTTGGAATTATGAAAAACATGCCTGAGAGTTCGAAAAAAAAAAAAATTACAAATTTTTCCCAGAATCTGCCAGCCAAGTTAATTCTATTAAGAACTTAAAAATCAACAAACAGTTAAATCTTCTAAATCTAAATCTGGTTATTTCAGAAAATAAACTGAGGAAGGAACAGTCGCCATTTCCCGTAAAAGCCGACGGCATTCATCCAAACACGGCACACTTACGGAGTACATTGTGTTAACACGGCCATTTGAAAGACAGCCATAGCTAATATGGTTTTTAAATAAATACTGAAAGTATTTTTGTTTATTGTCAAGTATTAAAGTAAAACCTCCAATGAAAACTTAAATCAGGCCCCCTATGACAATTTCTTAAAAAGACTTAACATGCAGCGAGCAGACACGTACTAACTATATCATAACTTCCAACTCAAAGGATTATCCAACTCCTTTATCTGCTTTTATTGCCTTCCAAAAACACACTCTCCAACACTCACACACACTCCTATACACTCACACACTACTGGTCCTTTTTAGAGATTAATTGATCATCAATTCAATCCCTAATTTGAACCAAGTCAGGTGGTAAATGGGCTTCTTTTTATTGATTGATAGTGAAAATGGGCCTGAGTGCATTGATAAATTTTGATTATTTATCAATTACGGGCCAAATAGAACTAAATCTATTAAACAGATTCAGACCCTGATTAGCATAATGGAGTTTGAAAATATAGCTATTGATAATGATTTCCCACTAATTGTCTTTTTCCGGCTGTGGCCGCCTGTTGAAAATGACAACACAAATTTCATTTTTCATAAAATCAGCTGTGTAAGTGAGTAATCCTTCATTAGTCAGTCACATTACTGGAGACCCGTCCCTCCGTGTTGTACCGCTCCTCGCCTAACCAAGGAAGCCAACAGCACTCTGTCATATTTTACATCAATTACCACTCATTGTGATACGGTTCCATCAAGAAGCTTTTAAACAGGCACCATATGCAATACCAGCTCCCGTCTTCCTCTCTCAAGCTTGATGCAGAATGAGTGATGTCGCCTGTTTAGAGTCAAAGAAGGTGGCGTGGCGAGGAGAAAAGATGGAGGAAGGGAGGCTGGGATCATCTGAATAAAACTGAAGGACAGTCTAATAACAGAACGTCCATTCCTCCCCTTCCAGTCCTCATGTTAATTTCTTATTTCTCCCAGACTTGGAGCGCTCTGTGAATGAGGGGTGGGGTCGTGGCTGGTTTTAAATAGACCTGCCACCTCCGACTTAATGGAAAAGGCAGCTCTCTGGAAAATAGGAAAAAAAAAGGAATTAGAGCCAGCCGACACACATATTCGGCCGCCTTCTACAGCACTGTATTTTTGAGCCACGGTGTAGTCTGTGCTTGGGCCGGAATGACAAAGGCAAATTACTGTTGTCATTTTATTAAGGCCATCCGCCTCGCTAGGGCAGAGAGGCACCGACTGGAATGTGCAAAAGCCGGTGGAAATAGGCCCGGCTAAAAGAGCAGGCAGCTCTCCTGCAAACTGAAATATATGAAATGGTGGCGGGAGTAAGGAAGGAAGGCAGACAGACAGAGGGAGGGAAAAAAAAAGAGACGGGAATGGGAGAAGGGAGGGACAGAAGATTATGAAGAGACAGAGAGCAATGACACGATGTGCGTTTACAACAGACAGCTTGATTAAAGGTTCACGTCAAGGTAGTATTTTTGGTCCCGGGGGGGGCGGGGGATGTAATATCTCCTGTCTTTTGTTCAAAGAGTTTACTCAACCTCAAAAACCTCAGTACAGTAGGAAGGGACAGTCTTTCTTCTGATGACTGCACTGTACTGTTTTTCCTCGACACCCCACGGCTGCGATCTCCACGGGAAATCCAGCCACCATTATCACATCCCTACGGGCGCCTAACTGCCATCAAAACACAATCAATATCAAATTACATAAATGCAATCGACAGCAGGGAACTGGAGATCAACACAAGGCACCCTGACCGTCAACTATCCCGAGGCCATTATCTCAACCCTACTCATGATGTCTGCAATATTTTCTGCTTGAGCACAGTAAATGTGGTCAGCGTACGAATTTAGGAGCTGCGCTCAGACGTGGGATGGCTTCAACTCCATGATCATTTCACAGGTACTAAAGCAAAAGTTATGTTCAATGATCAGACCTACAGATAAAATGGAGAGACAAAACGCTTGGAAATAGGGGTGGGCAAAAATATCGATATGGCAATATATTGCGATACTTTTCCAGCCGATTCAATATCGATATTCAAAATTTGAATATCAATTTTTTTTTTTTTATATATTTTTTTTAAATATTTTTTATCCCCGATTTTTTTCCCATTTTATCACCCAGTGCTCCTACCTAAGTGACCGTCCTGGGCATTGCCACTCTCTACCAACCCTGGGAGGGCCCTGCACTGAGCTCAGGTTTTATTTCACGTTTTATTTCATTTTATAATTTATTTTTTATATAACACAATTGCCTGTCCTTAAAAAAATGAAAAATAATGGACAGAGGTTTATTTATTGATGGATTTATATCTATACTGACTGATCACTGTGCCTGTCCTTGGTTTTAGTACCCATCTTTCTTGTGTTTATTATCATTTGCCACATAATTAAAGCAACCTCATATTAAATTTAATGTTAATTTCATATGATGTAAATAATATGAAAAACATATACAAATATGTTGTAACTTTAGCTTGTATAGTTATAATAAAACATTGTTTTGACTCAGTTTGTCCCATGAATTGTCACTATAATCTGATGAACGTGCAACTCGGATTTTAAGATCCATCACTATCATCTGATGTTCATATATACAACTTGGATTTTAAGATGTGTAATGCATTTTTAAATTTTTCGGTGAACTATGTAGAATATAATAATCGGGATATCGCATAATCGGGATATTGCAATGTGTATCGTATCGTGGCTCAAGTATCGTGATGCGTATCGTATCGTGAGGTCCTTCCCAATACCCACCCCTACTTGGAAATGAAGTGTTTCTTTAACAAACGGAATACACAGATTTGGCTTTTCCATTTACCTTTTGTTTATATTGAATACACTTTTTTTTCCAATGTTCAACAATGAAAAAAAAATTAATTCTCAGCTCTATTTATATATGAAAAGAGTCAAAAAACAAAGCATGGACTCTGACCACAATCTGTAGCAAGGTGAACAAATTTTCCAAGTAGGCAGACTTTTTTTTTTTAAACTATAATTTCTTACATGTTTCAAAGTAAAAAAAACTTAAACCTGTTGTCACCATAGCAATGCTGGTAGGGGCACAGCTGCCCAGGTTGGTAAATCAGCAGTTGGCACCCAACCGTCAATTGTTTCTCAGAAAGCTCAAAGCCAGATAACAAAGAATGTTTGGCCCAGACTTGGCACATGGCAGCAGTTTTCTTTACCAGCTCCTGGATCAACAACAGATGCCAAAACCCAAGTCTGTCCCAATTCACGAAATTGGGGACACGTCGGGCCCACATTAGCACTCAGCAGTGCCGTAACTGAGCCGCAAGTGCCAAAAGTAGCTCAGATTAGGTCTAAATGTGCCATCTGGTAAAACTTTCAACTATACTTTAATATTTCAAAACAAAAAAGTTAATTTACACCCCCTCTGTATACTCTAGTCCGATATTTCTGAAAATAAATGTCTAATGAATAAATGTATCAAGAGCAGGTAAACTCGGTTATATAAAAATAAATTAAAAAAAAAAGATAAACATTAACATCTTATGGAGGTCATATGGTGACTATATTACAAAAATTAATGTCCTGCATTGCATCCACCGGCCTTGTGGCTCAACATAGTTGGGCACCTTAAACACAAAATTCATTAAAGGAAAAAATTAATACAAGCATAAAAATAATGCAGTGACTGTGTAGGGACAAATACGTAGAAGAATAGCACATCTGTACCATTTTTAAAAGGGAAGAATGAGCTAGTCCATAATATTCAGCCCATTTATCAGTGTTAGAAAAACAAAGAGTTGCAACTCACATTTAGTTAGCTTACAAAGGAAAAAAACAACAAAAGAAATTCAAGTGAATTTGAATCAAATTGACAGCTCTGGAGTCGCAATGTGCAGTTCATTGGAAGTGACGAGGATTTGTCAACTAATTTGCTTAATGAGTCAATATGCAACTCAAAACTACCTTTATTATATCTCAACATCACTCAACATCATTATTTTGGTAATGTACTGAAAATCTAGCGTTTAGAAATGTCAAGACTGTTGTTTTATTTTAATAGGATAAAATAACAGTGACAGACTCATTTATGTAGTCATCTTTTGAAAATAAAAAGTTCAAGTAATGGATTTTGCATCTTGAAATTTGACCATGGAAATAATGTAGATGTTATGTAAAGATTAACAATTTATCAGGGATGCAGTTAAAAGTCCTAAACCATATGCAAGTATTGTAGTATGGTAACTAAAGCGGTGCTGCTAGATGACATTACTTTCAGTTATGAAAAAGGAAGGAAGAAAGGAAGAGGAATAGGGATTTACCGTTTGGACTGTTGTATTTTTCTGCAAGAGTTGTAGCCATCGTCTCTAATAGAATAGATTATGTCTTGTGTGGTCTGAAGAAAGTTCTGTTTTATGGTATCAACAGTTATTTTTGTTTCAATCGCCATCATTGAACTCAAATCTTACACACTTTCTTTAGCTCAGGCGCCTGGCCAGCAGACTAATTTAGCATTTTGCCAGGCTTTAACTCTAAAACCTACTTTCTTTAAAAGGAGCATGAGGCTCCTTTAAGAAATGACTCATTAGCGCCACCTTCGCCACGATGGCCGTCGGGGGTACTGCAGCCAACAGTGAAGCCGGCACGGGAGAACGGGGAGAACGCGCTTGCAGCGTCATTTGACGTCACATCCGCAGGACAGCGCGGGAAAATCGGACCCGGAATTGCAGCAGATTTTGCAGCACACAGCCTGTTCAAGGCAACGGAGAGATAAACTAGAGGGCTCATTCTTTTTGGTTTGGAACGCTTCATCTGACATTATTACTAGAAAACTTAAAACATATACGAATTTTTTTCATAAATCATGCCTCAATCCTGCCTCATGCTCCTTTAAATACAAGACATCCCTTATTTGAAAAAATATAAATAAAATAAAAAAGTAAGAAAAACAGAAAAAACAGAAGCAACATCATGGGGGGGAAACTACTTCTGAAAGAAGAGTAGGAGGGAGAAACCTTAATGATTATTTACAAGAAATTAAAAAGGGAAGCAGAGAGGTAAACAATACAAATTACTTTGTAGAACTTAGTTTGGTCTACATAAGTCTTCATCCCGGGTTTGATTTTTACACTAAAATCCGTCTTCTGTTTAGTTTTTTGCTTCAAACCTAATTTTAAACCATCCTTCTACTGGTTTCACTTGATTAATCCTTTCACAAACTCACATATGGCCTGTTAAAAAGGTGTGTTTTCCATTTGCGGGAGTGTGAAACCTCCTCTGTCTTTTTAACCTATATTTCCATTTACAGTGGAAGGACGGGTAGGATCCAAATACATAAACTACCACTCCATACCACCAAGTGGCAGCAATATGCCATTTTCATTGTTCGCTAACCACAAATAAATGGAGGAAGAAGAAAAAGAAAAGAAAAACTGTAATGATAAGATTAGCACTGAAGGTGCTTTCATACAAGTTCCCAAAAATCCTAGTTACTGGGCTGCTCCTGATAACAAAAACGTGCGGCTACAACTGAGGCCCCATACGACTAATCCAGACCCACACCGATGGAATGCACACATATCCGTCTTTTGTCCGTGAGCGATGTTGGGCCACAGTCCTATGTGAACAGGGGAAGCCTTAATTTCAACTTTAAAGCCCAGCTCTGAGGCCTCACTCTGAGACCAAGCTTGATTTTATTACAGCTGACCGCATGGTTTTGGAACAAAGGAATCCATTGCCATATTTTAGTTGCTTAAGCTTTTTTTTTTTGCCTCATTTGTATTTGGAGGAGGACTCTTTTCACCATGAATAACTTTGAAAATGTAGTTGTCAACCAGGTGGGTGAGTAAACCTGATTTAAGTGATTAAGAATGGCTTAAGCCTGATTTATGCTTCTGCATAATACCAAACACATGACGGCCTAACACAGCTCTACATAATATATTATGTATATTTTATGGGACCTGGGCTGGTAAATGTTGAACATCCGCCGTTTTGGGAGACATTGCAACAAACTATCGTTCTACCAGACTTAAAAACAACAAAAGAGACATAGCGGCGGAAAATTCTGAAGAGAATAATCTGCCAATCACGTTTCTTGCAGTCTGCATCGATACGACTCATCGTCAGAACATTTGGGGAGGTGTATATCTGGAGATGCAGAGCTCTGCAGAGGAGTGTTTACTTTGACAGAGAGAAAAATTAGGCTTGAGTAAATCAAACACAGTACGGAAAAAAAGTGTAAAGAAAGAAAAAACACTGGAAAAAATGGACAGTTTCAGAGGTGGAAAAAGTACAAAAATATTGTACTTAAGTAAAAGTACAAATTTTCTGCTTGAAAATTACTTAAGTAAAAGTAAAAAGTACCCATTAAGAAAATTACTTAAGTAAAAGTATAAAAGTACCTCAAATTAAATATAATAAAGTACCAAAAGTACATGGTGTAAAATGTACTTAAGTACAAAAGTACAAAGTACAAAGTACAAAATTCAAAGTATAAAATTATTTTCAAAAGGATTGCAAAGAAATGAAGAATCCAACAATTTGCTTACAACTCTAAATAATGGTGATATTATTCCGACCCCTTTAGCGTTTGTTTCCATTAACCCCTTTTTAATTTCTCCCTTTGCTCATCACTGCTGCTGTACCCCATTGGCCCCACTGACAGGTTCACCCCCAGCCTGTAGTATGCAGTGATAAAATTAAGCAACCCCAGCTGATAAAGGATGAGACTTTTGAACTTTTAAATGCCAAAACCACCTTAGAAGTGGTGGAATCAAAGAATGGTGCCGCTCAAGGCTGATTTATGGTTCTGCGTTACACAAACGCAGGGCCCGTACCCTACGGCGAGGCTCTGCGTCGATTTAACGCGGAACCATAATTCAGGCTTCAGTCCTCATCGGTACTCGACGCGACGCCGGTTCCTCCGGCCTTCCGGCCCGCCTCTGCGGCGCAACTCTCCCGGGAGCTGCGGCTACTTCTCGGTATATTCACGCGCCCCCCTTCCTTCCCGTCCGCCGGTCCGCGTTAAATCAACGCACACCTTACGCCGTAGGCAACGGCGTAAGGTGTGCGTCGCCGCGTACCCTACGCCGTAGCTCTGCGCCGGTGTAACGCGGAACCATAAATCAGCCCCCGCTGTGCTGTTCTTTAATTTGTAGCGAGTAACGACGTGTCCAATTTTAAATGTAGCGGATTAAAAGTACGATTTTTTCCTTGAAAATGTAACGAAGTAAAAGTAAAAGTACAGAAAAATGAAAGTATCAATAAAAGTACAAATTCTCAAAAATCTTACTTAAGTACAATAACGAAGTACTTGTACTTCGTTACTTTACACCACTGGACAGTTTTGGCAGGTGAATTACCGCAGGTTTGGGATTGTATCAGCAAGTGATGATATGCTCCTAGGAAATCCGCCGTATTGATAGCTACGTGTTTGGCTGTGTACATGAACAGCAGAGGGAAGCTACACACTGTTCTGTCCATTTATCTTTTTGTACAACTTGTATTTCTTTCTTAAAAAAAAAAAACAATTATGGTTACATACTGTTCTGCAGAAGTGCATCACAGAGCAAAACATGACATATCTAGGCAAGGCAAGTTTATTTGTAAAGCACAATTCAACACAAGGTGAATGTGTTTGAATGTGTATGAATGTTTGTTGGTGGTCGGAGGGGCCGTTTGGCACGATATTGCAGCCACGCTTCCGTCAGTCTGCCCCAGGGAAGCTGTGGCTACAAAATGTAGCTACTACCACCGGTGAGAACGTGTATGAATGAATAATGATCTCTGTAAAGCACTCTGGGTGCCTTGAAGGGCGCTATATAAAACCAAGCCATTATTAAGGTAATTCAAAGTGCTTTACATCAACATTAAAAGCAGCAAGACTCAATTACAGTAAAAAACAAAAACAGTAAATAACAAATAAAATGATAAGAAAATAGGTAAAATAATAAAAAGCACAAGTTGTTGAAAAGTAATGGCAGTAGAGAACAGCAGGTAAGTATTTAATTTAAGAGTAGGCTTCAGTAAACAGTAATGTTTTTAGGCCTAATTTAAAAGGAGCTGACAGTTGGAGCAGACCTCAGGTCTACAGGAAGTTTGTTCCACCGGTGAGGAGCAGAATAACTGAACGCTGCCTCACCTTGCTTGGTTCTGGTTCTTGGGACACACAACAAACCAGATCCAGATGAACCTCAGGGGTCTGGGAACTTCATAGGGAACTAACAGATCAAGCATGTATTTTGGTCCAGGACCATTCAGTGCTTTGTAGACCAGCAGTACTCATTACCTCCTATTCTGAATGAATGCTATGTGTTTCCTAATTTGTCAGTTTTATTATTCAACATCTTGAAATAAGCCTATTTTTTATGCAATAATGTACAACAGTACTTCAACTTGTTTTTGAAGTTGAAGTACTGTTGTCAGACCGTTTCCAGCTATATATCAACACATATCAGGCTTACAATGTAATCCTATTAATATATGTATTTAAAAATATAAAAGCATCCCGTTTTACATTCATGCACATATTAATTGTTGACGCCACAGAAGCTGATGCGTTTGGTTTGATGACTTTGCACAAATACAAACCAACAGATAAAAGCAAACGGTGTTAGTTAAAACGAAGAGGATCTCTTCGGTTTCAGTGTCTCTAAGTATACTTGTTTACTTGAATAATATGTAAATGCATTAACTTGGACAAAAGCCACATTCTCCATCAGCAAATTCCAGGGATGACAAAGCAGCGTGGATCTGCCGCGTTCCATTTACCTCGGAAATCGGAACTGGGAACGGCAGCCATCTTGGAATGGTAACTCGGGGGTTGTGAAGCTTCTCCCACTTTCCCAGTAGGAAATCCCACTTCGAGGGGCGTTCCAGTTGAAAATTCCGACTGGGAACTGGGAATTTCCGACTTCCGAGGACAAATGGAACGCGGCATTAGCATAGCGCCTGCCAACTAATATATCTACAGATATATACATATATAAATCGTTATTTTTCTTTTACAATTCGATCAGCTTCATTATATAACCACATCTGTCAGCTTGAGATCATAAAACGACCATAAACCGAAGACAGACGCCTGCTAAGTTAGCGCCGGCGCCTAGGCCGCGCTCAGTACCCGGTGTATCCTGAGAGCGCACCCGACTAAACGTGTCCGACTTGCGGCGTCGGTTTCACCAACCCAGCGTGTCGCACCGGCGGAGCCCCTGCTTTAGCGTATTTTGCGTCATCGCGGAGAGAAACGAACACTCACCTCTTAACTATACCGGTTTTGATTTTGATCTGCCGTATTCTTGGGTCCGCCATGGTGAGAGATGATCAGTTATTTCCCCGACTAGGAAGACTGGAGTCAGTGGTGACGAGCTGCACCCAGATACATCGATCTGAAGAGTGGATCGTTATAGATTTAGAGGGTCTGCGTGACATGGGTGCAGATCCCGGGGGGGACGGGGGGGACATGTCCCCTCCAATTTCTGAAAAACATGAATTGCCCCCCCCAATAAAAATACCCTAAATTATTCAAAATTGAACAAATGTATTTTCAGACTTAAAGGTTGAATATGTAGAATATTTATTAAAAATATATTTATAAAAAAATAATACACCCACTGTGCGTTTTGAGGTGTACAGAATGAAAGCAATGGGTCCTTTTTTTTTTTTTTTAGAACTGTTTACCACCATAACTGTTAAAACATGATCAGTTAGTTTAAACAACTTGTTTAGGGCTCCATATTTCATCCATATATCAATTGATTGTGCATAAAGTAGTCCCATAGGATAAAAGGAAGATGGTGAGAAGAATTTGAGATGAGTAGACACATGCCCAAAACCCTTAAAATTATGATTTACGAATATAACAGTTAAGTAAGCAGTGACACACACTGTTGGTTGTTTAAGACAAATAAACAAGAAAGGTAAGCACAATAAATGATTTCCTGTGCAGTATTTTTTGGCGAGCCTTTACCAATTTATGGCATGGTATGAGTTGCATATTGGCAAAAAATGTAAAATTAAAATCACGTTGGTGTCCCCCCCCAATCCTGACATCGGATCTGCACCCCTGTCCAGGAGGAACAATACAGTGTCAAGTAAGCTGGACTGTTTTATTTAAAAGATCTTATTAAAGAAAATGTATAGACTTTTTTGTAATAATGACTATAATGCAATAACCATGCCTACCTCATACTGCTGCACCTTTCACTTTTTTTAAAAATTGTATATAAATGTTAACATTTGTCTATTTACTGTAAAGTGAGCGAAACAACCAGAGTCAACTTCCCTGTCTTGTTTGACCTGATTTGGGCAATAAACCTACCGTAAATCTGATTCTTATTCTAAGGGAAACTCATAAATTGGTGATGTCCATTGGACCCAGACTTCAGGCTTAAAGTCTACACTTTATTTATTCTGTATATATATAAAGAAATACCACATTGGACAATGTTCGAACCTGGCCAATAAAGATGATTTTGATTCTGATTCTGATTCTGATTCTTTGATCACATCTCTTTGCTCTGATTAACTTTCATCACTCATATAGTCTCAGAGTAATCAATCACTGGGCAATAATAATAATAACCACAATCATATGCTGTAACAAGGCACCTTTAAATAACCATGTCTACCTCATACTGCTGCACCTTTCACTTTAAAAAAAAATGTATATGTGTTTATAAGAGTTATTTGTCTATTTACTGTACAGTGAGCAATAATAACTGTAGTCAAATTCCCTGTCTGGCATGTTCAAACTTGGCCAATAAAACCTGATTCTGATACTTTAGCTGAAGACTCTATAGGCTATGTATCTTTTTTTGTACATGTTCAAACCAGCTGCACCGCCATCAGTTACAGAATGGTTCTTACAGTGTTGTTTCAGTCTACAAAAAAAGTGATAATGTACAATATCATATCAGTTTAAATGAAGATTTAGAAAAATAACAGAGTCAAATTCCCCGTCTTGTTTGACCTGACTTGGCCAATAAACCTGATTCTGATGAAATAAACACAAAATATGAAAATAAGTTGGCCTCATTCTGTCAGGTCACGAGTTATACTGGAGAATAGCCAAAATATACTGTATGAAACTACTGTTTTATTTATGTCACTGTTGTGGAATTTTATAAATTGCACAAAATAAACAACAGATCCTTAAACTACAACATCGGTGAGCTCGAGATTACCATAGTTTATTTTTTAACTGATGCGCAATCAGGAGAGTCAACGTGCAGCACGCAGGCTGGACAGTTGAGTCTGAGGCAATATGTTGTTTGACTTCTTTTATATGGGAATGGGTAGGACCTGACAGGTTATTGGAAGCTAGTAACATGAAAGACAGGAAACTTAACAGGTCATTCAAGGGACACTGTGGCCCCCTGCATCCAACATATTGGTGCTAGTTCTCTTAGAGGAAAGCATACATTGCATTTCACCTGCATCTACTTCATCTTCTATACCCTCCTCTTCTAATTCCTTTCTCGCAGCTGGCCTTTGTTGGTATTTGCATTTACACAGCTGTTGATCCCCCACTATCCAGCTGTTGACCTTTTGTTATAAAGTATATCATGTTTGAATTTTTTCTGTTTTTTCACCTCGAAGTCACACCTTGAAGTGGAAATGTATTGTCTGTCACTGTTTGGGCGTGTTCAGCAGACGCTGGTAGGCTCCCATTGTAGCTGGACGGGGGGGGGGTTTAGCCTATCACATAAACGCAAGCACCCCGTCGCGAGCGCAGCCAAAGCTAACATTAGCAGCAACGATGTTACCACAGCAACACTCTTCCCCAAACTAAACTCGAGAACACCCCGTGCATGAGCATGTCTGCGACAGAGGCTGGCGAATGGTTATTGCCACACTGTAAACCCTGATAAGTTGAAAATACTAAATTTTTGCTGTGACCGATTACCGATTTTCATAATGTTGTGAGACATATTAAACAATCTGAGCCAGAAAACATGCACTTTTACTGGAAGTAGGTTGGCAGCACACAAGTGCCAACAAAGTTTCCATTGTCCCTAAGTTTGCAGCTGCATGCTGCCAATTCGATAATGACTTTGACACTAAAAAATTAAAATATGTCACCCTTTAACATAAAAAGTAACAAAAAATGCTAAATGTCAGGTAAGATAGACAAGGAACTGTAACAAAATACAAAAGAACGCTGACCAAAAGACCGATTTAAGCTTGTAGTAAACATATTCTTCATATACTATGTATGAACTATAGTCTTAAAGTATTTTAACATGTTTCTGACAATAAGCATCTGAAGCCAGCTCTGATTTAAAACTATGTTGGAGATTTTGAGTGATGCACATACAGGGATGTACCGTAAATTCTGGCATATAAGCCGCTCCTTTTTTCCACACGCTTTGAGACTGCAGCTTTTACAACGATGCGGCTAATTTATGGATTTTCATAGGCTAACTAACTTCCTGCTGGCAACACATTTACCGGTAACCTTATCATATCAGACCAATGAAATTACCGAACAGGTCACAGCGGACCAATGAAACTCTTTTGGCAAAACTACGGTAACTCACTCCTCTTCAGATCACCCGTTTCGTGCACGCACTCTCATCATGGAAAAGACACGAAGAATCGCTTATGATGCGGCTTTCAAGCTAAAAGCGATCCGTCTGGCTGTCAAAGAAGGAAATAGGGCTGCTGCACGTACGCTCGGCATCAAGGAATCGATGGTGAGACGCTGGAGACAGCAGGACGAAAAACTGGCTTGTTGTAAAAAGACGACAAAAGCTTTCGGAGGAAAGAAAAGCAGATGGCCTGAACTTGAAACGTTCTTGGAGACTGGGTGAAAACACAGAGAGCAGACGGCCGGGGTGTTTCCACTGGGCAGCTCCGACTGAAAGCTAAAGCAAACGCCACCGAAAAGGATTTTGAAGATTTTAGAGGTGGACTAACTTGGTGTTTTAGATTTATGCAATGAGAGGGGCCCACACCACCCGCGTTCCCTCGCCGGCCTGGGATAGGCCTCCATGTGTTCTTGCTTCCTGGTTTAGCAGCGGATGTCACCCCCTTCCTTCCCCCACCAAAAAAAAACAAAAAAAAACCACTGGGTTTGTATGTGTATATATATGTATGTGTATGCGTATATATATTAAATATAGTAACAATGCACATATATATGCCTTAGGTTTTTACCAGCATGGTATTAACCATTAATATGTGTGCAGACAAGGTATAAAAAAATAAATTAAAAAAATTAAAAAAATTATGCAATGAAAAGGCCTGTCAATCAGGGCACGGACAACTGTGTCAGCAACTCCCTTCTGACTTCAAGGAAAAAATGACAAACTTCAGGGAATTCACTCAAAGAAAGATAGCCGAAAATTCTATTGTACCAGATTTCATCATAAATATGGATGAAATACCTTTGACGTTTGACCTACTGCTGACTTGGACTGTTAACAAAAAAGGTGAATCGTCCATCACGCTGAAAACCACTGGCCATGAGAGAACGCATTTCACCTGTGTTCTGAGCTGCACAGCATCCGGACGAAAGCTTCCACCCATGGTGATTTTTAAGCGGATGACAATGCCAAAAGAAAAATTCCCAAAAGCAATCAGCGTGAAAGTCAACAAAAAAGGGTGGATGATAGAAAGCCTAATGAAGGAATGGCTGAATGAATGCTACGGTAAGCGACCAGGGGGATTTTTTCAGTATGAGTGCCCATATAACAGATTCTGTGAAAGCAGCCATCAAGACGACAAACTCATTTCCAGCTGTGTGTGTTCCAGGGGGCACAGCAAAGTAGTTGCAGCCCCTTGACATTAGTGTGAACCGAGCATTTAAGGTGGCACTCCGAGTTCAGTGGGAGGCTTGGATGACGAGCGGCGAGAAATCCTTCACAAAATCTGGCCACATGCGGAGAGCAACTTTTTGTCAAGTCTGCGAGTGGATCCTAACTGCGTGGAGCAACCAACAGGATCCGGAAGGCTGGACTGCTGCGTGACGAGGAGGCCAGCGCAAGCTCACCGGCATATTGGCCTCTGGCGAACGGTGACACTGAGAGCGCGGAGGAAAGTAAGAGCCCAGATATACTTACAGTTTGAGCTTGCGTTCGCGTCCGTTCGTGTGCATCACCAACTTCAACGTTGCTCGCGTAGTACGCGAGGAGAGCGCGTCGTACCGGCGGTAACCGATTGGGGGCAGTAAGCAGAGCAACAGTTGGAAAAGTGATTAAATATTTAGCAGTAGCTGTAGTAGCAGTAGCAGATTAGAACAACAAACAAGTTAACATGACAACATTAGATGAAGAGGAGATTATAACATTGCTTTGGTTGCAATCTCGGCAAAGGAAACAGCGCCAGCGACCTCCGTGTCGTCACTTGTGGCCAGCTGGTATCTGACCGGGACAAGCTGGTATCTGACCGGGACCAGCTGGTATCAGACCGGGACCAGCTGGTATCAGACCAGGACCAGCTGGTATCTGACCGGGACCAGCACCACTCGCGGGCAGAGCGAGAATTGCAGGTCGCGTACGCGTTCAGTGTCTTTTTGAGAACGTGCACGTCAAATGAACGCAGGATACGCGTGGCGGCCATGATGCGTACGCGGTCTGAACTGTAAGTATATCTGGGCTCTATGACGGAGTGGGACGAAGCCATTCTGAGGCTCTTTAATTCCGACGCTGAAGAAGAGCAATTTAATGGTTTTAGTGCCCAGGAGGATGATGACGATAGTGATCAGTGACTTTTGCTGGTAGGTTCCTGTATTTTCACCAAGAAAAAAAACATGAATTAGTCCTTCAGGCTGTTCAATTCCAACATTATTACTGTTAAAAGCACTGTTATTAAACTGTTCTGTTTTTTCACTGTTCTGACAAAAGGCATTTGCAGTATGTATGTAGTTGTGGATGTTACCGGCATTTAATTAAAAGTTTAAAAAAAATTAAATCTTACAGCGTTAATATCTCATGTTTCAACGGGGACACCTGCAGCTTATAGACAAGTGCGGCTTATTTATGTACAATTTCTTTTAAAAATTAGCAGGTGCGGCCTATATATGGGTGTGCTCTATAGAGGGTAGGCATTTACGTCACATTCCCACTGGACCACGCCCCCTTACTTGCACTGAATGGCACAAAACATCAGCAAAAATGGCTGCAACTAGTAGGGGAAACTGTGGAGAAGACGGGATAACAGCCGATTATCGGCTTAAATTAAAGGCAGTTGGACTTGACAGTGACTCGTACAATTACCCGAAGAACTAGTGGTCCATGGACATTAATATTTGGCCACGAATCGAGTTTCCTGATATTTCTATGTACGGTACTCAATTTCTACGCCGGGGAAATACACAAAGAAAAGCTTGAAGGCTTACAAAAGTCTTGACGCTTGGTCCTACTTCAAGGCAGGATTTGTTGGTGAAATGAAAGTGATGAGGACACTGAACTTTATGATTTGACCATTTAACGTTAGCTACCCAAAAATCCAACAGTACCTGATACAAAATGGGAACCGCAAATCCACGTCTCGGTGCCTGAAATCAAGTTGTTTCTGCGAATCCATTTGTCTCTCTTAAGCTTATTTTTCGGCAGTCTGTAAAACCGATAAATCCGATTTCTTGCTAAATCTATGAGTGCAGTCAATGGCACAACAGCTCTTTCCCATTTTAGATGTTTGAGTGCTCAAACTGAAAGTTTACGCTGCCACTCAGTCTTTCTGCCACCCAGTGGGCGTAACCCGCTGTGAAGTCGCATCTGTGACGTCATGCGCATTCCCTCTATAGTCCAGAATTTACGGTACTATTTATACAGGAGAAAATTCAAACTTCTTTCAACAATTCATGTTTTCGATTAAGTAGGCACGGTTTTAGTGGTTTACAGTCATCAAGGCTCATCAGTATTTTCTGAACAAAGGTGAATGTGTGTATGAGTTTCTTTGGATAATCTAAATACAAAGCATAGATCAAGCCAAACAGCCGTAAAAATGCATCTGTCAAACAAAGGCGATCACAAACAACTAGTTAATCTTCGATGACACCAGAAATGCTCTTGGGACTTAAATGGGTTGTGTTGTCAGTGACCACAGTTAGGAGACCCACAGGAGTGTCAGCAATGTCTGGTCCATCTGGCTGCAAAATACAAACAATCCAATTATGCCCATAATTCCAGTAAAAACGTTTTAAAGTCATGCATGAATAACAATGTCAACAAAATGTTTCTAACTCAGACAACTAAAGACTCATAGATGATTCACATACAGTTCGATAAACAGATTTGCATCAAACAAGAATTGTGGGTTTCTCTTAAATTTGGAGAATAGATTCCCCAAACACTCTTTCATTGTACATACCATATTTTAGCATTATATTGGGAAAAAATAAAAACCTACTCATCAATTTAAACCTGAAAAGGAGGCATAAGTATGTTTCCCATACTATAGTTCATGTTACATTTCATTAATATTGACATTTCTATTGGTGTACCAAATACTTACATTGCAGATCTTGAAGAACTCAGAGTCATCCTCTTAGGATGCTTTTAGACCTGTGGCCCGTTTGTTTTGTTCCGATTCAGGGGCTAAATCGATACAGTTGTTTTGTTTTTTGTTTGTGGCGTTTGTGTTCACAAGGCAACCGTCTGTAGCGGTTCAAAGCTGTTAACAAATGGCATGCGCGAACCAACTGTTCTCTCATTGGTTAGAAATTAACGCGGAAGGAGTTTCCTCTTCTGTACCCCGGAAAAAACAACTATGGTTATAACCCCTTTCACGGGGCGCAAAGCGCAGACCGCCGCCGCCGCCAATCCCATTTAGTGTATGTGCTACCGGCGCAAGAGCGGACCGCTCTGCTGCCGAGCTTGGCAGCGCCTGCCGCAGCGTTTGCACCGCGCCTGCCTGCCCGAATTGAACATTTTTTAATTTCACGGTGACGCGCTGTGATGACATCTCGGCACGTCCAATAGGAGAGAAGGGAGAAGAGAGAAAGTTGTGTCCAATAGGAGAGAAGGTGGTGGAGGCTCTGTGCCGACTCTTCTTGCGCCGCGGTGGCACATACACAATGAATGGAGATGTGTTGGTTGCTGTGTCGATTATGTTCTCACTCCAAACGCACCGCTCCAGGTCTGGAATGGAAGCGAGCCGAGACCACCTCTCCTAGGTGATCTCAGATTGCTTGTTTTGTGCCGCATCCGAGTGCGATTGCTGTGTTCACATATACCAAACGAACCGATCTTTAGGGGGAAACGCTCCCTGTTTCGGAACAATACACAATACACAATCGGGCTTACACTGTGCGATTATCGGCTCTTTTTGAGCCGATTTTCCAGTCGTGCGACTATTTTTTGGATCGGGCCGGATTTCGACCCAACCGTTGGTCGTGCCTCGTGCAGTATACGTGGGGTAACGACGAGAGATTAACACCTCACGACGAGCTCCCGATCACAAATCGTGTGCTCGCAAGAAAATCAAACGTGTTTGAAATCCTGGTTGTGCTACGACCCGATTTGCCTCATCCTTTCGCAGAGAGCATGCGCAATCTCTGATGTCAAAAACTATTATTTGTAGTTTAAAGTGTTGCAAATTCACATTACAAATCATGTTTTAATAGCAGAAGAAAAAGACCGCATTTACCACGTCTGCCCAGCCAATTCCTTGTCCAATCACGGCGTTGTCTAATCTTTTTTCATTTATCGCCACACAGAATGGCCCAAACTGCTAAAGCCTGATTTATGGTTCTGCGTTACACCAACGCAAAGCCTACGGCGTAGGGTACACAGCAACCCGCACCGTAAGGGGCGCGTCGCCAACAGCCTGCCAACTCAGAGAAGGAGGAAAGTAAGCGAATTCTGCAGTGTCTGTTCAGCCGCCCGGATGAACCATCCAGTCTGACGTGGCTTCTACGAGCCATTCAGATTCTGCGCATTTTTGTTACGTAACCAAAATGCAAACCACGCCCACAACTAAACACTGTGTCCTAATCCAGCCTTCTGCATGCGAGCGTCCGACTATCGTGACATCGGATGCTCTCTGTCCATCTCTCTCCAGCCAGCTGCCACTTTATTGAGATTTTTTTAGTGAAATGAGGAGGTATCATAGAGATAACTTCTCATTTCAACTAACTGGATCAGCCGTTCCTCATCCACGACCGTTTCTTACAGCGCTTTCAACCGGCTTTAAACCGGCTTTCAACGCGAGCGGCAGGAAGAAAATAGAAGCAGGGCGTCGACAAATGTTTTGCTCAAAACAGCGCGTTTTGAGCAAAAAATTGATTTTGTCGCTTGCTCGCATCGCATGGGACACGGTTTAAAACCTGAATTATGGTTCCGCGTTAAATCGACGCAGAGCCTACGCCGTAGGGTACGCCGTACCCTACGCCTTAGGCTCTGCGTTGGTGTAACACTGAACCGTAAAACAGCCTTAATAGTGAAGCAGCCGGCTGCTCTTCTGCCCAGAGCGAGACTTTGTGCCCTCCCCTGCTACATGTCATTCAGGAAGCCAATCAGCACAGTGCCTCATTATCATAGCCTCCCCGCCCACTCAGAATCCCACATAGAGAAGGAGGTTAGAGAATGGGAAGATAAAGACATAGTTTAGAGGCTGAATTTCTAATTTATTTAGCAAAAACAAACAAAAGCTTGTTTTTAAGACATTCAAGGCCTGTTTAAAATAGGGATTAGATGCCATAATAGGTCTCCTTTAAGTCCCATGTAAAATACAAAATTAAAGTCAGAAAATCTTACTTTTGATATTGTTTTCAGTGTAAAATATCTAAATGTCATCTAGATTGATTTGCAAGTAAACAAACAATTTTTAACATTTACTTTGGTCTTTCACATTCATTTTAAATAAGAAATTGTATTCAGAAGTATTCAAAAGTGTCTGTAAATTAAGGTGTATAAGCTTCAAAAAAGCCAATTTCTTTATTTACACAGTGTATCATTTAAGTTAAACAATTGACATGCCTTCTAAAACCGCGTTACAAAGACAGCACATTCAATATAATTTAAATCTTTGTGCCTCTGATATTGATTTGTGTGATCGCTGAGAAAAGAATCAATTTCATAGTGTTTTACAAGGCAGTGTGTGTCAAAAAAGATATACGTAATTACAGTCCAGACTCATGCCTTGAGATAAAGTTAAAAGTTTACAATATTTTTACACATCAACAGTATTAACACAACTTCTCCATAACACCGGAAAAATAATTACATAGACAGAATCTTAATGTTATTTTAAATGTCTTAATTGTCATCACATCTGATTATCAACAAAACCGATGAAAAGTGCAGGTGTCAAGTGAGTTGTGGAGAAAAAAAGAACACATCTCCTGATGAAATCCTTTTCTTTTTTTTAAATTGGTTTAACATTTGGAATTGCCAAATGCTAAATAGAAGCCGTATTTTTCTCTCCACAGACTTAATTGTGTTAATCATGTATTCATTATTCTTTTTTGAAGTGAGAAATTAAGGGAATTTTACCAGATCCGTCAGAAAAATAAACAAAAAAAAAACTTCTGAAAAATAATACATTTAGTGGGGTAAAAAAGATAAACAGTGCATAAAATGATGTGGTAAGATTTAAAAAAATAAGACAGTGACCATTGTTGCATCTACTCCTGGTAATATGATTCTGCATCAACATATGACGGCTTTACATTGTTTTGCTCATTTTATTTTATACACAAATCAAAACACGCTTCACATGACGGGGTAATTTTCTGGTACATTTACCATTTACTCAAAGAAAAAAACCTATGAACTGGCGGTATTTTGTTTAGTGCTACAGAAAAAAAAAATAATTGAACACTTAAAGAAACGTTCAGGAGTTAAAACAACCCAACATTTATTATCAGATGGAAAGCAGTGTCGTCTTTACAGACCTAAAGAACGTGAATCAAAGCTGGTGATATGTCAAAAGAAACAGTTATTTTCCCCCTCAAAACCCTAAAGTTACTTGACTTCAAAGATCAGTTCAACCATCAGAAATCTGGGAGTGACCATTGACAGTCATCTGAACTTTGACAAACAAATCAACAATGTGGTGGGGACAAGTTTTTTCCAGCTGTGTCTCCTGGCCAAAGTTAAAATGTTTTCAAGTCGACATGACCTGGAAAAGGCCGTCCAAGCCCTAACTAGCTCACGGTTGGACTATTGAAACGCACTTTATGTAGGAGTCTCCCAGTCTTCTCTTAAATCGCCTTAGAATTTTTTAGAATTGAGTTTATTTACAAATAATTAAAAAGCACAAATACAGATAATAATGGAGGTTTGTAAAATGGGACTCCACAGAAGCTACTGTAGCTTATGAATAGGGGCCCAGTCACACACAGCAGAACAACTATAAATTACACATATACATACAGTATAATAACCTTATATCCCTATAACCTAAATTAAAAAAGAAAAAAAAAAAAAAAAAAAAAAAAAATCTAACAACAAATTTAACAAGAAACATAATTTAATAATAATTTTTGTTTTAATCTTTTTTTAAAAATTGAGAGAGATCCAGACTCTTTTATAGCACTACCAAGCTCATTCCAAATTTTTGGGCCTTTGCAGGTTACACTAAAACTTGTACATTTTAGTTTCCTTTCCTTTCCCTTTAAAAGTTGTTTTCCCCTTGTGGTGTGTTCATGAGTGGGAACAGAAATGGGGATGAGATGACAGAGTCTGTCATTGAGTCTAAAAACTACATTATACATTAAACAGGCATTGTGGAAAATTTTACATTCAGTAAGTTTCAGAAGCTTAAAACCATAAAAAAGAGGATCAGAGGGAACATTAAATTTGCTCCATGATATAACGCGAATCACTTTCTTTTGTAAAATCTGTAGTTTGTCCACATAACTTGGATATGTATTACACCATAAAACATTACAATAATTTAAATGAGGCTCAAATAGAGACCGGTACAGCGTTAGGAGAGCTTCAAGAGGAAGAAAATGTCTCAGTCTATAAAATAAGCCGACATATTTTGATAATTTCTTTGTTAATTCATCAATATGTTTCCTAAAGTTTAAAAATTCATCCACATATATTCCTAAAAATTTAATAAATTCTACCCTCTCGATAGCTCTACCATTTATCACTATTTGTATATTTTCAATATTACTTCGGTTTCTATTTGAGCGAAACAAAACATAGTTAGTTTTATTAATATTTAAAGATAATTTATTGCATTTAAACCAGGAGTCCACCTTGGTCAATTCTTCATTCATAAGGTTTTGGAGATATTCCAGCTTCTTATGTGAGAGAAATAAATTTGTGTCATCCGCAAAAATAACTTTATGAAGGATGTTAGAAGAGTTGTCAAAGTCATTTACATATAAGATGAAAAGAAGCGGACCTAGTATTGAACCTTGTGGGACTCCATGTTTAATGGTTTTACATTGTGATTTACTATTATTTACATTTACGTATTGCTCCCTTTCATATAAATAGCTTCTGAACCAACTGAGTGCAGTTCCCCTGACACCATAATGCTGCAATTTGCCTAAAAGGATTTCAAAATTGATGGTATCAAACGCCTTTGATAAATCAAGAAAAACTCCAATCCCAAACTCACCTTTATCTATAGAGTCATTTATTTTTTCAGCAAGATCTAAAATCGCCATACTGGTTGTGTTCTTCTTTCTAAATCCATATTGTGATGGGAGGAGTATATTAAGATTATCTAGATAATCACTGAGTCTAAAATAAACTATTTTCTCTAGTACTTTAGAAAGAGTGGGTAGAATAGATATAGGTCTGTAGTTATTCATATTATTTTTGTCTCCAGATTTAAAAATAGGGATATTTTTTGCTATCTTTGTCATTTTGGGTACCACCCCGCAGAGCAGAGAAAGATTAATGGTAAAAACAAGTGGATCAACAATTTCATTAACAATGGCTTTTATAATTTTACTACATATACCATCCACGCCTGCCGTCAGGGTGCTTGAATGCTCATAATGATTTTAGTAACTTCTGTTTTATTAGTTGGTGCCAGAAAAAAAGAGTTTATATAATTTCCTTTAAGATAATGTTGATAGGTAACTCCCTCTGGTGAACTAATGGTTTTAGAGAGATTTTCTCCTATAGAATTAAAATGATCATTAAAACTGTTTGCCAGGTCAACATCATTTAAATTATTTCTGGCATTTTGCATGATCCTGGCGTCAGGAAGAACAGTGGTTTTATGTCCCCGGCTGAGAACCTCATTCAGCACCTTCCAGCATTGCTTCTGATCACCTTGAGAAGCCTTGATTAGCTCACTATAGTGTTTACGCTTACTTATTCGTATAATAATGCGCATTTGGTACCAATAAGAGACCGAAAAATTAGATGCGGACTACTAAATATACGATCGTTAAGCTCCAAGTCTCTGTTAGTAAACAATATAATTACAGAGAGGCAGCAGGAGTGATATTTTCTGTTTAACAGGAACATGGCTACAGGAGGAAGAGTATGTTAGTTTGAATGAATCGACTCCGCCCGGCTACTTTAATCATCACATTCCTAGAAGCACGGGCCGAGGCGGAGGAGTCGCAGCAATTTATAACTCCGGTCTCCAAACAAAAACTGAACCTAAGTGCAATTATAATACATTTGAAAGCCTCACGTTTACTCTGAAATTCCTGAGCTGGAAATCAGAAAAGCCAGTTGTGTTAGTGGTAGTGTACCGGCGCCCTGCTGGTGCTTATCTAGAGTTTCTGTCTGAATTTTCAGATTTCCAATCTGGATAATTGATCAGTACAGATAAATTCATCATAGTGGGTGACTTTAATATTCATATGGATGTTGAAAGCGATAATCTTAAATTAGCTTTCAATTCTCTTCTAGAATCAATGAGTATCTCACAAAAAGTGGACAAACCGACGCACTGTTTTAATCATACCCTGGATCTCGTTCTCACCTACGGTGTTGAAACTGATGATCTGTTGGTGTCACCTGTAAACTCCCTTTTATCCGACCATTATTTAATAACTTTTGAATTTAATATTGTCGATGTTGAAGTGCAAAATAGGAGGTACTGTCTGATGTTTGTCTGATGAAGCTATTACTAAACTTATGGAGGCCATTGCTCAGTAGTAGTCGAGGCCAGTGATCTGGGTTCTGCCTCTGCAGATGTTGATGTCCTTGCTAGTAACACTGCTGATTTGTTGCATTCAGCTTTAGATGAAGTTGCTCATTTGAAAAGGAGGGTTTCTAACCACAGGAGCTTAACTCCCTGGTATAAATCAGATATCCGCATGTGTAAACAAAACGTGCATGAAATGGAAAGGAAGTGGTACACTTGTAAGTCTGTAGACTCCTATCATGAATGGAAAGATATTCTAATAGTATATAAAAAAGCCAGAACAGCTTATTATTCATCGTTGATAGAGGATAACAAAAGTAACCCACGTTTTCTGTTCAGCACTGTAGCCAGGCTGACAAAGAGTCACAACTCTGTTGAGCCGTGCATTCCTGCAGCTCTCAGTAGTGAAGACTTTATGAGCTTCTTTAACAGTAAAATCATGAGAATTAGAGAAGAAATCAACCAGCCGGTTGTGGGCGTTTCTTCAGCTTTAGCGACTTCCATAGGCTCTGACTTGACTCTAGACTGTTTCGATCCTATAAACCTCCATGAGCTGACCTCACTCATCAATAGAGCTAAGTCAACCACATGTATGTTAGACCCCATCCCGACTCGACTATTCAAAAATATTTTTTCTCTTATTGGTACGACAATACTGGACCAGATCAACCTATCCCTAAACTTAGGATATGTACCACAGGTTTTCAAAGTTGCAGTAATTAAACCTTTACTTAAAAAACCTTCTCTTGACCCAGACATCTTAGCTAATTATAGACCAATTTCTAACCTTCCATTTGTATCTAAAATTCTGGAAAATGTAGTTTCAAGCCAGTTATGTGACTATTTGTATAGAAATGATCTGTTTGAAGTCTTTCAGTCAGGGTTTAGAATGCATCATAGCACAGAGACAGCACTGGTTCGAGTTACGAATGACCTTCGTATGGCCTCAGATAAGGGATTAGTGTCCATACTGGTTCTACTGGACCTCAGTGCTGCTTTGGACACTGTAGATCAGCATCTTACTACACAGGTTAGAGCATGTCTAGGTTGGTTTAAATCATATCTATCTGACAGATTCCAGTTTGTTCAAGTACACAAGGTTTCTTCAGAACAGTCGAGGGTCTCTTATGGTGTTCCGCAGGGTTCAGTGCTAGGGCCAATCTTGTTCAGTTTATACATACAGCCCAGGGGAAGTATAATGCAGAATCACAGCATACATTTTCATTGTTATGCTGATGATACGCAGCTCTATTTGTCTATGAAGCCAGATGAAACAGAACCGTTAGCTAAACTTCAGGCATGTCATAGGGACATCAAGGACTGGATGTCCAGAATTCTTTTGCTTCTAAATTCTGATAAAACAGAGGTTATTATTTTTGGTCCAAAGCATCTTAGGAAAAGTATTAGATGGTGTTGCAATGGCCTCCAGAGAATCTTATTAATCAGGTTTGTAAAATAGTGTTTTTCCATCCCTGTAATATCGCAAAGATTAGGAACATCCTCTCGCAGAGTGATGTGGAAAAACTAATTAATGCATTTGTATCTTCTAGACAGGATTACTGTAATGTGTTATTAGCAGGATGTCCAAGTAATTTGCTGAGTAGGCTCCAGCTGATCCAAAATGCAGCAGTGCGAGTGCTGACAGGAATCAACAAGAGAGACGACATTTCTCCTGTGTTAGCTTCGCTCCATTGGCTACCCGTAGAATTCAGAATCCAATTCAAAATGTTATTACTTGCATATAAAGCCCAAAACGGCTTAGCTCAGCGATATTTTCAAGACCTGATAGTTCCATATGTTCCTAACAGAGCTCTCCGTTCTCAGAGTGCAGGTTTACTCGTATAGTTCCCAGAGTTTCCACATGTAGATTTGGAGGACGGGTCTTCTGCTATCAGGAACCATTACTATGGAACCAACTTCCAATCTGGGTTAAGGAGGCTGACACCACCTCCATCTTTAAAACCAAACTTAAAACATTTCTGTTTAGTAAAGCCTATAGTTAGTGTAAACTCTAGTGTGTTAGGGCAAGTAGTCATAGCTGCAGCTACAGGACAAGACTATAGTAGTTTGTCTCAGACATAGCTTTGTTGTAGATATGCTGCTATAGACCTACGCTGCAGGGGGACACCAAGATGATCCACTGAGCGGTGCCGATCACACCTTCTTCATTTTCCTTTCTCAGTTATTAATTTATAAGTATGTCATAACCATCATTGTTGTCCATCGTTCTCGTAGTTTGTTTTACTGGTCTGCCTCCTCTTTTTCCCTTCTGTGCATGTTTGCAGGCCAGAGCTTCAGGAGCTGCATGCTGACCTGCAGTCCCCCCCTCTGATCATCCCACTGCTTGCTTCCACCTGTCTCAGTGGGAGTCTGGTAGAAGCCTGCAGACATCCTGACCTGCAGTCCCACCCTCTGACCATCTCAGTGTCTGCTGTCTACATTTGCTTGTATAGTCATCCCTGTACTGCACCAGTTAGTCATTGTGTCTGTGTCTCTCCTTTCTCTGTTCTTCATTCGTTTGTCTGTTTTCTCTTTTCCTTCTCTGCCCAGCTGCCCCCCCTTATGATCCAGGTCCTGCTCAAGGTTTGTTTCCTCCTAAAGGGCAGTTTTTTTTTATTTGCCACTGTTTGGCTTAAGATTTTTCTCCCACTAGGGGAGTTTTTACCTGCCAGTGTTTATGTTATGTTCATGTAATAATTGCTCAGGGTCCTGTTCTGGGTCTCTGGAAAGCGCCTACAGACAACTTCTGTTGTAATCTGTTGCCTCCGGAGTTCGGACAGAGAGATGGTGACATGCTAGGAAGTCGGAAAACCAAGATTCACCTAAAACAGTAGATAATAAATGAGGTAATGTGAGACACTTTTTACATTTCCTCCCCTCCAGGCAAGCTAAAATGATATATCAATACAATTTGCACAGTTGTTATTAGTTCAGGATATTTTCTAGCAACATACATAGTCAGAATGTGTTTAGGACAAAGGGCAGTGGAAATATGATTGTTTTTAAAAAAGTGGTCAAGTGTCTCACTTTGCCCCAGACCCGGTGTAAAGTGAGACAGACCAGAAAAGTCAAGGGTTTAAAGTGAGACAGCTTGGGGTCGTCTGATACAATTACCTTTTCCGCTTAAAAACTACCATAACCACACATGTTGTAGCATTAAGACTCCTGACAGCTAACTTGACAGCTACACATTCTAGATCTAATGTCAGACTAGTAACAGAATCATGGGGATTGGTCAATAAGCACATATTTTTCTCAACACTTGAAATCACTTTAAACAAAATCAGAATCAGAATCAAGTTTAATGTTGAAAAACTTTAATGTTGGAAACTTGTCAGTACAACAGTTCTGTTTGCTGCATTAGAAGGGCAGTGAACATTCAAATGTCAGAACCAGTTAGATTAGAACAGTCTTGGGCTCAGAACACATGACCCAGTTATTGCTCAGTCTGGGGTAGAACACAGGACACCGGTTTCGTCAACGTTGTAAATCGTGTGTGGAAGAAATGTATGCCTGTAAAAGGAAAGGCAAGGGTAGAAACCAATCAGATTCAAAACCAAATTCTACAGGTCAATCCTCCATAAAACATTAGCAACTAAATAATTATTTCTGTCACCTGTCCATCACTACAGCCAGATTATCAAAGGACTCCCCCACTGTCGTTCTGTTAATGGCTGTAGCTCTTCCCAAGGATGTTGCCTCCGGAGTTCGGACAGAGAGATGGTGACATGCTAGGAAGTCGGAAAACCAAGATTCACCTAAAACAGTATATAATAAATTATTATCAGATTAAGCGAATCCAGTGGCCAAAACCGACTCATTCACTCAAAAAACTTAACGATGTGATTCTGCATTCTGGAGCGACGGCGGTCTGTATGCAAAAGCAGGCAGTAAATTGATGCTATATGTATGGTTGTGGACGTTCATGAGGCACCGCTACCAACCCATCAGATGACACTTAAATGAGAGTCGTGTTTTCTGGAGTTTTTTAAGTAAGTAGCGTTGCTAATGTAGCCCCCTACACTAGTCAAACAGGGCAGAAAATGGCAATTTTTTGTGCACATTAAAGTTTGGTAAAGCAAAACATATTTGCAGTTTTAAACTTAGCTGATCCACCTTAAGGCCCAAAGACTTTTTCGATACTAAGACTTACTCTTACATTGTTACGTAACTTAGCCCTGTGAGTTAGTTTCATCCTTGATGGCTTCATTTTTTTCCCACTGGTTTGGGAGCTCTTGCAGCTTGTTCTCAACCATAAACTGTAGAACTAAGTGTACGACATATCCGAAAGGTGACCCATAGGATTTTTAAGGAGAGGTTTCAATGACAGCTTATCCCCATACTGTGCACCGCCGCAGTGGCCGAGAGCAAGTTGGAACACAACTCCTAATCAGTCAAAGTTAGCTGTGGCTACCACCTCCTTCAGGCCATCCTAGAAAAGGAGGTATTATTTTAGCAGATGTTTGTCCTATGAAGGTATTGCTACGGCAGATGTTTATGGTGGAACATCCCATTTCAGATGTTGATTCAGTGACAAAATTCCGAAATGACTGCTGTGTTTAGCCGATGCTGGGTTTGTACAAACTGCTGATTACTTCGCTTTGCTTCGTAGAAGTAGAAGGGAGAAGTGAGAGTTGCTAGCCATTAAGCCAACCTTCAATCAAAAAGCTACTCCTTATATTAGAAATAAATGTATTGCTTTATACAAATTGACCTGACGTGGCACAACCTCCCCCATCAGAGTTGCCATGGATCTGAAATCTAAAATGGTTGAACCAGGCTATAAATATGTTTATTTATGTTGTGAATCAGTTTTTTTTTAACATGGGGGATCAAAGGAGGTCAGCTCACTGATGGAGTCTCCAGTGTCAATTGAAAAATTGCAGCCTTTGTTACTTACAGATATCTTCAGCCGGGAAGTTAGATGGTAGGCACATGTTCCCACATCAGGTGAATTTACACAGACAATGCTCAAAATAACATTGCAGCCTCAAATTAGTCATTTGTGCCTCAAAACAACATTATGTGATCTGGAGCTACTACTTTTCAGCCTTAAATTAGTATTATATGACCTATAATTAATATTTCAGGGACGTAAATTATAATTTTGTAACTTTGAAATCTAGACAATCTAGACTTGACAATCTAGACTTGAAATCTAGAAAGATGTACCTGTAAAGCAAATTCAAATTTGCTTTACAGGTACATCTTTCCAGATGTGGGGCTAATTATTATGTATGAGCCAAATTATTTTGTTGCTCAAATTAATATGTTGTGCCTTACAATAAAATTATGTAATCTGATGTTAATATGTTGTGACCTCAAATTGATATTTCATGGCCACCAATGACCCATTTGGAGCTTTAAAATAAAATGTGTTGGCTTTCAATTAATAGTTTGTGGCTTTAAGTTAATATTTTATTGGCACAAATTGGTATATCAAAACTCAAAATTGGTGTTTTATGCCAAAGTTAAATATTTTGTAGTTTCAAACTAACATTTTGGTGCCTCAAATTAGTTTTCCAAGCCAGGATTATTTAACCCCATTATTAAAATAACATGCTGCTCAATATTTTCTCTGCAATAACAATTACTTGCAATGATTGTAAATACCTTTATAACTACCAGTCTAAAATAAATCCTAATAAAAGACTAAATTTGAGGACAAACTTTTGCTGCTTTAAAATGAGATAAGAAGGCCGGCTCCAGTCTTAAAGGAGGAGTAAAATGCTTGCTTTTCTCAGTTTCTCACTTTTCTCACTTGTATAGTCTAATTGTAAACTCTTCTCTTTTTGGATTGGATATTTTGGATCGGAGGCATACTTTTAATATATCTTGAGTATCTTGACGTTTTTTTTTATTAAACGAGATCATATGAATCATTCCTTCACAACATCTTCACATCCGGCCTATGATGAACAGAATGGAAACCTGCAGAACTGAGATTCCCTTCCCTTTTAAAATAATTTAAAAGGTCTGAAACAAATTGACATTGCAGCAAGAGCGTAGGAAACAACTCTTTCTCTGTGTAACAAGAGTGATCAAATAATGTCAGCTTAAAGATTTGCATGTATTATTGTACAATAATGAAAATGATATGGGCTTGTGGTTGCAACTTTCTCCCACCTTGAAGGCCTGGCTGCGGGGCAGCAGAGAAGTCCTGCAGCCTGTCCGCCAGAGCGTCTGTGATTGCATGTGAGCGGTGGGAAAACCCCGGGCTCCTTCCCTGCAGCTTCATGGCCGTTGATTATTGGTATTTTCCGAGTTTTCCAAACTAATAAGTGGCACTATCAAGCATTTGGAAGCGCCGTGAGACTACAGACGGGCTGCTAGGCCTAATTGATATTGAGCGAGGCAGTGGTCGGCGCGGACGGGGCCGCTGCTGGGTAATTTGCAGTTTAATCAGCGTTTGTAATGAGAGCCGCTGATTAGCGCGGGGTGGAAATAAAAGAGAGTTACAAGGAACGTCTGTCAGAGTCCAGTGATAATTCACGGCTAATTGTAATGATTAGAGCAAACTGGATGACTTCGGAGTTTTCTAAAGCCCTGAGTGGCCTGCGCGCTCCTCTCTGCGCACTCCAGCCATGTGCGCACTGTAGGTTGCCCTTGCCTACATGTTTGCAGCTCATATCTTATATCAATCCATTCTGGCAATTTTCTCCAAGAGAAATTGCTTGTGTGTGGCGGTAACAAGGCAGAATCGAACCGATTCGATTATCAAACCAAACAGCTCATTTATAAATGGGCTTGGGAAGGAGAGGGGGGTGCATCTGAATGAAGCGACGGGGTGTGAGATGTATTCCTCGAGACGTGCCTCGACCACTGCTGGAATAGCCGATGTGAAATTAGTGAGAAATGTGCGTATGAACGCTGTCGGTCAATTAGTGAGAGGCGAGAGGAAGAGGAGTCGGGGGGTGGTGGGGGGATCAGCTGGTGTTCTTATGATGCAGAACTGCCTGGAGAGGACGCACACACTCCTCCCAGCCTCCTGTCTTTCCTCCCTCTCAGAAGCTTTTATGTGCTTTCCTGTGAATCATAATGAAGTTGGGGAAACAACATCTCTGACTTTGATGCAACGGAAAGCGTTCGCTTCAGTCTGTTTGTCCTGAAACCACATTATTGCCCTTCAGAAAGTCTCATCTCGCTCAAATTACAAGAATATATTTTACCTCTCACGCTTAGCTTCACATATGTATCTACCCAGTTTTGAAATGTTTCTGCCCCAACACAATGGAGTTTAAAAAAAAATCAGTTTTTGTTTTCTAAACAGGATTATTTCAATTTCTCAACAACAACTTTAAAACAACAACAAAAAAACAGGAAAAATTGACAGGAACCACGTCTTGTTTTGGCCTGCTCCTTCACCTGATGGTGAGTTACTCAGATATTTAAACACCTTAGTGCAAAAATACTCCACCATGAGTACAAATGATCACAAATCATATAAATTCACACTTCATTTGTAGAGGGTCAATTTACAAAGAAGGCAATTTTCACAGAAAGTACAGTTCAACTATAAAATCATCAAAGTTCTGTTAATCCAATTCATTCCAACAGAGTCAATATCAAATATATGTGTGACACCAATTAAAATATTTATTAAATTAAAATAATTAGAATTTGATCAGTACTTTTATATTCATGACGAAATAAGAAAATGTTAGAAAAAGAGACCGCAAACTCGCCTCTTTTTGACAGTCATCAGTAGTTGACTTATCAGAAGATGTCATCAACCAAGTAGAGTCAAACAATCCGTTTTAATCTTGGACTGTAGGTTGGGACCGTATTCACACTAAGTGGAATTACATTTCTGAAACTTGTTAGAGAATTAAAATACAGGTTTATGTTGATGCAACTGCATCACATACTGAAATTAAATGCCATTTTGTTGCAATCTTATCTTCCGTTTCATGTAAAAAGTGGTTGGATTTATGTCATTTTGGTCACTAATTAACGTTTATTCTCCTTGCCATCTAATAATAGGCCCTGAGTTGTTTTAGCTCCATAATGGTAGTTTAATAAGGCTTAAAACAACCATAACAACACAAAAAAACCTCCTACAGACGCTATCTATATTTTTCTCTTAATGTAATATCAATGTTGGACATATTTATTTTAATTTAAGAGTTCATCATACACAAGTTCAAAATGTTGGGCTTGAAATGTGTGCACAGTGACACAATTTTTGTTATTTTATTCACTCTCTTCACATGAATCAAATTACTTTTACCTAAGAGAGGTTGTCCAGCTGCCCTAAGTATTGATACAACTGCCTCTGGATGCAGCTGGATATACCTCCTGTCAGCAAAAGGGGCATGCCATTGGTTCTGACATTCATATGCAGCAGGAGTGCAAAAAAGTATTTTATTTCAAACAAAAAGTGCTACTCAGGAAGGAACCCAAAAGTGAAATGCAAAAAGACTCCATGTGATGAAAAAAGAAAAGCACAAAGAGAGTTAGCTCAAAAACATTCACCTCCCTCAGAGTTGTCATGGGTATGAATTCAAAGACTGAGACCAAAACAGTTTTTTGTTTATTTCTGCTCTCAAGTTAGACATTTTAATATTGAGGTAAATGCAGATTGACTCGCTTTTGCAGCCAGACTCTAGTGGCCAGTCGAGGCATTGCAACAAATCTTAGTTCTGCATGAGCCTCAACCCGGACGTTAGATGGTTGGCGCTCGGTTCTGACGATCAAGCTCCAACCATCTCACATCTGCATTAAAGGGGACCTATTGTGAAAAGCACGTTTTTTCTTGCTTTAACATATATAAAGTGGTCTCCCCTCAGCCTGCCAACTCAGAGAAGGAGGAAAGCAACCAAATTCTGCAGTGTCTGTACAGCCCGCCCGGATGAGCCGTCCAGTGTCATGTGACTTCTACGAGCCGTTCAGATTCTGCTCCCGTCGTGACATAATGACAGGAGCGATGCGTGAAACCACGCCCACAACTAACTCCGCCGGCCGGAGCTTCCGCCATTTTTTCGCAGCGGTGGCTGTTTGAACAGGTCATCGCGTCATTCGTGTCATCGCGTCAGGCAGCCAATCAGCACAGAGCCTCATTATCATAGCCGCCCGCCCACTCAGAATCCCACATAGAGAAGGAGGTTAGAAATGGGGAAGATAAAGACATGGCTCAGAGACTGAATTTCTAATTTATTTAGCAAAAACAATCAAAAGCTTGTTTTTAAGACATTAAAGGCCTGTTTTAAATAGGTATTAGATGCAATAATAGGTCCCCTTTAAGATTGCCAAGAAACCACCCATTTGTATTAACCCGTGTCAGCTAAACTCAACGGTAATTTTTTTGTTAATATTTAGTTAATATTTATTTATTTCGGTCAATCACAAACAAAAATCAACAAACAAGATAACACAGGTTTTTCCCTGGTTAACATTGTGATTATTTGACCGAAAAGGTCTGGGCTTGAAGCATAAAGCTTATCTTGCCCACCTTTTTAACTGAATACAAAGTATACAAAGTGTATACAAAAAAAACAAAAAAACAAATGAAGTATCATAAGTCTACACAAAATAATAATAATAATAATAATAACAATAATGATGATGATGATAATAATAATAGTAATAATAATAATAATAGCAATAATATGATAATAATAATAATAATAATGATAGCTCTGAAAACAGAAAGTGAAAGTGTAGAAACCGAAAGTTTTTGATTTCACCGTTGATTGGACATGTTAAACGATGCATCCCGCTGGAAACATCTCTCTGCAACTCTGCAGATATTTCGGTCGCATGACCAAATGCTTCGTCCACTGTTGTATACAGTCTATGCTAACAATCAGGATTAAGGATCAAGGGAAGTTAAATTCTAACTTAAGAAAGCAAGACATGGACTTTCAAAATAAAACAGGAACTAGATTACAAAACCAGGAAATTTAAGAAAAACAGAAGAAAATAAAACCTAGACACAGAAACTCTTAACCACAGGAGGTTCGGCACATCCTGCAGTGGCCGAAAATGCTGTGAGGGGTACCAGACCCATTTCTTTCAGTTCTTGAAATTATATATAATTAATAATCTTGGGGATCTGCACAAACAGAGACTTTAATTCAGTCACTAAGGTTGCTCATGATTTCCCGGGTTAATCACCACTGGCACTGCTTACCAACATGTTGTCTGAGGGATCTGTGCTATCGTTGAAGAAAAAGACAACAGAAGAAGGTTGTAGCCGGCAGCTATAAATTCTCTGTCATGAAATGGGTCCGGTACCTCTACCGCTCTCAACCATTTCTACTAGTACAAAGTCAATTACAATGGGTTGGGGGGAACAGAAGCGTCCATGAGTGATTATTCAGAACTAACAAAATTGTGCTAATAACATCTTGGATCAACAAGTTACCCGTTTTTCTCCTCCACTGTACACCAGGTTGGATATTTTACGTAATCTGGCTGTTACTCTGCCTTCGTTATACTTGCTTCATTTCTATGACTGGTTGTAAGTCTATCCAGATATCAAAGTAAAATCCAGAAGAACCAGATTTATTCTTTGCACTGAAGAGAGAAGGAATTGGGACGGCGGGCCACGCTAGCAGGGTGAACCACCGGTGGAAGAATGCTGGGGATGAAGCTGCCTGAAAAAGAGGGTGACCATAGAAGTAGGGTTGCCACCTTTCAGAAATAGAAATAAGGGACGCCCTGATTTCAGCAGCGCAGGAGCCAAAAAAAAAGCCCTAAAACTTCTAAACTGAATAAAAATGTGTTTATTTTATATGAAAAACAAAATGCTTTGATTTAAAGTTTAAAATGCTTTAATAGCATTGAACTTTCATGACTGTAGAGACAGACAACCATATAGCAACTGAAATAGCCTCCTATGCTACGTATGTCCACATCTGCCCAGATGTATAATATACATACAGGTGAAGAATATGGTGTAAAAGTTAATTTATTTCAATAATTCAACTAGAATATGGTGTAAAAGTTAATTTATTTCAATAATTCAACTAGAATATGGTGTAAAAGTTAATTTATTTCAATAATTCAACTAGAATATGGTGTAAAAGTTAATTTATTTCAATAATTCAACTAGAATATGGTGTAAAAGCTAATTTATTTCAATAATTCAACTAGAATATGGTGTAAAAGTTAACTTATTTCAATAATTCAACTAGAATATGGTGTAAAAGTTAATTTATTTCAATAATTCAACTAGAATATGGTGTAAAAGTTAATTTATTTCAATAATTCAACTAGAATATGGTGTAAAAATTAATGAAAATACGGGACAAATCGCGTCCCATATTAGTTCAATACGGGACGCAACATTTATTTCTCAAATAAAGGACAATTCCGTATTTTACGGGACGGGTGGCAACCCTACATAGAAGGGATTTCTGGACGCAGTGAAAGAGGATATGAAGTTGGTTCATCTGACAAACGGAGATGCAGGAGTCAGGGTCAAATGGAAACAGGTTGCAAGATGAGTTTGTGCGATTTAAAAACAAGACGTGACTGTTTCAACAGTGTCAAGTAAATGCAAAGAAAATGAACCTGGACTCTTCAAATCAGCCGTGATGACAAAGAACCCCCCCCATCTCACTCAGAGATCCCGCTGGCCCCTGAGATTCACCACTGCTTGATAAAAACCCTTATTAAAATGCAAAGGCCCTCCCCGGGCACTGGAGCAGCACACATGCACACATGACTTGTTTGGCATCAGGTGTGGCGTGCCACTGAAGTGACCTTCCCCATCTGATCTCCCGCTCAGCGACAGAGGGAGACGGGCCGGACGAGCCGGCATGAGCCCGCGATCGATTCTCCAGCAAGAGGTTATCTATATGTGGTATTTTAATGTCATGGAGTCAGGCCAAATTGATAGTGATAAATATTTGCCGGAAGATTAGGTGAGTGCGTCTTGGGCACTCCATCTCAGACCTGTAACCCCGGCAGAGCTGTTCTTCTCTGTGTCGGATTAGCCCCATCCATCCAGTGTCAATGGCTGTCTTGTTGAGAAAATCAGTGAGTAAACATGGCTGACAGAGAGACAGAGCAGTGAAAGAGTGTGTGTATGTGTGTGTGTGGTGGTGGTGGTGGTGGTGGGTGGAGGGGGTTAGGGTGGATAGGCGGCTTATTACTCATACAAATAGACTCCAAACTCTCCTCGGTCCCTCCCGAAATGTGTTCTCTCTTTTCACCTCCTCTCCTCTTTTTTTTCTCTGTCCCTCAACCATATTTACCCCCCGCCCTCCCGTCTGCAGTCTCCAAGGGCCCCTCCAACTCCACCCTCTCCTCCTCCCCACCACCTGTCCTGCTGTTCCCACTTTGTCCCCATCAATCACTGCAGCATTGTGTCCTGGATGTTATATAGAGTGACTTAATATCCCCCCCTTCATCTCTATTCACTCCTAAAATCATTCTCCACGAGGGCCCAACTCTTCAGCCGTATGTGTGTGTGTGTGTGTGTGTGTGCGTGTGTGTGTGTGTTTGTGTGTAGGAGTGAGGGTGATGGGGAAATACAACAACAAGCAGAAATCCTCCATCCAAGGGGAGTTAATTGGTTTGGCTGTGACTCATTGATCCTCACAGACAAATTTGATCGTAACAACTGAGATAAAAGCAAATGATGATGCAGATCAGCATTTTTGAACATGTTTCTTGGTTTGTTCTAGAGGACTGATACTGCAAGTACCAGATTCGTTTTGTTTGTATCTAATGATGTCCTGATCAAATCTTTTTGCTACTGAGTCCGAGTCGTTTGATGTTTTTTAGTATCGGCCAATACCGAGTCCCAAGCTGATACTTTGGCAAACCACAAAAAACAAGAAGTTCTGTCCAACCGATTCCCAAACCACAAACAGAAGAAGCTGCTGTAGCACTGCATTCACCATCCAGTTTTAAATGACTATTGGCCCGTGCAGCACCATTGATCATTTATTCTTAACCTCATAATTATTATTATTTATTATTCAATGCTGCTTTGGATTTGTGAATGCACAGTTTATTTGCAGTCTGGATGTGGAGAGGTGATCATCTCATGCTGCTGGAGGACTGAGACTAGAGAGCCCTTTGGTACCAGGGGTCACTGCAGCACGGACTGCTCGCTGAGAAGAGTGAGAATGATACAAGCCTTCAAGTTAGAATATACAAAAGTCTTCAATGATGGCTGAAAAAAGTTGCTGTGGGAGTCTGAAAATATGTTAAATATAGCAACAAAGTAGGCAGCTGGGTGAGCAAGCGGCTCATGTACTGAGGCAAAAATATCATACATTCTGGATTCATTACAAATCAAATGAAATATTGAAAGCCTTTTATTATTTTAATAATGCTGATCATGGCTTACAGCTTAAGAAAACTCAAATATCCTATCTCAAAAAATTAGCATTTTCTGTGAATCTTAATCTTAAACTGTAAACCATAATCAGCTATATTAAAATAATAAAAGGCTTGCAATATTTCAGTTGATTTGTAATGAATCCAGAATGTATGACATTTTTGTTTTTTTAATTGCATTACAGAAAATAAATAACTTTCTAATTTTCTGAGACAGTCCTGTATATACCAACAAAGTCAGTGAGTTGGCAACCCCAATGACAGTTTTCTGTATGAATATATAAAATATAAATTAATGAATAATGTGATTTAGTGAAATAAAAATTTTAAAAATCCAATCATTTCCAGCCAATCATTCAGAAATCACGTGGCTGACCCTGATTTCTACTCAAATCGGGACATGACTATTTTCAGTTTAAAGTCTATAAGTTTATCCAAAAAAAGGTTGTAAAGGTGCATGGTTTCAAATTCCGTCATGACAACTACACCATGGGGGGAATTTGTATGTACTTCTTCAGGTGGAAATGTGTAAAATGACAATTCGATGGAGCCTGGATTTTTGAGTGACAGCTTTTACGATAGCTCACGTACATAGAACTCTATTGACTTGACTTCAGGGCTGTAAATAAAGACCTGGCAATGCATACTTTCTTGTATATTTAAAGAAAAAGTTTAAAACAAGTAGTAGCTGTACTTACTGTTAGGTACTAACGAACCAACCAGCTCTGGGTTAGCCTGGAATAATCCAAGGATTATAAAGGCTACTAGGCCTAACAACACCCGGCTCCTCCAATCGAGTCACCATCCAGGTTGGACTGCAGCCTGTTGGGCTGATTAACTTTTCCCGTACCTCTGCTGGGTACAAGCTATGCTGAACTGTGGGTCATGGTGGATGGATTGGAGCAAAGCCAGTCCTCTTTTCAGCTTTCAATATTGTTTCGGTACTGACATCTGAAACAAGGATGGCTGTGAAGATTTGATTAGAATGAATTTAAAGTTACACCACCTTGCGTCATGGGCAACAATGAGCTAAGCCAAGATAAAACATCTAACTTGTGGTCACTGAGTTGAGATGTTCTACGCAGCTTCTAGGTTTATTCGTTCTGCCTATTTGCCAATTTTTTGGATTAACTGGGGTTGAAGAGAGTCAGCTCCTGCCAGAATTGGTGCTTTTCCACTAGTACCTACTCAGCCCGACTCGCCTCGGTACGGCTCCTCACGCGGCTCGCAGCGTTTTCATTATACAGCGCAAACGTCTGGTGATCCAACTCTGAGGTGCAGATGTTTTTAAACCTGGTGGCTGACGAGAGAATTAAAAAAGGGGTGATAAGGAACGATCAGATCCACAGGAGCTCTGTTTTACTCTCAGCCGCTCGCGGCTCCAGCTGATTTTCTGATCAGCGCCGACACAAACAAAGGGGTTGCACAATCGAGTACGTCACACCAGCTTCACCCCAACCCGCCCACTTCTCACCTGGCTGTGAAAAAACAAACGAGGACAAAGCGGGTGGAGCCGGAACGATGCGTGACGACCCGTCCCGAGGCGAGTCGGGCTGCGTAGGTACTAGTGGAAAAGCGCCATTAGAACCTCGGCAGAATAGATACAGAAAAGGTATCTGCTTGGCACGGCTCCACCCGCCTCGGCCCGTAGTGTAAAAGCGCAAGACGGGGGCATGGCAAGTAGAAGCGCGCTGTGTAGGTGCTAGTGGAAAAGGGGCATATGACTTCCTTCAGAGGTCAGAAAGAAAGGGCTTTGGAAAACCTGTGGGTGACATCACAAGGGCTTTGTCCCATTTTTTGAGGCTGAAAGGTGACCTTTCTAAGAGCATAAAAGTGGACCACATAAGTCCAGCTCTGAGGTTTTTACACTGGCTGCATGTCCATCATAGGATAGACTTTAAAGTCTGATGCTGGTTTATAAAGCTCTGAATAGTCCAGGACCAGAAAACACCAGCAACCTCCTGACCCGGTATGAACCTTCCAGACCCCTCAGGTCATCTGGATCTGGTTTTTTATCAGTTCCCCAAATCAGAACCAGACAGGGAGAATCTGCGTTCAGCTTCTATGCTCCACATGTCTGGAACAAACCCCCAGAAAGCCTGAGATCAGCTGAAACACTCAGTTTATTTAAAAATCTTGGGGAAGAAATCTGACAATCTAAAGCAGTTTTAAAGTAAATAATAAAGTGGAAAGAATTAAATTCATTATGAGGTAAATAAACTCTTGGAAATACTGAAAGAAAATAATTCAGTTTCATCTGTTAGTGTTTACTAATTAACTTTGATTAATCTAATTCAAAATATTCTAACTAGACAATTAAACTGGAAAATACATTAAAAAGCTGATTAAAACTGAAATTTTCTGCAGTTGCTGCTACGATTAGCTAAAACTTGGCCACACTGAGTTTGCTGCAATAGTCACAGGGCCTTTTCGCCCTCCGTCTAAAATGAAGACATCAGATCTCCAACATCATCCCAGTGTTTTATGAAGGGTCCCTAACAAATAGGGCCTCCTCGTTACACTCGGGCAACCACCTCCACTCCACACATGGCTTGTTTACATAACACCAGGATCATTTCCACGGATTAAACAAATCACGGCCCGAGGGGGACATCCATAACCTGCTAACGGGTCACCAGCAAGACAGTTATAAATGCTTGTGTGTGCTGGGGGTGGGGTGGGTGGGGGTGGGATAGATATCCGTGTCTAAAGATGACCTTCCCTTGAATGTGGCACCAGCTACTTTATTATAGGACAGGTGAAAAAATATAGAAAAAGAGAGGCTTTGTCAGAAAATGTTTTATTAGATCGTTATTAAATGGCTCATTTCAACAAAAACAGGAACATTTCTGGAAGTGGCTTCAGTGCAGACAAGGGGTGGGGCGGTTAGTGATGACAGTCCATCACCATTTATCAGCTTCAATCACTGTTTGAAAGACTCGGAGACACCTACAATAATAATAGGACAATAAAACGGGACATTTTCCCCACAAATGGGAAGACGAGTGAAGAAGATGAGTAAAATACCTAGTGGATCACTGACCAATTTATTTCATCATTCCACATTACAGCCTTATGAATTGTTCAAATTTGATAACAAGCACTCAATTCGCTTTATTATGTAAGAAAAATTAAACTTCACAAGAAAAAAAAGAAACTTGCAGAGCCATTTGATGGCTCCTTGAATAAAATGTAATTTGCGTTAGAATTTGTTGTATCTGTCACAAATATTCGCAATTAGCGGCGGTAATTATTTGATAGTTTCTGCAATTATGGCTTAAATGGTTAAATTTGGAACTGTGTGGAGGCCTAATTGGCCTAAATGCGATATTTTGCATATTTGCATAATGAGGAAATTGGTAGAAAATTGTGTTCATTCATTTGTGAAAAATCCTATGAATTTTATGAATTTGAAAAGCCTGCTGCTGCAGTCTGTGACTTTGCTGGCAGCTCCCAGAGGAGCCCGCTGGAAAGTGGGGCGCAGGCAGGAGGCCAGATGGAGGTGATTTAAAAGAGAAAAGGGCTTTTACAAAACTTCACGTCTGCAGCCGTGGACCGGTGAGGATTTCAGTCGGCCTGATTCTTATCGTTGCAACCAATGGAGCCATTTTAGCCACTTGAAATACGCTCAGCTTTTAGGATGCAAATACACATCCCTAAACAATACTTTGAATTTGTAAAATGAGTATAGTTATTTGTTTGCGGCAGAGAGGACTTTTCTGTGTATTTATTCTTACAGGATGGATTAATATAATAGTGAAAACAGCACCCCAACAAATGCAAGTCAACTTTTTTTTACTTGTTTTCCAGCTCGTCAGGGAAAACATTTGCATATAAAATTTAACTACACATTTGTGACTTTTTTAAAGATTTTTTCCTCTGTTAAACAGTAATTTGGGACTACGTATCACAGACCAGTAAAAGAGTAAGAAAATCAGAACATCTTTCTATGTTTAAATATAATTATAGGTTGAGGTTAGTTGTCTTACTTCATGTAGGGGAATTTTAGATTTGAGTTATTCTCCTAAGACTGGGTGCAATGTTTTTTTCTCGTAGCTTTGGGCCCCCGTTAAGAAATCAAATGTTATGATATAGACCATAAACATGCGATGTCCACATAATGTGCATGCCAGATCTTTGGAGGTTAGGCCATAAATTATCAGAAAATAAACGTTTGGATCTTTTTGCAGCCACACCCATTCAGTTTGTGACAAGTCTCCCTTATGAAATCTTGGTATTTCATATTGGTATTATCCAGTTTCTCGCATTCCTTCTTCTTGATATTGCTGGCGCTTCGATTTGGATTGGTTTTTGAATTGTGGGAGGAAATCGGAGAACGTGGAGAAAACCCACTCGAGCATAGGGAGAACATGCAAAATCCATAAGGAAAGACCCTACCAGGAAGACTCCTGCTGTGAGAGCTAACCACCAAACCACCGTGCTGCCTTAATTCAAACCAATTCAATTTGTTTCAGTGAAAGAAAAACTGAGATCACAGATACAAGCAGCTGACATGCATCTCCTTCAGCTTGGCTGGACTTGGAGATAGAAGACTAGGAGGAGCCAGCTGAGGTGGTTTGGACCTTCCAGGGCAAGTTTTTCAAGGGATGCCCTTCTGGAAGAAGAGTCCGGTTCAGACCCTGGACACGCTGGAGAGAGCTAAGCTCTTCCTTTACCACTGCGCACTAAAACATTCAATACATTTGTGTATTCTCAACATATGTAAAAGTACACAAAATAAATCAGTGACCTCAAGCATTTAAAACTTTTTTTTAATTATTTCTGTGAAACATTTCTGTATTCAGCTGCTAACGTCACCCCGCCGCTACCTGCTACTGTTTATGCAGAAGAACCTCATATTACACACTATTTTCACCTTAATGACAATCTGGTTGTTTATGTTTTGCGTTTTGAGGATCATGCACATTAATTAGAATTTGACAGATCCAATTAAAACTGTGGGCCCATAGTGACGTGACAGGGCCGCCACCAGGGGAGCCGCCTCAAAACAAACAGCACCGCTTTAATGCAAAGGTTGACGGGCTGCATCACAGAGCCTCCACGAGGAGTTTGTGGGAGCGCACACCAGCCTATTTTCCCGTATTGTGCTTCTGTGCCATTCCCCAGAACCTCATAAAGCTCACAGACAATAATGATCCTGCCATAGACTGTAATGATCCCACCATTTCATGGGGTATTACACTATAATGATGATAGTCCCCGACATTTGCATCCCATCCAGCCTTTAGCTGCCGAGCTGCACCTCCATCTTACCTGGTAATTTATAGAGCGAAGGCGTGAATAAGCCGTGCTGCAATAATACAATCCACACTTAGAGTCAACCGTGGAGATTTATTACACGAGCGTAAACCTGGAAGGCAAATAGAATCAGCCTGCCGTTCTGTTTGTGTGTGCTTGTGCGTGTTTCGGTGGTTCAGGAATAAAGACATCCATGAAAATCCGGCAATGACAGCACATAAAGGATGATGGGGAAGGCGGGTGGGAGACCTGGGAGGGGATGGGTTGAGCTGGGTGGGGATGTGGGTGGGGCTAAATCATAAAAATACTAGAAAGAGAGACAGAGGTAGAAAGGGAGGGGGAGTTTAAAAAAAAAAAAAAAAGATAACTCCACTATCAACATGCTCTTGGCTCGAGGAATTTTTCCCCACTATTCTTTACAAACAGAGAGACACGAGCAACACAAAGACGACGCACACTCCAACACACACCATCCCTGGAAGGAGGGGGGGGAAAAAAACAACAAGCCTGTGCGTATTTTACTCTGAGAGTTAATGGGAATAAAATACCTTGGTGGATGAGTGCAGATGTGTTTGATACAAATAGTCATTTTCCTATTTGCTGCCTCATTGAGCATGATGAATGATGGGAGTCAGGGAGGCGGCGTGATGAATGGCAGCACCTTGGCTCCATTGCATGCCCTATTGATTCTCCTTCTTTATTACTCCTACAACCCAGCTGGCTGCTCCTGCCCTCCCTATACACTCTCTGCTCTCCACTCAGGGGGAGGAGGGAGGGGCAGGGGGGTCTTCTTCCTACTGTAAGGCCTCGCCTCTTACAGCAACAACACTAACTCGTGTGTGTGTGTGTGTGTGTGTGTTTGTGTGTGTGCTTCTCGTGGCCTGCCGGGAGATCGTGGATAGGGGGAAAAATGAGTTTTCTGATTAGCAGATTAGAGGCCAACAGTCTCTAATAGGGACTTGGCTGGGAGCGGCTTAATTAGAGGGAACTCTCAGATGACAACGGAGGCGAGAAAATGTGGGGGTCTAACAAGAGAAAGAGATCTTCACTTTTGTAACCCTGGTTCTCTGAGTTGGGTGACTGGAAGATGTGAGCGGTGCTTTTAAAAGTTTGAGTCATTGGACCGGCAAAGAAAACACACATCATGAATCACAATGATGGTGTTAATTGTATACTATTTTACACGTACTAAACAATGACAGCTGACCTGTTGCACTGTTTGACTGCATTTTTTTACTTAACTCTTTTTTTCGGCCTGCTAGAACATGCAAAGATGATTATACTCACGACACAACTCTTTAAAGGTATTGTGACATCATTTTTAACATGCTTTTAACACTATTAAAAGTCTTGGCCAACATCCCTCAAATGTGTCTAAAAGAGTGTAACAAGAAAAACTTCACTCTAGTACTCCATTCCTGGCTTTTTATTACAGTGTTTTTTTGCGCCGTGAAAAACGCTTCCTTTTCTCCCTTTCCTGTCAATCATTGCGCCGCTCCTCCTCCCAACCTCCTCCAAGCCATACGCTCACAGCGGCGTCAGAGAGTTAAGCCGGGAGCGACAGGCGAAGCATGCACGGAAAAGCAGCAGGGAGAACCACAGCAAACAATCATAAAAATAAAGGCATGCAAGCAGCAGTGTCACCTTATCTTAAGTCCAGTCAGTGGCCGCGGGTCTTCTTAGCAGTTTTCCTCCGGTGATTAGAACAAAAGACGCTCTAAACAGCTCCGTGTTAAGCCTCATTTATGGTTCCGCGTTAAATCTACGCAGAGCCTACGCCGTAGGGTTCAGCGTATGGTGCGCGTCGCCGCGTAACCCTACGCCGTAGGCTCTGCGTCGGTGTAACGCGGAACCATAAATCAGCCTTTATGGTGCACTGGAGAGGAGAGGAGGCAGGGAGCTGGGTGGAGGGGGCAGTGATTTAGCGGGTTGTTACGTAACGGCCCGCCACCAAACCACATGCGCCGTTTTTGCATAGTTATGCAGAAAATCTCAGAAAGCACACAATACACTGAATGTTAAAAGTTCGTTGTTTTTTGGGTGTAATTGATGTCAAGACACCCAACAAAACACAAAAAATCAAGAAAAATTTGTTTTTCATGTCACAATCCCTTTAAACTTTCAGACATATACACGTGTCAGGGATTGAGCTGTGGGAGGACGAGAGGTAGCAGGAGTGCAAACAAAGTCCTTTATTATGAGGGCAGGACTCCAAAAAACATAAGAAAAGGCCTAAATGGAAAACTCAAATGCCAGAACACAGAAAAGAAAAGCTAGGACGATTGCATACTGAGACGCCTCTACACTTTTGTACAAGTCAGCCATGTTACTAATGAAGTTTGTTGGGAGTGAAAAGAACGTCTTTAAAAAAGCTATATCTTTATAACTTTACTACAAATATGAAGTTATAATAACTAGATTTTCACATGACATCTTAAACAACTAAGTTGAAACATTTTTTTACTCTGTTAAAGAAAAACAAGTTATAACTTTATATTTACTCCTCTCTCCTCTTGTATTCATTTTGCTTGTTGATGTAAAATGCATTCTGGTATACTTTGCATTCAGTCATGTGAACCATTAGTTTCTGAAGCGTGGTTTTGAAAGCCTCTTTTTCTTCATATTGGGCGTAGCCCTGTTGCTTCGGAGGCCGGCGTGAACACGCCCACTGTGTCTCAATCAAAGTTAGCTTTGGCTCCCAGCTCCATCAGCGGATCCACACGGAAATATCTGCAGAGCTGCGTCAGACGTTTAGAGCGGGATATACCGTTTAACATGTTGACTCGAAGGTGAAATCTAAAAATTACCGCCATGTTTAGGTGTTTACGGAACAGGAAGTGAGGATGGCTGAGTCCACTGTCAATCAGTCATTTTAGAGAAACATTTATTGCTTCATATAAACTCTCCCAGCATGGTGTAAAAAAAAAAATTCATCCCCCCTCAGAGTTGTCATGGATGTAGAGAACTGTGAAAGACCATGGAACTTGCAGGAGGTTATTTTTGCTGACACATTGAATAAACAATGCCGATTTTGGCCCAATAGTCTCCCAACTCATCCAGACATGGCGTGCTCCTGAACTACAGTGTAAACTCTCCTGAAAGTGGCTCCTATCATGAACCACCGCTTGACAGAATATGGAGGTATGATTGCCCCAATTGGAGTTTGCATGTTCTCCCTGCACTGTAAGAAAAAAAACCCTGTTTTTACGGAAATAAACTGGCAGCTGTGGTTGCCAGAATAATACTGTAAAAGATACAGCGGATTGTAAAACATATTACAGAACAACCTGTAAATTTAAACTGTAATCCTTTGCAAAATAACATTATACAATTTACGTACAAAACTGGTAAATTCAATATCCATTTTCAGCCAAATTAGCATGACTATGCCTTCATTAAAGCTATTTTTCCTGTACAATTTATGTGCAGCCATTGCTTAATTTACATCTAATCCCATTAAATTTCACTGGAAAACATCAAAATAAAGGTATTATTAATCGGTAAAAGCCTCATTATAAGACAGTAATTTGACTGAACTTTTCCGCTTATTTTATTGAAAGATTGTGTGTTGTGTAATATATTTTGTAATATTAATAGCGGCATTTTGTTGTGAAATAAAGATCTACATACTATCATTGAATTCTTTGAGTAATGTCTTAATTAAATGAGTTATTACCAGTTAGACAGACTCTTACACAATGTCAACAAAGATTTTCATCTGTAACATTTACGGTCCTTCACCGTTGCTATTTCAGTTTTTTACGGTAATTTCTACGGGCTTTTCTTACAGTGTGTGCTTACCTGGGTTCCCTCCGGTGACTCCAGCATCCTCCCACAGTCCAAAAACATGAATATTAGGTTAATTGGTGATTTGAAATTGCCCGTCGAGTGTGAGTATGAGTTTGCCTGGTTGTTTGTCTATATATGTGGACCTGTGATGGACTGGCGACCTGTCCAGCATGAACCCCTGCCTCTCGTCTGTAATTAGCTGGGATAGGCTCCAGCAGACCCCTGTGACCCTGCAAAGGATAATACGGGTATAGAGAATGGGCATAGGGTTGCCACCTTTCAGAAATAGAAATAAGGGACACCCTGATTTCAGCAGCGCAGGAGCCAAAAAAAAGCCCTAAAACTTCTAAACTGAATAAAAATGTGTTTATTTTATATGAAAAACAAAATGCTTTGATTTAAAGTTTAAAATGCTTTAATAGCATTGAACTTTCATGACTGTAGAGACAGACAACCATATAGCAACTGAAATAGCCTCCTATGCTACGTATGTCCACATCAGCCCAGATGTATAATATACATGAAGAATATGGTGTAAAAGTTAATTTATTTCAATAATTCAACTAGAATATGGTGTAAAAGTTAATTTATTTCAATAATTCAACTAGAATATGGTGTAAAAGTTAATTTATTTCAATAATTCAACTAGAATATGGTGTAAAAGTTAACTTATTTCAATAATTCAACTAGAATATGGTGTAAAAGTTAATTTATTTCAATAATTCAACTAGTACTGTTTCTGGTACTGTTTTTAGCTGGTTCCGCTCCTATCTCACAGATCGATCTTTCTTTGTAAGTTTGGATACATGTTCCTCCAGAATGCATAAAATTAAGTGTGGGGTCCCCCAAGGGTCAATTTTAGGTCCGCTTCTTTTTAACCTTTACATGCTTCCCTTGGGGGACGTCATCAGGAGACACGGCATCAGCTTCCACAGCTACGCTGACGACACACAGCTGTACATCGCTGTGTCTCCTGATGACACAGGGCCACTTGATGCCCTTTTTAACTGTATTTTAGATATTAAGTCATGGATGGCAGATAATTTCCTACAGCTCAACCAGGACAAAACAGAAGTTTTAGTTATTGGTCCTGAAGGCCAGAGAGAGAAACTTTTACCAAAACTACAAGATTTTAAACCTTCGAAATGTGTAAAGAACCTGGGTGTTATTTTTGACTCTGAGCTCACTTTTATTCCACACATAAAGAATATTACGAAGATAGGTTTTTACCATCTTAAGAATATAGCCAGAGTCCGCCCGTTTCTCTCTCAGGCCAGCACGGAGGTGCTGATGCATGCTTTTATCTCATGTCGTTTAGATTATTGTAATGCCCTGCTCTCTGGTCTTCCTAAAAAGAGTATTAAGAACCTACAACTATTACAGAATTCAGCCGCTCGCGTGCTGACGAGGACCAGAGGGCGGGAGCACATTACACCTGTTTTAAAATCGCTGCATTGGCTCCCCGTCCGCTTCAGGATTGATTTTAAGGTTCTTTTACTGGTTTTTAAATGTCTTAACGGTCTTGGGCCATCTTATTTATCTGATCTGCTTTTACTGTATCAACCCTCACGGACCCTGAGGTCCTCTGGCACCGGCCTCTTAACCATTCCCCGAACCGCGACCAAAACCCACGGTGAGGCTGCATTCAGCCATTATGGCCCTTATTTATGGAACAGCCTGCCAGAGAACCTCAGGACCGCAGAGAACGTTGATACTTTTAAAAGGAGGCTCAAGACACACCTTTTTAGCTTGGCTTTTATCTGACCTTTAATCCATTTGAGTGACTTTGTATTTTATGTTATTTATTATTCATCTTAAGTTTTGTATAGATTTTTCTAAAATTTTACACTTTTTAGGCATTTTTTACTTTCTCTTAATCTTTTAGTTTTTAGCTCCAGTGTTTCCCCAGGGGGGTCGTCCACACTGGGAGGTGTGCCTGCTCCGCCCATGGGGGTGTCGTCATGGGGGTCCCTCAGGCCTGGGTAGCTGGGGGAGGGACTCCACCTTCTGTGTGGGGTCTGTCCTGGTCTGTCCGGGTTGGGGGGGTCTCTGTGGCGATGCTCCTTGTGGTCGTGGCCGGTGGAGCCTCTCGGTGTGGACGGCCACCCATAGGTAGTGTTTTCCTCACCTGGATCGTTAGTGCTAAGCCATGTCACCAGTCCACTTATTGTGTGTGTGTGTGTGTGTGTGTGTGGGCGTGTGAGTGTATGCACATGTGTATGAGTGTGAGTGAGGGTGTGTGTATGCGTGGGGGGTGGGGTCGTATGGGATGTTTTAAACTGTACTTTTGATTGTTATTTTATCTCTGTATGTAAAGCACCATGAGTTGCACTTACACTGCATGAGTTGGTGCTATATAAATAAATAAAGTTTAAAGTTTAGAATATGGTGTAAAAGTTAATTTATTTCAATAATTCAACTAGAATATGGTGTAAAAGTTAATTTATTTCAATAATTCAACTAGAATATGGTGTAAAAGTTAATTTATTTCAATAATTCAACTAGAATATGGTGTAAAAGTTAATTTATTTCAATAATTCAACTAGAATATGGTGTAAAAATTACGCGACAAATCGCGTCCCATATTAGTTCAATACGGGACGCAACATTTTTTTCTCAAATAAAGGACAATTCCGTATTTTACGGGACGGGTGGCAACCCTAAATGGGCAACAAGTCTCAGCTCTGTATTAGCCTCAACCCAGCAGTCAGATGTTTGACGCCTTGGTCCACACAAGTCTGCAGTGATTGTATAGAATGAGAAAACATCTGGGGATTTTGACTGTTTTTGTTTAGATGAAAATCTTGAATTGGAACAGAACTTCAAGCGCCGCTGACGTTTCTCAAGAAAACAAGTTTGGACAAGAGCACATGTCAACAAGCGCCGATAAAATGTTCCTTACAAAGGCCAGCAGCAGCGACAGCTAGTATAATAACCACAAAGGTCCGTGTTTTATCCAACTTTTTAACTGCTGTTGTGAACTTGTGTTTGGAGAACTCTTAGCAATCAGATAAACGTCATGATTGCAGATGGCTTTCTCTCCATTTTTGTCCATGACCATCTTTATCTGCACCTTTTTCTTTATTTTTTATTATCTTTTTTTGCAATTAATTCAAAGCCAGTCCTAAAAGCCATAAATTGCCTTAAACAACACCAAACATGTTGTAAATAGATCCTAATTACTGGTCCACCTTTCCCTTCAAGTGTGTCATAATTAGCACAGGTGACAGCTCCCAGCTGTTTTGGAAAGCAGCTAACATTTTTCAAATAAATAATTGAAGGTCTTAAATTAAGATTTCCATTTTCTAATAAACATAGGACCATGTCTCACAGACCACATCAGATATTAAGCACTGATAAAAACTGACTGCTTTAGATATTTTTAGAGTTTCACTGACAATAATGGAAATATCTTTTTTCCTACACGAGCGCCAACGCTACGCCATTATTTTTAGACGACTGCAGCTTGTTTATCAGTTCAGGCTCCTTCAACAAATCCCTTGGCCTTTTCATCGCACCTTCAGCAGAGATGCTTTGTTGGTTTCAGTCTTTGAATATGAAGGGAATAAAGGAAAATAGTGAATATCAGGTCTTTGGTGAGTATGTGCTACCCTTGAATGTGTTATTTTTTTAAATTATGAGGTAAAAATGTCTTTTTTAAGCAGTCGTTGACTCGCTGGGCTTTGGGGAGTGTTAAGTGAGAGATAAAACGTGTCATAGAAAGCCATTTGAGTGACACTGGTGAGTTTCCTGTCAGAGTGGCTCCTTTGGAAGATCAGACAACGCTAACTCATGCCAGAGACCCTAACCCCAGTCCCACCGGCTCTGTCAAAACAAAGGCTTGTGCATCCATCCGTCCTCTCGCATGAGTCCACATCTGAGAGGCCGGCCTCGGCCTGCGTGGCGGCTCCGCCGGGGCCGGAGTGCGCTGTCACGGGTCTGTCTGTGCGATGAAGGCTCGCCCCTTCCTCATCCAGATTGGCCAGAAGAGACGTGGAACTTGGAGACTCTTCAGTAAGGGTGCTGAAGTCAAGCATTGGAAAAGATCTGTCAGGTTTGGGCCGTTTTCTTCTTGTGCTGTAGGCGGATCACATCAAAATAACACAATACTCTGCTAGAAATCATATTTTTATGTGCATCTTGTACGCTGCACCGAAACCAGGGGGATTTGATGCAAATCCAATCACAGATTTGAAAAACAATACTCATTGAAAATAATGGGCAATCTCTGCAACTGATGAATTAAATTTCATTTCATTTCCTAAATGGGCCTGGTAGAGTTAGAGGTGATCCCAACCAATGATATGCATGCACATATTACCCTCTGAGGCGCGCGCACACACACACACACACACACACACACACACACACACACACACAGAAACGTGTACACCCAAGCATCCTGCTCTCAGCATGGCCTGCGTGAAGCTTCCCAGACTAAATTACAAATGTTTCAGTGGATTGGAGTTGCAGGACATAATGAAGCAGTGCGGCACGCTGAGAGGTAATTACCCAGCAGCACTCCTGCCGTTCGGCAGCCCTTGCGAGGTGAGGGAGAAGATGAATAGCCAAAGTACAAAACCACTGACCCCTCAAAAGTTTCATTTACCATCTCCCCTCTTCTATCTCCCTCCCCCTGGTTTTGGGGAGCTTGGAAGAGGTAATCATCTAGGGACAGTTTTGGTGGGTTGATGAATGGCGTGTATGGCTTTGGTGATCGTGCGTACACGTATTTATCTGCTCCGGCTTAAACCCAGCAGAGCAGGGCTGGAGATGTGGAGCATGCTGGGCCTTATTGAGTCGCCAGGGCAAGTGCAGTGGAGAGACAGGCCCAGGGAGGAGGAGGAGGAGGAGGATGGGCGAGTGTGGTGGGATGGAGCGATGGAGGGAGGACAGACTGCCTGGCTGGGAGACATGGAGCCGATCAATTTTCCCCTCCAGCCTATCAGTCATGTCCTCTCACTCTGTCCGTTTCTGCTGATGACACACTTTCTCTGCCCATCGGCCCATTTCCAGGCCAAGAAAAGAAAGTCTGGCTGTGTGTCTGTGTGTCTGTGTGTGTCTGTGTGTGTGTGTTTTTTTGTCTTGAATGTGCATGTTTGTGTGAGCGTGTGTGCGTCAGAGTCGGAAAGAGCACACACCTGAGGGTTGACGAGGCGGGAAGTAGCGGTGGTGAAGGAGAAGTGAGGAGGGGGAGGGGGCGGGGAGTGGGAGACCAGCTTCTGTCAAACTTTCCCGTCCCAGGAGGGTGAGGGAGAACTGAGAAGCAGGGAGGGGAGACCGCAGAGCAGCGGCCCCTCAGGTGAGCTCTGCTCAGCCTCCTCTGCCGGGCGTGCCAGCGAAGGTGGCAGTATCCAAAGCCTTGTCAATGCATAATGCATTAGAGGCCTCCTTCTGCTGACAGCACCCTCCGCCGCCGCCCCCTCCAGAAGCCTGCCCGCTAATCAGAAACGACACATCCGAATGTCCGGACATTCACACATGCACACGGCTGCACACCCATGCAGACACACACACACACACACACACACACACACACACACACACACACACACGCACGCGCACGGGCTGAAATGTACTAATCAAAAAGTGTATTTCCTAGAGGCCGCCTCCCAAGAGAAATCCAGCTGGAAGAAATTGGAATAATTTATTAGCTTACAAGTTTTCGTTGACAGTTAGCTCGAAGCTATTTATCTCAGTAATAGAGAACGTCTCCAATGTGGCAAAATTGACCAAATCAAACAGCTTTGATCAGAAAATGAATCTGGCAAGGCTGTCTGTCTCTGGGCGTCCCAGGAGGTGAGCGGGAAACAAACAAAACGGAGAGACAGAGGATGAGACCGGGAGAGAAGGGGAGACATTATTCAGCAAGTGACCACAGGGGGAAAAGGGGAGTGAAGGATGGACTCACATTCCGAGTGAAATCTCCCGCTATAAATTATTATTAAAGCAGCGGATAAAAGTGGACGGCGATATTTGTAATGGAGGATGCTGCTGGACAGATAATGACAACATCTGAACATCAGCGCAATTTATGGAGTTCTCGTCATCGGCTTAGAGATGGCAGAAATTGTCCTGCTTTTTTATATCACAGCAGCAGAATCGCTAATTCACTTTGTCAGCGACAAATAAAAACAGCGAAATAGAAAAAGCAAAGACAGCTGTCTGACGGGAAAAGTCCCGTCACCCATCGTGAAACGTCCCCACGACAACTCTCCAGCTTTCTGTGTGCGTGTGTGTGTGTGTGTGTGTGTGTTTGAGCTCGTCTCAGTTCACTTCTACCGCACTCTACGTCCACGATCACACAATTCCCTCCTGCAATCTCAACTGCTTAAGGGATTTGCAGGCACTTCTGAGCCAAATCTATTTCCACTCCTGCACAGTATATATCTCTGTCACTCCACGTCAGTGACAAAGACACTGAGGCGAGCTGTAAAACAACGCTTTTGACACGATCCAGAGGCATGCCTCTCACGGCGAGGGACACGTCCATTTGTCGACGAGACTGACAGACAGTTCAAAGGGTCGTCGGTCTGACACTGAAGAGGGGACAGTAAACACACTGCACCCGTCTCAATTAGCTGGCAGGCCTCTGATCCGAGGCTGCCACGCGCAGATCTCCAGGATGGGTCTCATTATGTTAAACGCGTGCCAATCACGCTCAGCTGAAGGCGACAAAGATGAAAACGCTGGAGGGGTTTGAATAGTAGTGGCTAGGGCTGTTCGATTAATCGATTTTAAATCGTAATCGCGATTATGTAATTAGAACGATATTAGAACGATGTTAAAACGTGAAAATCGTAAAATCGATTTTTCACTTTTTTTTTTTTACCTTGTCTGCACACATATTAATGATTGATACCATATTAATGATTGATGGAAATACCTCTCAATACCTGCGACAAGTGCCCTATCGGAGAGGCTCTTTAGTGTAGGAGGGGGCGTTGTAACATGCCACCGGGCATCCCTCAAGCCACATGCGGTAGACCGGCTCGTGTTCCTTGCAAAAAACTTGCAAATGTGAATAGCAAATGTAATGAGTGACATTACACACCTCTACCTCCTTCATGGGTTGCATTATTATTTAGCATGCAAAGACCCAGTTTAGTTTAATTAGAAAATGTCTTGTTTTATTTAATTGGAAATATAACTTACTGTATGTTTGCAAGTGCTGATTTGCTGATTTTTTTTTTCAGAGATAAAACTTTATATTATTATATTATATTTTTTTATTATATTTTATCTTTTTTTCAACTTATTATATTATATTTTTTTTATTATATTTTATCTTTTTTTCAACTTATTTTACAGAGTTTTGCACTTTATTCATTCATTTTTGGTTTAATAAGAGCAAAGTTTGCACTTAAAGCCCAATGGGGCAAATGTTCAATAAAAAAACAGCATATTTGAAATCATTTCTTTGCCTTTTGTCAATTCACAAAATAATCGTAATCGAAAATCGGATTTTGAGAGAAAAAAATCGAGATTTTATTTTTGGGCAAAATCGAACAGCCCTAGTAGTGGCTGTGGGAAAAGTGCCTTTACAAGAAGTTGCAAAATGAAACTCGTCTGTTGACCTCGCAGCCGGATGGAGAAGTTTATAGAACAACAAATTCTTTCAATAAGTTGAGCTCCAAGGCAAAGAAACAATGATTGGATCACAGAGGGAAATTTCTCCATAGACGGGCATTAGCATTGACCCCCATCCTCCCCCTCCACCTGTTCAGCTCCGCGCCTCCTCCCTCTCCTCGTCCTCTCCAATCTATCCGCCTAATGAATTTTTACCTGGCGCAGACTGTTTTAAACTCCATTTGGACTTGTGCCTACAATTACCTCCTCAGAGTCTCCAAAGTAACCGCGCTCAGCCTAATTAGTATGCATTATCAATTAACAAACTTAATAGCTGGCAGATTGATTGGATCCTCGGTAGAAGGGGGCAGAGCTGAAGCGAAACACAAAATGAAAAATCATCTCCCTCCGCGCCTCTCATTTCTCTCACATGTACATTCGTGCATGTTTCTGTGCATTCAGATTTCTTGGTTGTTGCACAGCTTCGTGCACGTCAACTCACTTCCTGTTGGGTGTTGTTTCTATTTGGAGAATTCCGGAAAATACGGGAATAAATGGCATATTTATACACAATCTGGGCCACGTTTAAATAATAATGCACCACTGAAGATTCTTCTTCATCACATCAAGGTGAAACCTACTGTACACCGTATACCATGTATGTCAAACTCATTATTTATACAAAAGTGAGAAAAGATTCATTTAATATCAGTGTATAATCTATTTTTATTCTGCATTAGAGACATACAGTGGGGCAAAAAAGTATTTAGTCAGCCACCAATTGTACAAGTTCTCCCACCTAAAAAGATGAGAGAGGCCTGTAATTTTCATCATCGGTACACTTCAACTAGAGACAAAATGGGGGGAAAGAATCCAGGAAATCACATTTTAGGATTTTTACTGAATGAATTGGTAAATTCCTGGGTAAAATAAGTATTTGTTCACCTACAAACAAGCAAGATTTCTGGCTTTCACAGAGCTGTAACTTCTTCTTTAAGAGGCTCCTCTGTCCTCCACTCATTACCTGTATTAATGGCACCTGTTTTAACTGGTTATCAGTATAAAAGACACCTGTCCACAACCTCAAACAGTCACACTCCAAACTCCACTATGGCCAAGACCAAAGAGCTGTCAAAGGACGTGAGAAACAAAATTGTAGACCTGCACCAGGCTGGGAAGACTGAATCTGCAATAGGTCAGCAGCTCGGCGTGAAGAAATCAACTGTGGGAGCAATAATTAGAAAAGGGAAGACATACAAACCCACTGATAATCTCCCTCCATCTGGGGCTCCACGCAAGATCTCACCCCGTGGGGTAAAAATGATCACAAGAACGGTGAGTAAAGATCCCAGAACCACACGGGGGGACCTAGTGAATGGCCTGCAGAGAGCTGGGACCAAAGTAACAGGTACCATCAGTAACACACTACGCCGCCAGGGACTCACATCCTGCAGTGCCAGACGTGTCTCCCTGCCTAAGCCAGTATGTCCAGGCCCGTCTGAAGTTTGCTAGAGAGCATTTGAAGGATGCAGAAGAGGATTGGGAGAATGTTCTATGGTCAGATGAAACCAGAATAGAACTATTTGGTAGAAACACAGCTTGTCGTGTTTGGAGGAGAAAGAAAGCTGAGTTGCATCCAAAGAACACCAAACCTACTGGGAAGCATGGGGGTGGAAACATCATGCTTTGGAGATGGTTTTCTGCAAAGGGACCAGGACGACTGATCCGTGTAATGGAAAGAATGAATGGGGCCATGTATCGTGAGATTTTGAGTGAAAACCTCCTTCCATCAGCAAGGGCATTGAAGATGAAACGTGGCTGGGTCTTTCAGCAGGACAATGATCCCAAACACACCGCCCGGGCAACGAAGGAGTGGCTTCGTAAGAAACATTTCAAGGTCCTGGAGGGGCCTAGCCAGTCTCCAGATCTCAACCCCATAGAAAATCTTTGGAGGGAGCTAAAGTCTGTGTTGCCCAGCAACAGCCTCAAAAAATCACTGGTCTACAGGACATTTGCATGGAGGAATGGACCAAAATACCAGCAACAGTGTATGAAAACCTGGTGAAGACTTACAGAAAACGTTTGACCTCTGTCATTGCCAACAAAGGTTATATAACAAAGTATTGAGATGAACTTTCGTTCTTGACTGAATACTTATTTCCACTATAATTTGCAAATACATTCTTTAAAGATCAAACAATGTGATTTTCCAGGGTTTTTTTTTTCATTTTGTCTCTCATAGTTGAGCTTTACCTGTAATAAAAATTAAAGGCTTCTTTTATCTTTTTAAGTGGGAGAACTTGCACAACTGGTGGCTGACTAAATACTTTTTTGCCCCACTATACATGGACCATAATTAATGTTCCTCCTTTAATGTTTAAAGACAACTGGACAACATCCTCGGCAACATCATTCACTGGTTTTCTTTGTTGGGATGAACTGACTCCACCCAATTCCAAATGACCCAATAGTGGGCGGGAAACAAATAGACCTGAAACATGCACACCTAGTTGGCTATTTTAGTTGTACTTGACTTAACCTGTGACGCTAAATAATGCTACTTTATATTTTTTCTGGTTAAATCTGTACAATTATTCGACTGAAGGAGCGTCGAACTGCAGTGGGAACTGCAGTTGATCAAGCCTAGCCACACATGCCTGGCTAAGGTGAACCAGCGAGAGATTAATACAGTTACAGTTAACGCCACAGCAAGCCATAACAGCTCAGGTACCTTCATCCAAGCGGGTAGGAGGCCGAGGAGACTGAGGCGGGTGTTGAGCGTGTCCAGGAGGGAACTGCTCGCTCAGTGAAGCTTGCAGAGGAAGTAAAGGCGAAAAATTGAAAATATTATGAAAACCAGGTAAGACCAAAATTAAAAACATGAACCTCTAATGAGGCAGTGAGGGAAAATGAACCTGTAGGACGGTGCTCAGTGTGATTAAATGGCCATGTTAGTTCTTTTCCGCTTCGACACAAAGATCTAAACTGTCTCCAGCATGCCAAGTTTGGACTTGTGTGCTTGGTCGCTATAACTTGATAAGTACGCCTCGGCAGAATGTTCGGAGGACGAGAGGATGTGAGGTCTCATGTACATGACGACTTCACATCCCAGCTTGTATTCAAAAACATATAGTTTTACTGAATTTGATCAAACATTGGGGGGAAAAAAAAACGGATCTGAACTTATATTAACCTCTTAAAGCCTGACATGTGCAATAATATACAGTCAAAACCTCCAACCGGTCCTTCCTGAGTCTGGTTCGACCAGATGTATCTTCCTGTTAAAGGGGGAGAGCTTCCTTTCCACAGTCGCCCGGACCTTGCAGGATGGGAAATTGCATCCAAGAAAAGTTTTGACGAAAAAGCAATAATTATTGTCATGTTATTAGCTTTGTATCTGGACGTTTTTGGGGTTAGGTAGCGGTAGCGGTAGCTTAGCTCAGACTGCGATCAGATCTCAAGATTTGGGTCGATTGCTGTTCGTGTTTTGGTCGGCTCCGTGTCGGTTTCGTGTTTTGTTTGTGGTTTTTTGTTGCAGATTTCTAGTGCTTGACGTGTGTCTCTGTGTGTTCCTGCTTCCTGGATTGGCAGTGGATGTCGTCAACCCCCCCCCAAAAAAAAAAATCACTGGGTTTGTATGTGTATATTTATGTATGTGTATGCATATGTATGCGTATATATATATGTATATATATTAAATATAGTAATAATGCACATATATATACCTTTGGTTTCTACCGTCATGGTATCAATCATTAATATGTGTGCAGACAAGGGAAGAGGAAGAAAGAAAAAAAAAGCTTTGTATCTGGAATAAGTTGAACTGTAGTGTTGAATTTCCTTGAGATTGGTAGTGATTTTGCCCTATATAAATCAAATAAAGCTGAAGCTGTAATGTTTTATGATTAAAAACAACACCAATTTTGCTTTTACCAGTTTCTAAACTATAATTTTGCATCATTATGTATACATTTAGATCTTTATTATTTTTCCTTATATAAACCCTTTTTTTTTCTTTTTTTTTACTTCAGTGTTACTTTTATGGACTGATACAGAGATCAAATATGATATATCCAGCATTAAATGGTTAATAATACGACTCAGCATAGGCCTTAGACTCCTCTGGACCACCCTTACTTTATTGTTTTTCAACCTTTTTAGAGGCACAGCACACTTTTTAGAATAAAAATAAATTTAATTAAATAAATCCTGCAGTTTACACCACCACCTCTCAGACACTATTTTCCTTAATGACCTTACATTTCTTAATTATACTGCCAGTTATTAAACTTAAGGCAGTGTACTCTACAATTGACAATTATTATTTTTGTATTAACAATATTCACTTCATACTTTTCAATCGAGTTATAAATAAAGTTCAAGGCAAAAAGACTCCAAAAAAGTCAGAGGGGATTTTGAAATTGGCTCCATCTTGATAACTCAACCTCACATTTGACATGATAGGAGCTGTATCCTGGCACGAAAACATCCTGACATTAGATTCAGCGACAACACAACAAATTGAAAACTTTCACTCCTTCCTCGTCCACCATTACTTCTGCTTGCTGATGTATTCTGATACTTTGGCATCTACACAAGTCTCCATCCTCCTCAAAGAGAAACACAAAAACACATCCTGGTCTAGATGCAGATTTTGCAATTTACAGCCTTTGTTATGAAACCAATTGTTTTAGCTTTCTTATAAATGATGTATCGCTGTATAACAACACAATTTGATGTGAAGATGAGTTGTGAATGTGTTTACTTGTACACAAAGGATTCTGAACCTTTGAAAGGCAAAATAATACCTTCAACCCTAAGTAATATTCTATTTTTAACTAAATGAATGTGAAAGTATGGCAGTATAGCTCTAAATAAGTGTATTGAAGTACATTTCCCTCTGAATCATAAAGTAACATAAAATTTGCACTTCTGTTGAGTAAATGTACTGCACTTAGCTACTGAACATCACTTACATATCTCCATGTGATGAGTTTTGTCACGAATGTCCTTTCACACCATTAACACCGGGCTCGGATCTGTAAATATGAGCTGCGACAAGGACGAACACCTCCAGTAATTTAACATTAGGACCTCTGGAGAAGAAAGGCGGATGATGGAAGCTGCGCAGTGAAAAATGAAGACCCCCTCCCGGAGATGGAAGTGGCGGCAGCCGAGGAAGGCCTGTTAGGCAAACGAAAACAATTTGTCAAGGAGATGAAAATGATAGTTAAAGCCAGCATTCATTCATTCATTCTCCGGACATGGACGTCACCATTAAATTGCGCTGCCTGACGTAAAAGTTGCTGAATTGATGGGGATGTGTGCGTTTTTCTTCTCTTAATTAATGCCACCTGTTTCCCCAAAAAGCTTTTAAAACAGATCACATTTTGGTGTTGGCATGTGCAGGAAGACCTGGACGCTCAGTAAAGATCCAACGACAATGGAAAACCTGTTTGCCAGTGCTACCCAGCTTATTGAAATGCGTTTTATGCCTTTTGTGAGCAGCTGTTAACGGTGTTATATGTGTGTTATGAGGAAAAATAATCCTGGCTATCAGCCTTTATCCACGCCACTAATGCGTAAATAAATACCTCGCCAGCTTTAAGTGCGCTGTCCGCGGTTTTCTCTGCGCTTTAATGAATCCAAGCATTCTCACCTGATTCCAATGGTCTGATTAAAGAAACCTGCTTATTTACATAAATATCAATAAGAAGACATTATGACAATTACCCGCCCTATTGGCCACCAACTTTATATGCTTGAAAATATACTTTATTTTCATTAAGAGGCATGAAATGCAGTCATTAGAGCATTAATTAGGGCCACTATAAACAATTATCTGGGTTAGTTTTTCAGTTATCCTGTAATGGGTCATTGCTGAGATAGAATCAACACCACCGTGACACTAATTACTACACAATGCCACTTAGGGTAGTACAAACTGAATTTCTGCAACAGGAAAATGAACAAATAGAATAATGTTTGTCCTTTTATGGGGGGCTTCTGTGGTAGAAATGGCCTCTCAGCACAATGGGAGACTGGTTCATAGGATTAAAAAAAAAAAAAAAAAACAATCCATTACCTGGTGCAAACACTGGTTGTCCAAATAGTTCATAGTGGGGTGATACAGCAGCAGAAATGTGCTGTAAATGCAGGGAAGCAGCGAAATTGAGGAGTCACATACAATGAGCATCAGCTCTGGGGGGAATGGGGGCAGAGGCCTGCAGGGAGGGAGCTGGGGGGTAGGGGGCCAGAGTCAGCAAAATGGTGCAGCAACTTTACAGAAATGAGAGAAACATATCTTCCTTTAATGTAAAACATTGTCAAAATGTTGACTTTTGCTGAATGAAAGAGTGAAACTGTATAAAGTGTGGAGAAGTACAGCAATCCCAACCTGCTAAAAAAACAAACAAAACCAACAACAACCACAAATCCAAAAACACAACATTTCAGAAAAATCAAGAAAATGTCACAGAAGAAAAGAGGGAAACAAAGCACACATTCAATAAAACAGAAAACACACAAAAACAGTTGAATATACAGCAAAAAAAACAAAAACATCTCTCATTTCCGACATGTTTTTGTTTTTGTTGTCGTGGTTTGTAAAAATGTTGCAGTTGGAGTTGGATTTCCTGAAATGTGTTTTGCTTTTTGTTATTTTGCTTTCTAAAGCTTACACGGTTCTTTTTTGAAATGTTGTTTTTAATCATTTCATTCTTGTATTTTATTTCTTTCTTTCTTTCTTTGTTCATTTATTCATTTATATATTTATTTCCTTCTTGTTTACAAAGTGTCACTGTTTTGGTTTATGAACTGTGAGCTGTGTGTTTAATTTAGCTTACACTTTATGAAATTCTGTGGGGGTTTGTTTTTTGTGTTTTTCTGTCGTTTTCAACCTCGGAGAGACCAAAGAAGGTCTTCACATTGAAGTAACAGGAAAAAAATAATGGAAAAGTTATGTGAATATTGCTCAAGCTGATAAAATGACTTCCCAATTTCTTGATTAGTTGACTTGATTTGGAAATACGATTTTATTTTTGAATCATTGTTTGATTCGTTTTTCAAAAGGAAATGCATAGGAGTCACTAAATCTGTACCAGTAGAAATATTTAGATTATGTGCTAAAGTAGAAGTCTTGATGCATAACAATGAAAGGATAGAAGATTTTAAAATAAAAATCGATGTCAAATTCCCACTTATTTCCCACCAAATGGCATGTTTTGTTATAATTTTACTATCATGCAAAATTATTGCCCAGCCTGCAGCAGTCATGTAGCATCTGATTATTGAGTATTCAGCTCTGTATTTAGTACTGAATTTGTATTGAAAGGAAAACCTTAATCTATATGATGAAGTAAAAGTGAAAGTAGGCCTACAGTACATAAACAAAGGTGAGCTTTCATTTAGTGAATGACATTCATGAAACGTGCTACTTGTACCTGGGGTTCTTTTAATCAATACCATTAACAGGTGTATATTTTTGTGCCTTGTTTTATTTTGCATGATTCTATCACGCTGAATGGGGTCTGAGCCACATTCAAACCCCTCACAGTTAAAATAATCATAATAATAATAATAATAATACTAATAATAATAATAATAACGTTAAATTCAATGCCCAAGACTATAAAATGTGTCCCTAATACCATCAGTAGCCACCATGCTCTCTCAGACTACAAAAACGGTTGTATGATTAAAGAAGAGAGCTGTTTAGCTCTTAAACTGGATCTAATCGACTGCAGCTCGTTTAAAGGAGTGAGTGACTTATCACAAATGCTGAAGGACCTAAATGCATTTCAGATGGTGGGAAAGGGTCTTGTGGAGCAGAACTGTTGTGTGATGTCATTATAAAGTTTATTAAAAATATATAACATATGAATAAAGAGGTGATGACACGAACTGTGACGCATGCAGGTGTGTGTGAGTGAGTGAGTGATTTGCAGGCGGAAAGAGGGAGCGCATCTCACAAGGACACGTGCTTCAGTTTTATGTGCGAGCACGTGGCTCTGGAGCCTCCTTCATCGTCACCCTCTCCCCCCTTACTGATGTATATTTCGTTGCCCGCCGCCTTAATTTTGATTTATAGTCCGTCCATAAATTAGAAAAATATGTTTTAGAATTCCATCCCGCGGAAAAGGCGACCCGTGATGTCAGGGGATTGGGTGATATTTAAGATGTCAGAAATACATATTGGATTAGCGCGCTTTGTTCCCCAGCAAAAGCAGGTGTTTAATCATAGCTGATGGCTGCGGAGAAATGCGTTAGGACGTGCCAGGCGCCAAAAAACGCTGGAGCCGTGCTCCCGTCGCGATAAATCATGCGGCCCGG